>NC_139943.1:53690729-53953229 GCF_963454915.1 Gymnoscopelus microlampas | reverse complement strand
TCCAGGGACCCTCATGGGCTTCCAAATGGCCCCTTACAGGTGTGTAACTCTGAGAGTGTACAAATGGAACCAGACCCGTAAGCCTTACCCATTTGTACACTCTCAGAGTTATGGGGGTCGTGGAAACCACTGCGCTACACTAAATGGAACAGAGCCTTCATTAGTATCATTGGTAACACCTGTGAAGGAAGTAGGCATGTAACGATTCACTCAACTCATGATACAATTCGAATCACGATTCGATGTTCACGATACGATTTTTCTACGATTTTTTTAGCACATTTATTTTCCAGACAAATTACTGAAAAACCTTGATTATTTATTTTACAAAAATCATGTATTTTTTAAAAACTATATTTTCTCTTATCCTCTTTTTAATACATGAAATTAAATAAAGCCTTTTTATTCACGAGGTACATGCATTAACTGTCACATTAAGACATATACTTTTTTAAATGAAATATGAAAATAAATGAAATAAATGAATTTTAAAACATATATTCCAGATGAAATACATTATAACGAAAACCTTCAAATAAACAAACTAAGGCTTAGCCTTGGGATTTACAAGTTATTTTTTATCTATGCTACATTCTCAGCATTCTGTATAAAACAACACATTTATGTACAGTAATGAGGGAAACTGTTTTAAACTGCTCCAAATGAGATTAGATAAGAATTAATTGATTAGTATCAATGAAATTCGCTATATATCTGAAAGACAGTGTTGAAAGGAGTTTGGCGTTGTCAGCGGTCTGATACAATTGTTAAATTATTAAATTAGATTATTATTCATTGTACTCTGCAGCCGCACCGAGGCGCTCCAGAATTAGCCTTTTTCATTAGAAGCCTATCAGTTATACCCTCCAGAAAAACGCGGGCAAAAATCCTTGATTATGCGGGCTAAAACTCTTGATTATGCAGGCTAAAATCCTTGATTTTGCGATGAAATATGCGGTGTTTTTTGCAATTTTAAGCGGTGAAATTGCGGGAAGTTGCGAAATATGCGGCAATCTGCGAAAAGTTGCGATATGCGAAAAATGCGAAATATGTGAAAAGTTGCGAAATATGCAGAAATATGCGATGCGAAACGCATATTATGCGATGCGATGCGCATATTATGCGATGCGACACGTATATTATGCGATGCGATGCGGCCTTTTTGAAAAAACGTTACCCCCGCATAATTATGCGCCATTTTGATGATTATGCGGTAAATTCTGCGATCGCATAATCACATTTTTCTTGAGGGTCTAATCAGTTGTATGTTAACTACAGAGTTTAAATCAGACAGCTAACAACAGCTAACAACGTCGTCAGACGGGGGAGGGGGTAAACGGTATAGTTTGGGCAATTCATCAATCAAATAAACATGTTTACATGCGACGCACATTTCCCTCTTTATGCAGTGCGATCGCCTAGTTGTTTAGATTTCATAGCCTGAGAGGACGTGAACCCCACTCTGCCGTTCATAGCCTGCCGTTGAGTGAGTGAAGAGACCGAAGGCAGGCAGCTATGGTGGCCCTGAGGGGACAAAATAGTAGGCGGAGAACAAGGAAGGGAGTCTGACTCGATTGCACCCTCTGCTGGTTGCATCGCGATGTCATATTTTATTGCATCGATTTAAATCGTCACCACTTTGAATCGATTTAAATCGATATACGATAAATCGTTACATGCCTAGAAGGAAGTGATAATATGGCTGCTGTGCATAGAGCCTATTGGTGTGGTGGAGACTGTGCTGTTGATTGACAAATGTCTGACAGCTGTGGCCAATGACACCTGCATGTGGGGAATCGTCCCTGCCACTGATTCGCTGGTTCACTGATGATCATGGCTGCTGATTGGGCGTGGCCACTTCTACTACTCTCTAAAGTTCGACGGTTTCACACATTATTGCTGAGGCTTAGAATCGAACCTGGGACCTTTGCCTTCTCAGGCGGGCTCTCTAACGATTCAGCTATGGCAACCCCATGTTGCCATGGTTACCTGACGTGTCCAATCACAGTACGTTGAGGCCGGTCTGGAGTCACATGGAACTCCATTTTTGGGAAAATTACGTCATATTTGATGATGTCGAGATTTGAGGAGCTGGATTTAAAGACTGATTCCACACAGTGTGAGGAGATTAGTGAATACTTAAGCAGACTTCACATACTCCTATTGGAACCATTAGAGAACCGAGTGGAAGTCAAAACTGACCATTCCTGGATCGTAACTTGAGACGTCACCGTTTGGGAAAGTTCTAGACGCCTGGAGAAGACACTGCAGTCAAGAGATGACGAGAGAGCTGTGTGATGCTGAGATGAGGAGGATCCAGCAATTTGAGGTGGATGTAACTCTGGACCCTGATACAGCAAATCCCTTCCTCATCCTGTCTGAGGATGGAAAACAAGTGAGTTGTGGAAACGTAAGGAAGAATCTCCCATACAACAAAGAGAGATTCTCTCCACACCTCTTTGTCTTAGGGAAACAAAGTTTCTCTTCAGGAAGGTTTTACTATGAGGTTCAGGTTGGAGGGAAGACTCACTGGACAATAGGATTGGCCAGAGAGTCCATCAACAGGAAGGGATCCGAGTACTATCCGAGTACCAACACTGGTTACTGGACTATATGGTTGAGGAATGGAGATGAGTACAGGACCAACAATAGTCAATTACTCTCTTACAGGGAGGAGGTCCAGAAAGTGGGAGTGTTTGTGGATTATGAGGAGGGTCTGGTCTCCTTTTATGATGTGGAGACCAGAGTTAATCTCTACTCTTTCACTGGCTGCACCTTCACTGAGAAACTCTGTCCATACTTCTGTCCATGTAGCAACTTTAATGGTACAAACTCTGCTCCTCTGATCATCTCTCCTGTCAATAACCCTGATTGACAGGATTAATCTATACATTTACAATGAGGGTTGCATTTTAGGGGTGTGCCGATACACTAATTTCACCAAACGATACGATACGATATTTGGCTCACAACTTCGATACGATTTCGATACGATACGATACGCACTTTTTTTATTATGAAAATAAATGGGGGAGAAAAAAAGAAAATGCAAACAAATAATTCTGTTTTTGCATTATTCAGACATGCAAACTTGTAGCTTTTCAGCTACAATAGCCGTTTTCAATCCAAATAGTATGACACCTGACCCGAAAAAAAAACATGTTGTCACTCTTTTCACTTCGGCGCCGTTTGCATGCCTGATTATTATGATTGTAAAAAAAAAAAAAAAAAAAGTTTTTTTTTTCAAAAACGATATTTTTTTTCCCCAAAACGATACATATCGTAGCGAAAACGTATCGCGATATATCGCGGGACGATATATCGGCACACCCCTATTGCATTTACAATAGAATGTGTAAATAACACAGTATAATTGTAACTCTTAACAAACCTGCTTATCTGCAGCAGTTCAGTGCCTTGCTCAAGGACACTTCATCCAGTTCAAAACACTGGTGACGACCTACAAGGTAGTCAAGGTCACATCACCTCCTGACCTTCAGGACATGATCCACCCCTACACCCCTTCACCAACACTTCATGCATCAGATATCTTTTTTTTTTGCCAGACCCAGGGGGTCGGCCTACAGGAGGCTTTGTCGGTCGGTCGGTCGGTCGGTCTGTCCCTCTTTTCCTACCCAGCCATTCAGATTTCAACCACTAGGGGTCTGGCAGAACCAGGTCTCCTGGTCCTTTTTTTTTTTACCACATTAGATAGAAATGGTGTTTTGAGTCATGTGACAATGAGCATCAAACAGGGTTCTGATACTCCATAATGTTTGACTTTAATTGGATTCATAAATGTGTGGGCGGGCTGGGACCTATTTCTTATCCAAAAATCTAAACATATCACAAACACAACATCCAATCAACTCCAAATTAGATTCACATGTTGAGGAGTCAATTCAATTCAATCGCTTTATTGGCATGAATGTAACAGTTACAATATTGCCATAGCATCAAGTGCAGTAAATACTGAAAAAGGAATACAGCAGAAAACAAGTGTGTGTGTGTGTGTGTGTGTGTGTGTGTGTGTGTGTGTGTGTGTGTGTGTGTGTGTGTGTGTGTGTGTGTGTGTGTGTGTGTGTGTGTGTGTGTGTGTGTGTGTGTGTGTGTGTGTGTCAAGATATTAGTCACATTGAGTGTTGTTTGCTTGTGACATGCAGTCAGATATTGTGCAGCTAGTAAATGTGCTGCAGGTCCCTCTCCTAATAGAATGTGTTATTTGTCATATTCATCTAGCTCTGTAAAGTCTCTATAGAGCAATTCATTGATATAAAAATGAAGAAAGGTACTTCTACTACTTTTACTTTGACTTGTACTTGAAGTATTTTTTAAAAGCATGTACTTTTGAATACTTAAGTATATTTAAAAGCAATGACTTTTGTACTCCTACTTGAGTAACATTTTGACTGAGCTACGTTTACTTGTAGTGGAGTCAATTTGACCAGGAGTATCTGTACTTTTACTCAAGTACTGGGGTCGAGTACTTCGTCCACCACTGCTCTGTGGTGTCCATGAGAAGAAGAAAAAATTGCATCGCGAGCCACTGTTGTCTCGTTGTGGGCTCTACGTAAGCCTAAAATGGTCCACAAGAAAGTGGAGGAAATGGACAATTTTTCAGATCCAATAACCTGGAAGTGAATGTGGCTTTTTTTTGCGACAACGTCATTTCCTGTTTCAATACGTCACTGAGGGTCAAGTGTTGGCTCGTGTGTTAGCGAACAGCGCCATCTAGCGTAAAACCACTGAAAACCTCAAATCTCGTCATTGGCAGTGTGAGCCTTGGGTTAAAACAAAAAGTCTTGTTAAAACTATATTCTGATAGTAAATCATTGCTATAGTGTTTGTTCAGTAACAGTGGTCTCTGCGTCTCTCCAGCTCTTCAACCCATTAAGACCTGAAGCCGATTCTACATAGGTCTTCTAAATCCCAACCGTTTTCTGGAAAAAAAACATGTTTCTATATCAGTGGTGCTCAAACTTTTTCATGTCAAGGACCCCCAAAATGATATGTATTTGGCTGCCGACCCCCATCTCAAAAAAGGTTGTTCCAGGGACCCCCCAGAAGCAAAGATTTTAGTTAAAAATGTTTGCTTTAAAAAAAAATATATTCAACGATTTGCAAACATTTTCAAGATTTTTCAAACATAGCAGATCTACAAGCTCATAGCGCGGCACTCGCCAAAGTGTAAAATAATGCTTTTTAGCTCAAATCAAAAAGTGACACAGACGCGTCCAGCTCTTAAAGGGGTAATACACATAAAATACATTTTCACCCACTGAACCTGTGACAATAAAGCTGATTCTGATTCTCTCTTTTTCTTCACTCTCTCTTTTTCCCATTCTCCAGGTGTATCGTGTCCCGGTTCCACGTCCCAGCGCGTCAGAAGCCAACAGCAAGAAGAGGTCTTCACACGCGGCTGAGGTCAGTCACTGGGCCTCATCACCTGAGAAGGCTCATGGAATAAAGTGTCAGAGAGGAGGTCTTGTACCTGTCAGAATGGTTCATGTCAACATACCGTGTTTCCCCCCAAAGGCGACCCTGTGCAATGTGTCATGTTTTCACCAGGAACCTTCCGTCATGACGCCGAAACTCAGCGGTTAGAAGGAGGACTTACTTTATTTAACCCATTCAATCCGGGAACGCAATCTTTGGCATTTTTAAAGATTTTTTTGGCTATTCAAAAATAGCAGCTTGTAGATCTGCTATTTCTGAAAAATCTTAGTGCAAATCTTTGAATAATATAACATTTTAAACCGGACATTTGTAACTCAAATCTTTGCTTCATGGGGGTCCCTTGAACGAAACATTGAGATGGGGGTCCGTGGCCAAATACATATCTAAACATGTTTTCTAAATCCTAACAGTATGTTGCTATATCAGTGGTGCTCCAACTTTTCCATGTCAAGGACCCCCGAAATGATACGTATTTGGCCGCGGACCCCCCCCCATCTCAAAATATGTTTTTCCAGGGACCCCCCAGAAGCACAGATCAGAGTTAAATATGTTTGCTTTAAAACATATGTAATATATTCAAAATTGTCCACAAATCTCCCAAGATATCCCCAAAAATAGCAGATCTACAAGCTCATAGCTCATGAGCTTGTATATCTGCTATTTTTGAATAGCCAAATAAATCTTAAAATGATGCATATGCGTTCCCGGTCTCAATGGATTAAGTAAGAGTAGAAATACCACAATGTAGAAATACTCTGTTACAAGTAAAAGGACCGTTTACATTGTTTACCTGAGTCAAAGTACAAAAGTATGGACATCAAAATATACTTACTCTTCAATACCAAATGTAAAAGAACTCAAATGTTTCAGTGTGGAAGTGGAAGCTCACAGCAATTTGAAAATAGGCGATCTTCTTGTTGTGACGTGTTGTGAGTTTGTAAATCGGTATCAAAGTATAACACTGGGATTTTTTGGATTAATAATTTAAATGTGCAAACTAACTAGTAACTAAACCCGTCAAATAATTGTAGTGGAGTAAAAAGTGCAATATTTGCCTCTGAGTTGTAGTTGAGTAGATCTATAAAGTACTGCATTTTTTTGGTTGACAAACTCAAGTAAAGTAAAGGTACCTCAATATTTTACTTGAGTAAATGTACTGCTGTAGACATAATGCAGCTGCTCGCATGTCTAATAGCCTACTGCGTTCCTGGCTTCTTAAGTGCCGTTTGAATTCTGTGCAGTATACTTTAATAGCACTAATACATATTTTTGCTGCATTGAAAACCAGGTCCTACTCAGATAACATTTCTTCACACTCTGAAGGACATGAAATATAGATGAATTGCACATTTTGCCTCATAGCCTCATCTGTTTAGCCTGGTTCCCCAGAGAAACTTACATAATCAGCTCTGCTCGTCATTAGTGGCAAATTAACGATTTCCAAGAAGTTTCTGAACTTTTTCAACAAACTAAAGGAAATTTGCATTTATGTAATGGGTTTTTATGTCATGTTTGCATGCACACTCACACACTCACACACACACACACACACACACACACACACACACACACACACACACACACACACACACACACACACACACACACACACACACACACACACACACAAAAATGTGATTTACTGTATGTTGGGTATTTCCATTAACATACATTGATTTGCACTAAGTGGTGATCATGCATTTTTCATATTGCAGTTCAGTTCAATTTATGATGAAGATATGATATCATATGATTGTTATGAGGCACTTATTCTGGCATTAGCCAGAACCTCGCTTATCTATAATGCTAGTTGGACAATTATCAAAAGACCCAGCCCACCCGTGTTTTTTTCTCACATAAACCATCACAATTACAGTTGTGATGATACACTGTATAACCCATTGGGTACAGGGTCCCCAGCTAAATTAGTAACTAAATTAGCGTCATAATTAAAATGATGTGCGGCCGGTAAAGCGGCCGGATGGGAGCCGCAAGGTTCCCAGTTCGATCCCGGGCTCCCCCAGAGTTAGTGTCGAAGTGTCCTTGAGCAAGACGCTGAACCCCTAATTGCTCCCGATGAGCAGGTTGGTGCCTTGCATGGTTTCCTCCGCCATCGGTGTGTGAATGTGTGTGTGAATGTAATGCACAATCTATGTAAAGCGTTTTGGATAAAAGCGCTATATAAATGCACCATTTACCATTTTATTTATTTAATCATTTTAACCATTATGTTATACTTTGGCTATTCAAAAATAGCAGATCTACAAGCTCATAGCACGGCACCGAGTGCCGTGCTATGAGCTTGTAGATCTGCTATTTTTGAAAAATTGTGAATATTTGTGCAAATCTTTGAATATATATATATATAGTATATGTTCTAAATCGAACAAATCTTTTCTTCTGGAGGTCACTGTCACAAAATATGAGATGGGGGGTCTGCAGCCAAATTATGTATCATTTTGGGGGTCCTTCACATGGAAAAAGTTTGCGAACCACTGGTATAACCGTTGTAAAGGAACATAAGTATTATCACAGGGTTCAATGCAGGTGTACTGTCATGCTAATGCATTTGTTTTGTTTTTTCAGGTGTCCAAGCCATCCAAAGAACCCAAGTACACCTATGTGTCTCTGGCTGACCTGACGGTGGGAGCTGTAGTGAACGTCTACGCTGTGGTGGTCTTCTACAAACAACCGTTTAAGACCACCGGAACAGGTCAGTGACAGTTGGCCAGTAGCTTGACCCGATGAAGAGCCTTGGCTCGAAACGTTGTCATTAAATTACATTGGCTGATGAGTGTGCAGGTTTTTTCTTTTTCTTTGTCTTCAGTAGCTCATCATACACACGGAAATGAACACAACCCACCCCCATTGCGATAAATACAAATCTAACATAACAATATTTTTGACCAAATACTTGATACTATTGATATTGAAATTAAGGTAACACTGCATTGTGAATGATAATGTAAAAAAAGAAGAACAAATGGCAGATTTACAAGCTCACAGCGCTTTACGTTGTGAAGCGCTTTAACAGAGCATACGATTCTAACAAGTTGTTAGAACCAGGAAAAGACAACAATTAAATATCGCCATATTACGATATCCCAAATTTTAGACATTCTCTTCTTGATATGCGCTGGGGTCATCATTTTGTTGCCTCGCTCAAAATAAATCCTATATATTTTTTTCATCAAAGACGGAGTGCCTTGGAATTATTTTCTTTGCAAGTCTGCAGCCAGTCCACACCATTTGGGAGTTAAGCAGTACTTCTTTGAAAACTCCCTTTTTGTTCATAATGTTCCCACCTGTATCACCAAAGTGCACCTATCTTTTAGAGCCACCGACTGATCCCTGCAGCGCTTATTTTTTCTCTTTTTAATATCTCAATATTGCAGTCAGAACTGCAGACTCACTCCCAATTTCATGCCACTTTACCTTCTTGCCAACTTTCCTTTCGATGGATGCTAGCGACTGACCAAGACGGGGCTACTAGTGCAGACGTACCGTATCTTGGTCACTAGATTTGTTTGGCTCAACCGCACATTTTTAAGAACGGCATTTAGATGGCATGTTGTTTAGACCAGGGGGTCTTCAACAGGGGGTCCGGGGGACCCCTAGGGGGTCCTCAGAGTTACTACAGGGGGGGGCCGGCGCCAAATCTTTGTGTGATAGGGACTTCTTTTTTTTTTTTAACACTAACCACTTAACATCTTATTCTGAGGGGAACATTAGCCGAAAATAGCCGATCTACAAGCTCATAACGCCTCGCAGCGCGAGGCGTTATGAGCTTGTAGATCTGCTATTTTCGGCAAATCGGTTTGGTGTAGAGGGGGAAAAAGAGCAGACCAAGTACAGAGCCAACGGTCAAGTTTACAAAGTATTGAGGAGGGTTTAAGTGGTTAAACGTCTGAAAACGCACATTTAACATGACTACAATATTGTTGCGAGCTAGCTCTCTTGGCGTTGCTCGTTACCGGGTTTCGATTCCAGCTGGGTGCGCGAAACGTTACAATATGTATTCTCAATACCCCTGCTTTAGACAGATGCTAGGTTGTTTTTTTACCTGGCATTCTTTAGTTTCTTTGAGGCTCTTCTACACTGTTCTCTCTGCACTCTCTATTTATATGATTACCTACCTTGTTTATTGGCCCACAGCTTCTTGCTTACTCTGCTTGTTCCCGTCTTGTGCTTGTAAGCCTCTCCGGATGAGAGCGTCTACTAAATGCCTAAATTGATATCAATATAATATTAATATGTCAGCTGCCCCATGCCCTGAATGCAGTTCAGTGTTGAAGGCAGCAGAAAGAGTACACACAAACATTTTGAGATATTTGTTCTTGACTTGAGTATTTCCAATACTTTTACTTCTACTCCACTATACAGAGGCAAATATTGTACTTTTACTCCACTACATTTATTTGAAAACTTGAGTTACTAGTTACTTTGTTGATTATTATAACAAAACATTATGCATTAACCACTTCAGCCCTATATACATTTCGGCCGTTTGAAAATAGCAGATCTACAAGCTCACAATGCGTCGCGATGCGACACATTGTGAGCTTGTAGATCTGCTATTTTCAAAAGATTTTTATACATTTGAAAACCTTAAAACGGGACATTCTGCATAATGACTACTTTTCCTTTTGGTACTTGAAGTACATTTTGATGCCAATACTTTTGGACTTTTACTCAAGTTTTGAATTCCGTACTTTTACTTAAAGGGATATTTCACTTTCAAAAAAACTTTTGGTGATTGTATCGTCTACTCAGGCTTTTGTGAACATCACAGACATTTTTAAGTTGCTTGAAAAACACACGGCCCCCTCACGCATTAGGAGGGCAGGGTGAGTCACCAGAACCAAGGATTTTGATGAATCTAACATGGTTAAAATAAAATGTTTTTTAATGTTCTTGTAAGCCCGTTGCCCAATAAAGGCTTTTTATTTTCAAATCCACCTGAGTGCCTGGACCTAGATTTTTGTGCCTTTTTGGCACATTCTTTCCTTTTTTGCTCATGGTTAAAATAGAGTTTGAAGTTACAATGGGTTTGTATAGGAAGGGGGCGTGTCTGATAAAATGAAAATCAAATATCTAAATACTGAATCAAGCAACTTAAAAACTGTCTGGGGGGCTCACCTGAGTAGATGATACAATCACCAAAAGTTTTTCTGAAAGTGAAATATCCCTTTAAGTAAACAAAATTGAGTACTTTTTCCACCACTGACACACGCACACACACACACACACACACACACACACACACACACACACACACACACACACACACACACACACACACACACACACACACACACACACACACACACACACACACACACAGTCTTCAGCTTCTTGTAAGGGAGATTGTGCCGATTTCACTGTACATTAGGGTAGCCACGCATCAAACTCAAGTCCTCACGGTACACTTCCATCTCACACATATGGCACCCCGGGCAAGACCTGGGATGTTGGTTGTCTAGGAAGTTGACAACCGGAAATGGTTGAATTTGGCGGAAGTACCGCCCAAGGAAATGACGTTGATGCTTTACAAATCTGTTAACATTCTCCGTGAATGAAACGAGTGTTGTGATTGATCAAAAAATATCGTGGCTGGGACCGAGGTTACACATATGGGGACTGGTCTGGCCAAGGGTTAAAGGGATAGTTCACCCCCAAAATGACTTTTTTCCCCCATTGATTACTCACCCCATGGATACTTGAATTAATGGGTTTTGTTTTTGTAGCATTCCTAAGCCAATAATTTGATGACTGGCAGCAGTTACGGTAGGAGACACAAAGAGTCTCCTTTTGTGTATGCCAGTGCTCAATGTTGGTGTGCAGTGTCAGATTGACTGGCCAACACATCACAGAGGATGCAGACAGTTTTCTACAGTTTGTCATTCTATTGTAGTGCAATTGTAGTCGGGACCCCCAGGGGGGTCTCCACATGATTGTGGGGGGGCCCCCGGATGACAGTGAATTGACATTTAAGAATTTTAAGACCTTTTTTATGCCTCCAAAAAAAAGACCATTACTGCATCAAAAGTAATCAACAAACTATACTATAACACATTGGCTAAATTGTCAAAAAAAAATAATATATGAATTGTTAAAATAGCCAATATATATAAGTGTCTTGTGTGAGCTTGTAGATCGGCTATTTTCACAATATTTATCTGTGGAACGGAGTCAAACAAAATGGGGGGTCCCCAGTTCAAACATGATTCTTTTGGGGGGTCACGGCCTGAATAGGTTGAGAACCACTGCTCTAGGGCAATGGTTCTCAAACTTTTTAGCTCAAAACCCAAAAGAGAAATCTGAGGTTGTAAGTCTTATCTGCAGTTTTTTTTACTACTCAAGGATGTTCGGGCCGCATGAGGCCTGAACACCTGTGTTACACCGCCAAATACAACCAATACGTCTGAGTCACAGTTTTGGGGGCTTTATTAGAGTATCCGCTTTACCCGTCGTATTGGGTTTGTTTTTGGTTATGTCTGAGTCATAGTGACATGCCTATAATATGGGACATATCAGGCTTGTTTATGGTTATGTCTGAGTCAGAGTGGTGTGGCCGTGGTTCTGCCTGCATGGGCGTATGGGGTTTGTTTATGGTTATGAGTCAGGGTGACGTGGTCCGCCCGCCCTCCCATCCAATTTTAATATAGGATGTGTGGGAGAGAAAAAAAAGAAATCTGCTTTGGAAAATTTCTGAAATTCTTTTGAAAAATGTAAAAAAAAAAGAAAAAAATGGAAATCTTTTCAAATCATATTTTTGTGTGTGTAGGAAATATCACAAACGGTATACAAAATGGGTCCCGACCCATTGTTTGAGAAACACTGCAATATAGGCTGAGAAGGAGGGCCCCATGTTGTGTTTTATTTTTTTTTGCTGGCAAACCCACCTGCTGCTGTAGAGACTGTATTACCTGCTGTCGTTTCCCAAAACACAGGCTAGCGAAGTCATTTAGCCATGCACTGTCTGTGGGTATAGTTAGCAGCACCACTATGAAGTTACATCATTACACAGGAGTGTATAGAGGAGCAAAGAGCCATGAAAGTCAAGTGCTATGGAGAGGAATAAAGAGTGATGAAAGTCATGAAACCCCAGGCACCCGCAGTAACAATAAGCACCGGTCCATCCAATTCCCCATTTTCAGGCAGCTAAATGCACAGCCTTGCGCTCTCAAAGCCCCGAGTTTCAAGAGACTTATGGCTGCCAAAATGAGCCTGCGAAGCAAACGCACACACACACACACACGCACGCATGGACGCACACACACGCACACACACACTAGAAACGGCAGTCTTATTAGCGTTGTTTACAACTTGAGCAGCATGTAGGGTTCTAATCTTTCAACTTGTTTAACCCATTAAGACCAGGAACTCATCTGTGTCATTTTAAGATGCCTTTGGCTATTAAAAAAAATAGCAGATCTACAAGCTCATAGCGCGGCACCGAGTGCCGCACTATGAGCTTGTAGATCTGCTATTTTTTTTTGAGAAATCGTGAAAATGTGTGCAAATCTTTGAATATATATATATTTTTTAAAGCAAACTCAAATCTTTGCTTCTCGGGATTCTACAAATGTCTTCTAAATCCCAATTTTAAACTTATGTTGCTATATATATCAGTGGTTCTCAAACTTTTTCATGTCAAGGACCACCCAAAACGATGTATTGGGTCACGGATCCCCATCTCAAAATGTTGTGTTCCAGGCAGGGAGCCCCCCCAGAAGCAAAGATTTGAGTTAAAAGTGTGTATATATATATTCAAAGATTTGCACACATTTTCACATTTTTTTTTTTTTTGCAGATCTACAAGCTCATAGCTATGAGCTTGTAAATCTGCTATTTTTGAATAGCCAAATAAATCTAAAATGACAGAGATGCGTTCCCGGTTTTATTGGGTTAAGCAAGCCGTAATTAGGCTTTAACCGTCTTTTGGTAAATTACGTATTCAAATGGACCAGCTGTTTCCCCTCCCAGAGCAAATGGTAATGAATGAATCAAGGCATTTCATCTGATCATGTAGATAAGGTTTAGTTTGTTCACAGGGGGCTCAAATCATGCTCTAAATTAGATCCCAACCCAGCACAGATTTTGGGGTCTGATGCCGATCACGATTTTGGAGAGTCCTTAGACCACTGTGGTGCTCAAACTTTTTCATTTCAAAGACCCCCCAAAACTCTTGAGAGTGTACAAAAACAAGCACATTTGTACACTTATTATACTCCTCAGTTTGCATTGTGATGATGTTTATTTAAGGATCCCCATTAGAGGCACATGAGTGAGGCTCTAGTCTTCCTGGGGTTCTGAAGACAGTAAATACAATACAGACAATTATAAAAGACACTGAAGTATAGAAAACCAAAAAAAGCTAAAACAAAAGAAACAAATTAAGATTATAAAATAAATGAAACATGCGGGCAAGTTAAACAAAATTAATACGCACATGGCAATTACTTGGCAAGATATCCCTTGATGTTCTTTTTGAAATGAATTTTGTTGAACACTGAAAATTAGATGTTTTTTGGCAGAGAATTCCGTGCCATTGGGGGGGGGGGGGGGGTTGTGTGTGTGTGTGTGTGTGTGTGTGTTGAAAAATTGAAGTGTGCGTGCGTGTGTGTGTGTGTGTGTGTGTGTGTGTGTGTGTGTGTGTGTGTGTGTGAGAGAGTTGCTCCCAGTTCTCTTCTTAGAACTGGGAGCACTGTGGTGCCAGAAGCTGCCCTCTAGTGCTGTAAACATATATATTCTGAAGCCATAATTGCTGTTGGGTGGAAACCTTTTATGTGCAAAACGTGCTTTTCAGGAAATGGATAATAGCCATTCTCCATGTTCACAACGTGTCACGATGCGACGCGTTGTGAGCTTCTAGATAGGCTGTTTTCGATACTTTTGCCCGACACTTGTCACATGACAAAGTAGGCCATTCATTTACAGGGGAGAAACAAAGTCTTACAAAGTTGAAACATGGATCAAGGTTTCTGTCCTACAGCAACGATATGTGAGTGGTGAGCCAAGCTGGACGGGTTTATTGGTGCTAATGATGTTCCTCAGTAGCATTAGGTGTTCAACCATCAGCCATGCCAAGGGCTCATATAGTGCTTGTCCTAATGGGTGCTAATTATCACCGGTACACATGATGATAGGCAAAGGGCTGTTGGAAAATATACCACAGAGGATATAAACCAGTGGTTCTCAATCTGTTTCATGTCAAGGACCCCACTTGACCCGTATTAGCCCGCGGACCCCCATTTGAAAAGATATGCCAGGGACCCCCATAAGAGAAGATTATTACGGCTCTAGTAGTGATTCTCACCCATTTTAATTCTAAGGACCCCCAGTTGGACATGCATTTGGCTACGGACTCTCATTTAATGGCATTTCTACTCTGGGACCTCAATTTACCCCAATTTATATTGTTAAATCAATGTTAATTTAACCCGTTAGGGTCCATTTGGTTCCATTTGTATGTACACTCAGTGTTACATACTCATAAGGGTCCATTTTGATCCTAACTATCCATCAATTAGCTGGGGACCCCCTGGAACTCCCTCAAGGACCCCTAGGAGTCCCCACTTTGAGATCCAATGATACAAACACTAGTCCAGCGGTTCTCAAACTTCTCAAGAGTTGAGTTACATTTATTTGACTCTGAATGAAAATAGCTGATCTACATGCTTTGCAAGGCGTTGTGAGCATGTATATGCAGCTATTTCCACAATTCTGGCCTCTCTCTTAGGTAATATTTGACAATTTGGTCAAATGTTTGACAACTTTTTTATGGTGGTGTATGTTGATTACTTTTGATGCAATTAAAAATTACATTTAGAGTGATTTAACACATTGTGTGCCAAAAACGGTCCGGACTGTTTTTGGCCCATTTTAAAAAAAATATATTTTCCCACGGTGGGGGGGGGGGGGCGCTCTAACGAAACTTTGGGATCATCCAAGGAGTCTCTTTGAAGGATGTGGATCCATGTAAAAAATGCTTCCGTTTGTCCGCTCCAATGTTAACTCCTTGACTAACAGCTTAATATCTCCTATTTCTTTTTAACGTGGTGGAAGTGAGATGTTTTCGATCGGCGATCACTCTGCAATGGAGGATCGGGTTAGACATATTATTGTTCCAGGCGTTAGTCGGGACCCTCCGCCGTCTCGCACGCACGCTTTGTTTACATGCACGTCCTCGTCGGGGCTTCTACAGCACAAAACATATCAGCGCAAGTGGATGGAAGATATGCTGTCACTGGATGTACCCTATTTTAATAAACCTCTGGCACACAATGTGTTAAAAGGCCTTATAAAACCTTAAATTGTCACTTTAGAAATGGATACCCTAAAGATACCCTGTATACACACTTTAAATGTTTTACTTTACATTTTTATCCCACAATTTTGCAACCCCATTTTCTTTCACCCAGTGCTAATTGTCTAAGTAATCATGGGCGCTACACTCCCCCTGCCAGCCTAGGGAGAGCCCTGAGCCTTCTTATCACCCGACAAGGGGGAGTTTCCCCGGTTGGACGTAGCGCGTCACGTTATTCCTACCAGTTCCTATACACTTATACTGTATGTTGGGTTGTTTACAATTTGAAAATAGTGTTGCATTAACTCATTAAATGCCAGAATAAAACATTGTCTATAGCTGACCTTTCCAGCATTGTTGAGCATTTTTACCGTAACCTTTTCAAGAGCGACAGAATATTTCGCTCGAGGACGATCGACACACAGAGTGTCGCAAAAGACGGAGGAGCATTTTCCATCGGGGGGGGGGGGGGGGCGTATCACTGCGACCCTCCGTTTTTCAGTTATTGGTGAATATAGCTTGTTCTCGCCAAAAACGCAGAAAAAAACAAGAAAGCAGAGAGGATAACTCACTGGCTGGCGAAGAGCGCCATCTAGTTTAAACACTGAGAACACCAAAACACGCCAAACGCGTCATTGGCGGTGTGTGGGGGCGTTGGAAAAGAAACACGTCATTGGCATCGATTGAGTTATTCAAATCATCTGGGGACCGCCCCCAAAAAATCTTGTGGGAGGGTCCCTCCCCACCGCATTAGACGATAAAAAAATGACTGTACATAAATTCACTCAACAATGTGTAGCTGTGTGCGTTAAAGGTTCTATGACATTCATTTTCACTTTTTTTTATTTTTTTATGTTTTTTTGGGGGGTTTTATGACCTCAATTACACCCAAAAAAACTGAACTTTGAACATTCAGTGGATTTTCTGTGGTCTGGGGTTTTCTGAATAATTAGGCTGAAAAGTAGTCTGAGCTTGGCCCTTGGGCAGTGAAGTCACAGCCGATTAATCACTCTCCTCCTCGCCCCTCCCCTATCCTTTCCTTTGGGGGGGGGATGATTGACAGGCAAAATCCCTCAACAGCGACACCCGCAGGCAAAGATTTATTTTTTCATTGCAGTTGAAAAGGCTTTAGAAATGTGAGAGAAAAACACCTGCAATTTTTGGTTAAAACTTTTTATACACGTTTGAAGGACCATGACAAAGACTTTTAATGTGTGGTAAAACTGAACGTCATGAAACCTTTAACTCATTCAGTGCAAAAAATATTTCTGGCTATATCACCCCTGTGCCAGAGCCAAAAATACTTTGTAAAAAAAAGACTGCTTAGGAAGCGCCTGGGGAACATAGGTACTGTCCCAAGCGAGATACAGCTTTTTTCAGTACGATGTTAAACAAGAAGTGAATGGAGCAGCAAATCTTCAAACATTTTTTATTTATTTTTTTATTTATTTTTATTCATGACGTCTCAGACGTCATTGGCACTCTGGGCTTATGAAAAACGTGACGTCTCAGACGTCATAGGCACTAAATGAGTTGTTAAGTACGTAGTATATTCTCAGTAGTGTTCTGACAGATTGACCTTTCCCCCTCCAGGCTACTGCTCCACCGTGAAGATCGTGGATCGGTCCAACGAGAGGGTGCTGTGCCAAATCTTCTGCGACAACGTGGCGGATCACCCCAAGATCCTAAAGATCGGAGACATTATCCGCCTCCACAGAGTCAAGGTACACCTTCCATCAACCCATTAAGACCTGGAACGCATCTGTGTCACTTCTTGATTTGAGCTAAAAAAAAGCATTATTTTACACTTTGGCTATGCAAAAATAGCAGATATACAAGCTCGTAGTGCGCCACCGAGTGCCGTGCTACAAGCTTGTAGATCTGCTATTTTTGAGAAATCGTGAAAATGTGTGCAAATCTTGGAATATATATTGTTTTAAAGCAAACATTTGTAACTCAAATCTTTGCTTCTGGGGGGTCCCTGGAACAAAATATTTTGAGATGGGGGTCCGTGGCCAAATGCATATCATTTTGCTGTCCTTGACATGAAAACGTTTGAGAACCACTGACAAAGAAACATATGTTTTTTTCAAAAAACTGTTAGGATTTAGAAGACATTTGTAGAATCGGAACCTTAACTCATTCACTGCCTAGAACGACTAAAACGACTTTTGTCCCATAAGCCATGCCTGCCTAGAACGACTAAAACGACTTTAACATTTTACTCTTTTTTTTCTTTAATTTGACCCAAAGACCAAGGAGATATGATTTTTCGAAGATTTAGACTCCCATCCACTTCCTTGTTAACTTAAAACTTAAAAATTCTGTATCTCGGCTCCTGAGTACTTTTTTTTTTCAATGAAAAATCTCTGGCAGTGGGCAAATGCGGCCAGAAATAATTCAGGCAGTGAATGAGTTAATGGGTTAAATCTTGGTGTAGCTTTTCTACTCCTTTAGGTTATCTTTAGTAGTAGTAGTAGTAGTAGCAGCAGTAGTGGCAGTAGTAGTTTATTTGTAAGTGTAACAAGTGTAAAACACGTCGCTGAGCGTGGCGCTTGGCACAGACATGCGCAGAGCAAGTTCAGTCAGGGAACGCAGTGCAGTAGTCGGCGGCCGACCATTGCTCCACATCCACTCATCCAATCGCACACCCATTTCATTCTCAGACAGCTCTATTTAAACTGGAAGTTTGCACTACTCAGCCCTGCTTGCTGATGCTGCTGCTCTCACCACTGCTGTCTAGCCTAAATAATTGCTGCTCACCCGCCACCACCCCCAGGATACCAATTTTATCCAATCAGGATAGAGAACTCAGTCAGGATACAGGTCGAAGTGAAATTGGAAGTTGTGACACAAATAAATGAGACGAGAAAATAGGAACTGGGGCACTATAAAAACATGATTAAGCTGATAAATGGGTACTCTCTCCTGATTGGCTGAAATTCTGGCACCTACCTGAAAATGTATTTACTGTTTAATTATCAAAGAGAAAAGGAGACTCCTGTAACTGAACAAACACTCTATAGCAATGATTACTATCACAATAGAGTGCTTTAACCTTTTTACCAAAAACGTTTCGTTTTAACCAAAACATATCAATTGCCCCACCTACAAATGCCTTCTAAACCAGTAGTTCTCCCACGTTTCCGTGCCAAGGACCCCCAGAATGATATGTATTTGGCCGCGGACCCCCATCTGAAAAAACGATGTGTGTTGTTTTAAAACATGTTCAAACACTTTAAATGATTTATTTTTTCCCCCAAAAATAGCAGATATACAAGCTCACAGTATATCACAAAGTAACACGCTGTGAACTTATAGATCTGCTATTTTTTGAGAACCACTGTAATCTAAACCACTTTATACATTTTCTGAAACACAGCTAAAATCTTAAAATGACACCTTTCCCCCGGGTTTTTTAATGGGTTTTTTAAAGGTCAAGACGTTCCAAGGCTCCATCAGTCTGATCACCACGCACGGCTTCTCGGCGGTCACCGTGGACGGGGCGGTGGGCGGCGACATGGTCCCCAACGCCACCAGCAAGAAGTTCCACTTCAGCCAGGAGGACCGGCGGGCCGTGGAGGAGCTCCGGGCCTGGGCCGCCACCCAGGACTTGGACACCAGCGCGCAGAACAAGACCCGCGTGACCCTGGCCACGGTGCAGCCCAGGACCTACTTTGACCTCACCTGCCAGCTGCTGGCCAAGGCCCCCCTGGACACCAGCCGCACCCTGCTGAAGGTAAGGGGCCGTGTCACCGTTATGACATTTAAAGGGATTGTTCACCCCAAAAAACGTACTTCTTTTTATATCCATTCGTTACCCCATGGAGACTTGAATTCATGGATATTTGTAGGGATGTCCGATTTTATCGGCCTCCCGATATTATCGGCCGATATTAGCATAAAAATTGATATCGGGAAAATATCGGTATCGGTTTTTGAAAAAAAAAAAGTTTTTTTTTTTTTTTTTGTTTTTGCTTTATAAATAAGTTACAGGAGTTCTTACTGTATATGGTGTGTGTGATATGAAATTTGAGCTTACCCTAATCACAATAATCCCCGCATATATCGGTATCGGTTGATATCGGTATCGGTAATTAAGAGTTGGACAATATCGGTATATCGGTTATCGGTAAAAAAGCCAATATCGGACAACAAATATCATATTTGTTTTGTTTTTGTCTCATTCCTAAGACAATAATTTAATGACCAGAGGTTCCGGTAGGAGACGCAAAGGAGACTCTTTGTGTCTCCTACCGGAACCGCTGCCGGTCATCAAATTATTGGCTTAGGAATGTGACAAAAACTAAAAGTCTCCATGGGGTGACTAATCGATCGAAAAAAGTCATTTTGGGGGTGAACTGTCCCCTTTAATCCCATTCAATCCGGGAACGCATTTTTTTTAAATTTTTAGCCATAACCATTATTTTCTACTTTGGTCTATTCAAAAATAGCAGATCTACAAGCTCATAGCCCGCTATGAGCTTGCAGATCTGCCATTTTCCGCGGCACTCTAAGCTTTGTGTCTCCACCTGAAATGGCCGCGGTTGTTACATAATATATCATGTTGCTGTTGTGAGGTCCTCTGATCCACCTATAAATATATTGATACACTGACGCTGATCTAAACTACTGTGTCAGCTATTATTATCATTATTTGCTCGGGTGTCAGTTTTTTATACATCACAGCAGTAATACAATCATCACTTTTGTTATGACGATTCTCAACCTTTTTAATGTCAAGGATCCTCCAGTTTGATATTGTCTCTGTAAACCTCATTATGTCAAAAACTGTTGCTTTTCAGGATTCAAATTCAAAAGCATCAAAATTAGCAGATCGACAAGCTTGAAACGTGTCGCTTCGCGCCACATTTCGAGCTTGTCGATCTGCTGCTTTTGATGCTTTTGTGTGACACTGTAGTATGATCAAGTAGGGTGTTCATTTATGAAAAAACTATAAACTTAGAATATGGAGATAAGAGGTTTCTGCCCGACAACAACAATATGATCTTTGGTGTTTGGAGGCCCACTTGCAATATCCTCATTGCCCACCAGTGGGCCCCAGAATTGATTGATTGAATATTTTATTAGGCAAAAAAATTAAAACAGCACAGTTACATTTAAAATACTTTGTCTAACAGGTCCGTTCATGAAAGTCCTTGCGGTCTTGTTTCCAATAAAATCACTATTTTACACTTCTTAGTAATCCCATGTGTCTTTTGGTTCAGGTCTGGGACGGAACCAAGAGTCCTCATACGTTGCTGAAGGTGATGGTGGAACCGGGCGTCACCGAGGGCCGGTCCTGCCGGTCCAAGGACCAGGAGAACCTCACGGCCAACCTGGTGGTCTACGACAACCACCACCTGACCGCCAGGGAGCTAAAGGTCAGAGTTCACCACCTTGGTTTTGAGTTCGGCAATCTGTGAACGGAGCGCTGCACTATGCTAGCTAACTAGTCAGTGGTTCTCAAACGTTTTCATGTCAAGGACCCCCAAAATTATATGTATTTGGCCCGCGGACCCCCATCTCAAAACGTTTAGATCCAGGGACCCCCCAGAAGCAAAGATTTGAGTTACAAATGTTCATATTCAACGATTTGCACAAACTTCCTCGATTTTTCAAAAATAGCAGATCTACAAGCTCATAGCGCGGCACTCGGTGCCGCGCTATGAGCTTGTAGATCTGCTATTTTTGAATAGCCAAAGTATAAAAGGTTAAAGTGGTCAGAATGATTGTGACGCCATATTAACCTGCTTGAATTATTTCAGATTTTTTGCTGTTGTCTGCCAGAGATTTTTCATTGAAATTAAAAAAGTACTCAGGAGCCGAGATACAGAATTTTAAAGTTTTAAGTTAACAAGGAAGTGGATAGTGGATAGGAGTCTAGATCTTCGAAAAATCATATCTCCTTGGTCTTTGGGTCAAATTTGAAATTTTCTAAAAACGCGAGTTCAGGAAAACACATTTGCTGGGGACCCCACTCTGAGAACCAATGGTCTAGATAATGAACAGTTCAACTGACTACAGCTGTTGTGGTGCTGGTGTGTGCTTACAAAACAGATGCCATGCTATGGCAATATCTAAATTGGATGTGAAAAAGGATTTGCCATGCAAGGGATAATCAATCAGGAGCAGGTCATTGTGTGTTTGTTTACATGGCTGCCATGTTGGACACGGCACAAAATCAAGCAGTGCAGATTGATATGAGCCTGGTGCTCTGAGCCTTTGATTAGACAGCGGTCCGTTATTGAGTTCATCGGTTATTATTAAAAAATAACAGTGATTGACCAATCCGAATCGAGCATTCAACCAAGCCGTGTTATCGGAAAACTTAAATCCTATGTACTTAACTTGACCGGAGTCCCCCAGGGGGTTCTACCAAGTCCTTTTATTTTATTGTCTCCGCCAGGCCGAAAGGCATGGCGAGAGAGTATGTTTTACCCCCTGTCCGTCCGTCCGTGTGTGTGTGTGTGTGTGTCCGTCTGTGAACAGCTAATCTCCCACACCGTTGGCTTGATCGCAGCGAAACTGTGCACACACACTCCCTGGATGCCAATTCAGAACCTCTGCCCCAATTTTTTCACATGGGCCTGTTATAGCACCACCAGGAGGCCGCTTTTTACTAAACACATTTTTTCACAGTACTACAGATTTTGTCCAAACATCACGCAAATCGGTACACAGTATCTCTATAGGCATTAAATGAAAAGTGTTTTTCAGATTTTTCAGATTCCATCCTGATTGGCTAAAATGCCTTCCAAAGTTTGCAGGACTGCTCCGTTTTCAACAAAATGCCTCAAATTATGAACACAGCATGCCATTTCCGTGAAACTTTGCACGCACATTCCCACTAGGCCGAGGACGAAATGCCACTTGAAAATGTTCAAGTCAGCCTCATGGTGGCGCTATAACAGGCCGAGAATAAGGACCCTAGCTAGGGTTTATGTAAATGAGTGTGTGAATTTCCATTTAACCCATTAAGACCGGGAATCTGTCGTTTTAGATTTAACTTTAACCATTATCTTGTACTTTGGGCTATTCAAAAATAGCAGATGTACAAGCTCATAGCGTGTCACTCGGTGTCGCACTATCAGCTTGTACATCTGCTATTTAAAAAAAAAAGATCATGAACATTTTTGCAAATCTTTGAATATGTATTTTTTAAAGCAAACATTTGTAACTCAAATCTTTTCTTCTGGGCTATTCTACTAATGTGGAAGCAAAGATGTGAGTTAAAAAAAAAACGTTTTAAAAAAATAATAATACATGTATTCAAAGATTTGCACAAATATTCAAGATTTTTCACAATTTTTCAAAAATAGCAGATCTACAAGCTCATAGTGCCGAGTGCCGCGCTATGAGCTTGTAGATCTGCTATTTTTGAATAGCCCAAAGTATAAAATGCGGTTACGCAGATGCATTCCCGGTTTGTATGGGTTAAAACACCTTGTATAAAATGCGTAGACACAGACTCGGTGGTGTACTTTAAACATCTCCCAGAAGGCCTGAACTCCAGTACAGTACAGTATGTCCACAGCCTTTGTGTCAATGTTCAGATGATATAATAGCTCAATCCTACCAAAGGTCAGAGGTGGTCTTGTGGTTAAGCCCCCCCCCGCCCTCATCTTCTTAGAGAGACAGATTTGTTTTAATGCCGGAGACTTGGCCTCCTGGTAGCTCCCAGTGTGCAGTCAGCAGTGGTGGGAAAAGTACTTGCACTTTTTTACTTAAGTAAAAGTATCAATACTGCAATGTAGAAATACTCTGTTAGTAAAAAGTCCGGAATTCTAAATGTACTTGAGTAAAGGTACAAACGTATTGGTATCAAAATGTACCAAAAGTAAAAGTGATTTTACCAACCTTAGAAAAATCATGGAATATTTTCCCACGATCGTGAAAAAAAAAAGATCCGGTCACGGTCATCCGTCATATGCAACGGTCATGTGTTGCATAGTTGTGGCCAGTTTAACTCGTTCAGTGCCACTCGACGTCTAAGATGTCCGTTGATATAAGCCCTGTGTGCCACTGGACGTCTAAGACGTCCAAAACAAAAAATCTATATATATATATATTTTTTTTTGGGAAAAATATGTTCAGAACCCAAGATATGATGATTTGAAGATTTGCTGCTCCATTCACTCTTTGTTTAACTTCTTACTGAAAAAGGCTGTATCTCGGCTCCTAAGCACTTTTTTTTTTACAATGAATTTAGAGCCAAACTGCCAGAAATAAGTCAGGCACTGAATGAGTTAATGTGGCTTGTTTTTGCCAAAAAACTACAGAAACAGAGATGAAGCCATTTTCCCACAACAAATAGACAGGAAGTAAACAAGCAAAAATGACATCAATTCCGGGTCTGTCGTCATCTGGCAGTGAAAGCATCATTCATAGGGTAACGAACAGCGCCATCTGGTGGAAAACTTGTCAGAATCATCAGTGGCAGGCTGCGCCATAGCAGAATCTGACGAGTTCCCTCGTCAGTGGCAGGCAAAGAGTTATGGTCTTTACAGACGGGAAGCGGTGGACGCGAGGGCGTTACCGCTCGTATCAGCGGGGATCGCGTCGGGATCATTGTTGTTTTGTCCTCCTGCGCGGTGCGGGGAAAAGAAAAGCTCACGACAATCCAGCTCTTTGCCGCCCGCGTGCGTGTGCACAAACGAGCGCGAGAATTTCACGGGGCCGCGCCCACTCGCCTCACCGCCCCTCAACTTCTCTGCTGCGCGTCCCAAATAATCGCCCGCCTCTCATTGAAAATTAATTGCATAGGCACGACGGCCGCTTCCCGTCTGAAATTACCTTAAAGGGGAGATCCAGTCATTTTAGTGTTTGCTTTGATGTGCCGCTAATCACTCACCAACATACCAGGGGAAGTTGACTTTTTTCATAGAAGCCCCTGTTGTCCATTGTGGAGACCCCTTCCACTGGCATAATGGAGAAATGTGGATAAACGAAAATCGCCTATTTTAGCACCTCCAAAGTTTTTTTTTTGTTTCCACTAATCCTCATTATGCAGTGTCCTGACACTCAAACATGCACTGAATGTCCCTTATGAGCTGCCGTTCATGCAGAACGACGTGGAGATTGTTGCTTGTTTCTCTCACATAATCTGGCAACACCGAGGACTAGCTTCACGTCGTTCTGCATGAACGGCAGCTCATAAGGGACATTCAGTGCATGTTTGTGTGTCAGTACTATATGAAAAAAGTCAACTGCCCCTGTTATGTTGGTGAGCGATTAGCGACACATCAAAGCAAACACCTAAAATGACTGGAACTCTCCTTTAAAGCATGCTGAACCTGGGGGGGAACAAGATCATATGAACTTCCCCAGGTTGACTACCTGTGAGCGGCTCTGCTTCCCCAAAAAAACTCAGGCCTCATGTTATATCACTCGCTATTAAATCTTCATCTGACAACCCTAGTCTTTCTTTGCCCTGGGGTGGTGTAGGATGGGGGTGGGGGAAAAAAAGAACACGAGAGAGAGAGAGAGTGATAACTCATATCAACCCCCAAGGGGTGATATAATAACACTGCACAATCAAGCTACAAGCTATAAAGTAAATAATTTTCCGTCCTTATAACTCCGTAGATCTGTCACGCAGTGTTTTTTTTCCACCTCTCCTCTCTTCCCTTTTTGTCCTCGAACACATTTCTTTGTGTTCCACCCGAAACGCAATTACTCATTGCACTCTCTGCTTGCTCAGAGAGCCTCGGGCCAGCCTCGCTCTTTCATATTCTTTTTTATTTATTCTTTTTCTCTCTGCACCGACAATAATATCTCTGAATAAAATGTTTTAACCCATTACGACCTGGAACGCAATCTGTGTCACTTTTTAGATTTGAGCTAAAAAAAAAGCATTATTTTACACTTTGGCTATTCAAAAATCGTGAAAATGTGTGCAAATTGAATATTTATATTATTTTAAAGCGAACATTTTTAACTCAAATATTTGCTTCTGGGGGGTGCCTGGAACAAAACATTTTGAGATGGGGGTCGGTGGCGAAATACATAATTTTGGGGGTCCTTGACGTGAAAAAGTTTGAGCACCACTGATATAGAAACATACGTTTTTTCAGAATAGTGTTGGGATTTAAGACATTTGCAGGACCGGCTTCAGGTCTTAATGGGTTAAAAAAAAAGAAGAAACGCCTCCAATCTGCAGTCATGGTTTTCCCTCTCATTCCTTTGTGCCTCCCTCGTCCCCCTTTTTTTTGAAGAATGTCTAATTCCGTCTTTGATCCTCTTCTCTTCTTCTCCGTAGTGATACTCTCCGTTCTTATCGGCAGCCGGAGATAGAGACGCATTAGCATACCGCTGTGTTAATTGGACGATTATGCGTCGGCGGCATACACACATAGGCATGTCATAATTATTACGTAATTGCCTGATAGCAATTATTTTGAGATAATCACAGTTATTTTTCATAATCGCTTCCATGTTTCTATGACCGAAATGTTTCGCTATGAGCACAGAGCACTTTATGAGCATGTTAAAATATAAGAACGACTATTTTCTTAGTCTCTGTCTGAGAAGTCTTCCTTAAAAGTTTATGTAGAGGGCGAGTCTTTTTCTGCTTGGTTTCCTTTTTTTTTTGAGACCACCTGCACAATCCAATCCACTTTATTTACACAGCACATTTTACAACTCAAGGTCTCCAAAGTGCTGCGCAGAAAATCTAAAGCCAAATGCACTGGGTAAGCTAAAACACAGAAAAACAACAGCAAAAATACACACTGCGAAAAAAAAAAGAAATAAAATAAACAAACAAAAGGAGACGCATCACTGAAAAATACTAGACAAAGCAGCGCCAGCAGACAGCGAAACAAATCATAGACCACAGAAACTCTCAAACAGGATCGGAAGCCAAGTAAAGGTGGGAACCCATTAAGACCTGAAGCCGATTCTACAAATGTCTTCTAAATCCCAACAGTTTTCTGAAGAAACGTATGTTGCTATATCAGTGGTGCTCAAACTTTTCCATGTCAAGGACCCCCACAATTTTATCTATTTGGCTGCGGACCCCCGTCTCAATATATGTTGTTCCAGGGACCCCCAGAAGCAAAGATTTGAGTTGAAAAGGTTTGCTTTAAAATAATATATATTCATTCTAAGATTTGCAGACATTTTCACGATTAAAAAAAAATAGCAGATCTACAAGCTCGTAGGGCGGCACTCGGTGCCGCGCTTTTAGCTCAAATAAAAAAAATTACACAGATGCGTTCCAGGACATAATGGGTTAAAGGACAACTTTGTTTTTTTACAACCAATGTTTATGTTTTAGATTGTAATTAAAGTAAATAAAAGATGAGTGTTAAAATTTTTAAATTTACTGCTTTCTATAGTTTTAGCAATTTTCACAATCTTTTTTACAGTGTTTTCACAGTGGGCGGGGGCATTCTGTCCGGTGGCTAAATATGTATTTTTTTTACACATTAACCCGGCGTTTTCTTTATTATTATTTACAGTAGCTCTTCTAGCCCCCAATAACTCACATCTGGCCATCAAAGACCTCAGGACCTTTTTTATTGTGTAAAAAAGGCATATTTAGCCACCGGACAGAATGCCCCCGCCCACTGTGAAAAATATCGCAAAAAATGCTAAAACTATTGAAAGCAGTAAATGAAAAAAAAATTACACTCATCATTTATTTACTTTAATTACAAGCTAAAATATAAACCTTGGTTGTAAAAAAACAAAGTTGTCCTTTAAGGCGAGATTTTAAAGTATTGATGGTGGGGGGGCAGGTTTGAAATGGGAGGTGTAACCTCTGGTCTTTAAACTTGACTTTGTGACCTCAAGTTTCAACTGGCCCGCAGGCCGCATTGACCTTGGGGGAGTATAGACAGGGGTGCACATAACTTTTTAGGTCTTGTACTCAGAAGAGCACCTGGAGATGTGACTTGGTGCGCACCAAGTAAATGGTCCCGTCCCGTTTTGTCAAGGGGGGGGGAATTCAGCACGGTGCTGCGCGAGAAAAAGGACGCTCTGCTTCCAAATTCCGCCGTTTTCGCCGTTTTTTTTTTCTCACGGTGGTGAACCCCCCAAGTTTGGTGCTCTGTGCTGCGCTGCTTTTATCCGCCAGATTGGGACGTTCACGGCATATTTTGCACCATTACGGTGCGTTCATCATCGGTGACGAGTGCCTCTTAACAGCCGCTGCTCGGTGCGTGCAGCGAGCTGTGAGTCGCGGCGTGTCTGTGTGTGAGGATGCGAGGCAACGCTCACACAATCACGTGCAGCATGCGTCCCCTCCTCCTGCGCCTAATGGCTGTACATGGGGCCGACGCGTGCTTTAGCGTGATTGAGTGTGGCTTCAGGAAGTAAATTCCTAGCCTCGATCTCCAGGCTTTTATTTTTTAGTTTTGCTAAAAAATAAAAGCTTGGAAATTCCTGTCCCAGCTGGTTGGTACGCAAAAGCGCCTCGCGTCGTCTGATGTGCCGGGCATTATTTATTTTGGGTGCGCATGTGCACCTGCGCACCAGTTATGTGCACCCCTGAGTATAAACCTCTAGAAGTTCAGGGAGATACTGAGGTGCCAGGCCATTCAGGGATTTAAGAACAAACAATAAAATCTTAAAATTTTAGCGTCCATACCCGAGGTGGGGTTGGCGAAAGGGCCTACTCTGTGTGGAGTTTGCATGTTCTCCCTGTGTCTCCTAGGGTAGTTAATACCCTCACACAAAAACATGTAGTAATCCTGGTCGCTATACCGCCTCCCCCATGACAGCTGGGGCGCCTGATGGAGGAGAAGGGAACTGGTTGGAATTCCACGCTTCCTTCCACGCGCCACGTCCTACCGGGGAAACTCCCCCCTGTCAGGTGACAAGAAGGTCAGTTGGCTCTCATGCATTGAAGGAGGCATGAGCTCGGCCCTGGGCTCTCTAGGCTGGTGGGGGGAGTGTAGCGCCCAGGATCACTTAGAAAATTGGCACCGGGTGAAAAAGGGTTACAAAATCGTGGGATAAAAATGTAGAAAAAATAAATAAAATCAATTCTGAAGCAAACAGGGAGCCAAAAGGACAAAGAATGGAGCAACAGTTTACCCTGGGCCACCCGAAAGAGATCCACACGATGGCTTTGTCATCAGCGGCATCGTTGCTGTCGGTCATAAACCTCTTTATCTCCATGTTTTAACTTTTTGAGTTTTTTCCTAAATTAACGCCCTACTTGATCATACTACTACAAAAAAGTAGCAGATCCGCAATGCCGCATTTTCAGCTTGTAGATCTGCTATTTTTTCATTTGAATCCTGAAAAGTAACCTTTTTTTCGGACATAATGAGGTTTCCACCCGACAGAGACAAAATGATGTCTTTGTCATCAGCAGCACAAGCTGTGTCGCCCCGTGCCTGCCTGGAGCCATTCCAGGAGACATGTGTCACTTTTGACGTGAACATTCTGTGCCGTTGTTGTTTTTGGGGGGCGAATGTGACATGTTAACCCATTCAAACCGGGGAAGCATCTTGTGTAACATTGGGCTATTCAAAAATAGCAGACATACAAGCTCATAGCGCGGCACCGAGTGCCGCGCTATGAGCTTGTAGATCTGCTATTTTTGAAAAATCTCGAACATATGTGCAAATATTTGAATATATATTTATTTTGAAGGGATTTTTTTTTTACTCAAATCTTTGCTTCTGGGGGACTCTATTACAACATATTTTGAGATGGGGTTCGGTGGCCAAAGACATATGATTTTGGGGGTCCTAGATATGAAAAAGTTTGAGCACCGCTGATATTAATTATAGCGACAGTAGTTTTTAGCCTCAGGTCTAAACGGGTTAAGGAGCTGTGACTGACATGGTTTAATTATGTGGTTATGGGGTCAAATAAAGATGGATGTCCGCCTCCTCCTCGCTCATACAAACACTCGTACTTGCAGACACACACACACGCGCACGTGCACGCACAGTACAGACACATACATACATCGACCATGAACTACACACACAAACCAAAGGATAGAAAGAATTACACTCCAGTCCAAAGACACTGTATTGTAGGTGGGTTTTCTATAGTTGTCTAATTTCTTTAACTTTTTTACGCTGTGACTCCTACTAGAAAGTAAGCCATTTAGAAGAGGGTCTGTCTGTCTGTCTGTCTGATTGCAAATACATATTTTTTTTAAAGTCATTTTTATCCCACAATTGTGTAAACCATGTTTTCACCCAGTGCCAGAAGCAAAGATTTGAGTTAAAAATATATATATTTTTCAAAACATATATATTCAAAGATTTGCACAAATGTTCACGATAAAAATAAATAAATAGCAGATCTACAAGCTTGTAGCGTGGCACTCTGTGCCGATCTCATATATCTGCTATTGTTGGATAGCCAAAGACACAGATGCGTTCCCGGATTGAATGGGCTAAAGTTTCAGAATAGTTTCCGCCCAGTCTTAGACCGACCATTCATTGAATTTAGATCTCAAAACATCTATCAGGAAGCGGAGCTCTCTGATCTTCTGCTTAAAGTACCATCACACCATCAACAGTGTGATAACGGGGAGGACTGAAATAGAATACTATATTCCACCAAACCCAATTAGTTTTTTTTTTTACAATTCTTCACAAGAACCCCCTGCTGGGGGGTAGTGAGATTGAGATCAATGGAACCGCTGTGGTTTCATTGCTTTTTTTTAATCTCTAAATCAAAGCAAAATGGAACCAAAATGGACTCTTAGGCTCTTAGAGGGTCCATTCGACGTTGAAGACATTCAAAATGGAGCTAAACATTGTTGAAAGAGAACAATCATCAAAAGCAAGTATGCTTTTGATCATTTTATTCCAGCATTGTTTTTACCTTTATCTTTTCAACTATAACGACATGCCCAATTAGGGATGCCTGGTTGTAAAGTGATCAAGTAACACAAACACATAAAATCACATTAAAAACAGCATATTTCACGTGACGTTTTTTGGGATGACGCCGCATCCGTCTATTCCTTCTCTGAGTGTCGAGTGATCATTCCTAAGCTGTGTTAGACCGCCCTCTTGTGGAATTTTCCAAAAAATAAAGCAAGCAAGCGCGCAAGTGATTTGAAATGATGCATATATGCGTTCTTGGCGGGCAATGTGTTAAGACCTGAGGCCGGTTCTACAAATGTCTCCTAAATCCATGCGTTTCTGTGCACATCTGTGTGTGAAAATGTCATGGTCATGTCATGGACTGTGCGTGGTTACCGTATATAGCGCCTTAAAGTGCTTTTCAATGTGCATGACATTCATTGACACACACACACACACACACACACACACACACACACACACATTCACACACCTGGATGCGGGGGGGGGGGGGGGGGGGGGGTGGTTAACCAATTATGACCGGGAACACATCTGTGTCATTTTTGAGTGGTGCCAACCACTCCTATATCTGACTTTGTCCGTGTGTCTGTCCGTCCGTATGTATGTCTGTCTGTCCAATAAACAAACATTGATGACAACATCAATACGGGGCTCATCAAAGGCACCACTCTCTTCACACAGGGTGTGATTTTTAAGATTTATTTGGCTATTCAAGAGTTGCGGAGTCCGAGTGCCGTGCTACGAGCTTGTAGATCTGCTATTTTTTGGAAGAATCGTGAACATTTGTGCAAATCTTTGAATATGTGTTTTTTTTAAAAACATGTTTAAACATTTTTAAATAAAGTAAAGTAAATCCTAACATTCTTTGTTTAACTTATGTTGCTATAATATCATTGGTGTGTCAATGACCACCCAAAATGATATGTATTTGGCCACGGACCCCATCTCAAAATATTTAGTTCCAGGGACCCCCACGCGGAAGCAACGATTTGTGTTAAAATATAAATATATTCAAAGATGTGCACACATTTTTATAGATTTCTCTACAAATAGCAGATATACAAGCTCATAGCGCGGCACTCGGTGCCACGCTGAGCTTTTGCATCTGCTATTTTTTGAATAGCCAAAGAAATCTGAAAACAAATCACACCCAGTGTGAAGAGAGTGGTGCCTTTGAATTAGTGTAACTGATTGCATCCTTGTGTTGCAATCAGCTGCAGCTTTTGAGGCCGTGCTCAAACATACGGACGGACGGACAGACACACACACACACACACACACACACGGGTCAAATGTAGGAGTGGTTGGCACCACTCAATGACACAGATGCGTTCCCGGTCTTAACGGGTTAAATGGCGGCTCTGTCATCAGCAGCACAGCCGTGTCGCCCCGTGTGCCTGGAGCCATTCCAGGAGACATGCGTCACATTTGACATGAACATTCTGTTGCTGTTGTTTCTTTGTGTGTGGATGTGACATGTTAAGGAGCTGTGACTGACATGGTTTAATTATGTGTTTATGGGGTCAAATAATAGATGGATGTCTCCTCCTCGCTCATACACACACTTGTATGAGCACGCACGCACGCACGCACGCACGCACGCACGCACGCACGCACGCACGCACACACACACACACACACACACACACACACACACACACACACACACACACACACACACACACACACACACACACACACACACACACAGTACAGACACATACATACATAGACCACAAACTACACACACAAAACAAAGGATTTAAGAATTGCACTCCGGTCCAAACAGACTCTACTGTAGTAAAAGTTACTATTTACGCTTGTTGACAAAATTGTCTGTTTATTTAGTCTTAGTTTTAGTCATCATAGCTTAGTTTAGTTTTTTTCTTTTTTATTCATTTTGGGCTTTGTATGCCTTTATAGGCTGACAGGAAATGGGGAGAGAGATGGGGAGCGACCAAGCACCCAGAGTTGCTGAGAAATATTGAAAAGCTGGAACTGCAGTCGGGGAGAAATACATGCACGAGCAAAACATACTGAGAGATATTTATATATATATAAATATAAATCTGTAAACATATTATCCATAAATACATATGCATTTACATATAAATATGCATCTCGAGTGTATTTAATAAATATCTCGCGTTCATTCCTTGACACACGGGCTGCTGTAGGATGCAAAAAGGACACTAGTGCGCATGCTCATAACTCTCAATAATTCTACTTCCGGCAGGCTTCCGGGTGCTTCAAAACGCCACTGAGCACTTTGACATTGAAATGATAGCTGGGGGCGGGGCAATCCGCCCTCTAGTTATATTATACCTCTATGGGAGCAACACACAGCAAAGGCCGTCGGGACTGGGACTCGAACCCGCGACACGCTGTCAGGCTAAATTGTAGCCTAGGTACCCGGACCGCTACGCCAGCAGTCCGAGCCTATAGCTTAATTTTGATCTAGTTTTTCTCAGTGAAAAAAGATAGTCGACGGTCATTTTCATCATAATTTCAGCCGATGGAATTAACACTGGTACATGAAGGACAACCTTAAAGTCTATATATTGCTGCTGTGATGCTGTTATGTTCTAAAACAATGGTTTCCACCCAGTTTTAGTCCTTTCATTCATTGAATTTAGATGTTAGAAGATGTGTGTAGGCAGAGCTCTCTGATCATCTTCCTACATACTGCACCAGACTAGCACATGCACAAGTTTCATCACACCATCAACAGTGTGATAATGGGCATGCTGACTGAAATAGAATATGCTATATTCCACCCAAACCTAATTAGTTTTCACAATTCTTAACAAGTATGTGTTGCCTTGCTGGGGGGGCGGTTGTGAGATTGAGAGCAATGGAAACGCTGTGGTTTCATTGTTTTTTTTTTATCACTAAATCAGAACGAGTGTTCAAAACAGAACCAAAATGGACTCTTATTAGACTTGCGGGTCCATTCGAGGTTGGATACGTTCAAAATGGAAAAAAAAATCGAAAGGGAACATCATCAAATGCAATTATTACACCCCCCCCCCCCCCCCCCCTTTTATGCCAGCATTGTTTTACCTCATAATTTCCATCGAACTACTTTTTGTTTAGGAAAATTGACAATTTCAGTGTCTTTCGGCTTTTCGTCGGATCTGATTGTAAAAAAAAAAAAAAAGAAGCCTCGAATCATCTCTTTGAAGTAGTATCTCTCTACTGGGTTTCTTGCTTGGCAGTCACATCAGTTGTTTAACCACTTGATCCCCATAAACACTGTATTTTACGCGTGTCACACAGAAACAGTGCCCATATAAAAGCTCACAACATGTCGCGATGTGACTCGTTGATGAGAGTGTAGATCTGCTATTTTATCCTATCCTTGGGAACATTTTCAACTATACTAGAGGTTCTACGCGGCCCTCACACCTACGTGAGATTCTACATTTGGGTGGTACCAGATCACGTTTTGCCCCCTCTTGTGTTGTGGCTCTGGGTGTCTCACTCACTTTGGAGAAGTATCTAGACAGGTATGAGGGTATTGAGGGCATTTAGGGCACTGTCCCTTTGACTATCTTATCTGCCCTGAGCCATCCCAAACTAGCAAAGTGTGTTGGAATTTGGTGGGTCATAGGCTTAAAGTAATAGTTCACCCAAAACATATTATCTATCAATTACACACCCCATGAAGCCTTGAATTCATGGAGATCTTTTTGTTTTTATCGCATTCTTAAGCCAATCATTTGATGACCGAGAGTCTCCATTGAGCCTCCTACCGGAGACTACGCCGGTCATCAAATTGTGTGTGTGTGTGTGTGTGTCCCAAAGTGGCCTCATAGGAAACCGTTTTCCACAGTAACACTGATGTGGTGTTTTTAATTGTCCTTTCATGTCACTGCCTGTCACGTGGCATCACAGTGTTTTAGTTAAAGCCCTGGCCTCAGAGCAGCCAAGCAGGGATTCCTTTTTTGCTCTTGATGTCACTTTGATTTCCGTCCCCACGCGCGCCATGTGACCAACGCTTAAAGGCTGATTCCTGTCCCCGTGCGCACCACGTGACCACGCTTTACAGGCTGACTCGTTATTCCTCCCACACACATATCTCATCATTATAAACGCTCTAATTCATTTGCTTTCAGAATTTTTATTTTTTTTTCTTTCAATATTATTAGTAATCGCTCCTTCCGGGCTGAGGTTAAGTAGAGGACAACGTTCCATGTTGTAGTTATTAATCCATTGAGAGCGGGGATGCATCTGTGTCATTTTTAGATTGCTTTGGCTGTTCAAAAATAGCAGATCTACAAGCGCATAGCGCTATAAGCTTGTAGATCTGCTATTTTGGAAAAATCGTGAACATTTGTGAAAATCTTTGAATATATATATTTTTAAAACGAACATTTGTAACTCAAATCTTTGCTTCTGGGGGTCCCTGGAACAACATATTTTACAAATATGCTTTAAATAATATGTATTTAAAGATTTGTTCAAATTATCACGATTCTTCAAAAATAGCAGATCTACAAGCTTGTAGCGCGGCACTCGGTGCCGTGCTACAAGCTTGTAGAGCTGCTATTTTTGAATAGCCCAAAGCAATAAAAAAAATGACACAAATTCTTTCCCCGGTCTAAGTGGGTTAAGTACTGTTCAGAAATCATAGAAATAATAGATAATAGCCCTGAAGCATTGTGGAAAGATACTGTTTGCGGGGGGGAGAGAGGGGGGAGAGAGAGGGAACCCTGAAGCTTCTCATCTAGTTCATAAGCTGTTTCATACACTTGGTGTTGGGATTGTAGGAGAGTTCAAGTGGTGACACTTTGTTTGAACTTCTAGAGACCATTAGAGAGATGTTTAAGTGGTTACGAATCACCATTGTTAACCTATTGAATCCTAGGAACGCATCTGTGTCATTTTAGATATCTTTGGGCTATGCAAATCTTTTTGATTTGAGCTAAAAAAGCATTATTTTACACTTTGGCTATTCAAAAATAGCAGATCTACAAGCTCATAGCGCGGCACCGAGTGCCGCGCTATGAGCTTGTAGATCTGCTATTTTTGAAAAATCGTGAAAATGTGTGCAAATCTTTGAATAAGTATTTTTTTAAAGCAAACATTTGTAAAATGTTTTGATCCAGGAACCACCAGAAGCAAAGATTTGAGTTACAAATGTTCGCTTTAAAAATATACATATTCAAAGATTTGCACACATTTTCACGATAAAAAAAAATAGCAGATCTACAAGCTCGAGTGCTGCGCTATGAGCTTGTAGATCTGCTATTTTTGAATAGCCAAAGACATCTTAAAATGGCACAGATGCGTTCCCGGTCTAAATGGGTTAAGTGTGTGATTGTAGTGATGTATAGACTGAGTTTATACTCTGCTACCAATCATGTAGAAAGATAATTATTATAGCACATTGTGGGCCTATAAGGAGTTATTACAAAGCTTTCATAAATACACTGTCATTCACATATTCTTTTGACTGTAAGAAACAGTGATTTTGATTGAATGGTTAACGACAGCCATGTTGTAATTGGATGGCTTTGCAATTGGACAGGTTGCTTCACAATGGTTGATTCTGATTGGATGGTTAATAAAAGCAACCGTTATGTGACGGCTATGATGACACATAATAACGCACGCGCACGCAAAGACATTTAATATTATGTAAACATTAAGCCATTAAGACCTGGAACGCATCTGTGTCACTTTTTGATTTGAGCTAAAAAAGCATTATTTTACACTTTGGCTATTCAAAAATAGCAGATCTACAAGCTCATAGCGCGGCACCGAGTGCCGCGCTACGAGCTTGTATATCTGCTATTTTTGAAAAAGAAAATTTGTGCAAATCTTTGTGTATATATATATATATATATATATATATATATATATATATATATATATATATATATATATATATATATATATATATATATATTTTTTTTTTTTTTTTTTTTTTTAAAGCAAACATTTTTAACTCAAATCTTTGCTTCTGGGGGTCCCTGGAACAAAATATTTTGAGATGGGGGTCCGCGGACAAATACATATCATTTTGGGGTCCATGACATGAAAAGGTTTGAGAACCACTGACAAAAAAAACTGTTTATTTAGAAGACATTTGTAGAATCGTAACCTCAGGCCTTAATGGATTAATGGGAATATACCACCCCACCCCTTTTATCAATCTCCTCTGAAGTGATACGGATACACATAGAGAAAAGACTAGTTGAGAAGAAAAAGAGGGTATTAGGAGGGAGAGAGAGGAAGAGAGAGGTAGAGGGAGAGAGAGAGAGAGAGAGAGCGCGGGGAGGTGGAACAGTGAGGCAGGAGGATGAAGTTAAGTATTGCAATCCATCACAGTGTGGTGTCTCCAGGAGGCATGTGCACGCACACACACTTACACACACACACACACACACACACACACACACACACACACACACACACACACACACACACACACATCCTGATCATACAGGATGGCTGTCGATTACATAAAGAATGCCATTTTGCCATTTTTAACCATAACCCTAAGCTGAAAATAGAAGAAGCTCACAGTGCTACGCGTTGTGAGCTTGCTGATCTGCTATTTTTGATACATCTGTAAATCAGGCATAACTCCAACCCTAACCCCTAAACCTAAACCTATATATTAATCCTACAACCATTTCGACAAGGAAAATTGTCCTCACAATGTCTTATTTCTCAAATTCTACTAGTGAGGGCATAGGAATACGCACGCACGCACGCACGCACACAGACTCATTTGAAAGGGTTAAATTCCGTATCCAGTCATGCTATAAGTCGGCCAGTGTTCTGGATGTAGACTCACACACCATTGCCTCCAGGCTGCGGCAACACAGCTGGGTTCCCCTGGTTTTCTGCTACAGTCTGCTGACCACAAACACCCTGACCCTGTCTTCTAAAATACAGTTAAAAAAAAAAAAAAAAAAACGTATGTTGCTATCTATATATCAGTGGCGCTCAAACTTTTTTCATGTCAAGGACCTCCCAAAATGATGGGAGCCGACCCCCCCATCTGAAAATGTTCTGTTCCGGGGGACCCCCAGAAGCAAAGATTTGAGTTACAAATGTCCGCTGTAATCTTTGAATCTGAGTAGATTCAAAGATTCGCAATATATAAAAAAAAGAACCAGATCTACAAGCTCACAATGACACATTGTGAGCTTGTAGATTGTCTATGTTCAAATTAACGAAATATATATATAGAGCTGAAGTGGTGCCACCGCGATCATCCGTTGCATAGTTGTGGGCAGTTGAATGTAGGCTGTTTTTGCCAAAAAGCAACAGAGAAAAAGCTATTTTTCCAAATCGAATAACAAGGTTTTATTTTTTTGCTATCACGTGATTTGCTGCTGCTTTGCTTCTCTGGGAGTCAAATGGTGACTCCCAGGGTTAGCGAACAGCGCCGTCTAGTGGAAAACCACTGAGAACACACAACTCGTCATACTCGTCAATGGCAGTATGAGCTTCGGGCCAACTGACGAGTGAACTCGTCAATGAGTGAAGCGTCGTTTTATACCTTGTCACGCACCGGTGCCGTGCAGAAATGGTGAAATCTTGATGTATTTATTTATTTGTTGATATTTTTGGGACTTTTCTGCCCATTATTGGTAGTACAGTGGAGTATTGACAGGAAACCGGGAGCATTGGGCTCTGGAATCGAACCCAGAACTCGCTGATAGGCTGCATAGCCTATACTGGTACGTGCCTTAAATGAGAGATGAAGCAGGGACCCCTACTGCATTATGAACATGGTGCAGTGGCAGTATCATCAACAATGATAACACTGCTCTGGCAATCAAAGTGTAAGGTCTTTGATAGAACTGGCATGTAGGTTTTATTTTTTAGCACAAAGCCTTAATAGAAGCCTGTTGGAGACAGTGGATAACATAGCTCAGGTAATTGGGATAGTACACTGGCAGTGGTTCCCAAAATCAGTGCAGGCTTTTATTGTATGCAGTTATGATATTTGTTTGTGACCCAATTTGGTGCAATGTACAGTATGTGTATCGAAATGAGAATATCTGTGACCACTTTTGACTGAAGGACAGTCATTTCGCTGGTGCCCATTGTTCAGGAAAGGAGAAAAACTTTTTTTTTTTATATACAAAATGAGTTAATAGCCCAGTTAGACTCTTCCCATACTAGAGTATGTCTGACAGAAATTTCAGAGCTTAAATCAACATGTAAATAAGAAATAAATGCATAAACATGTAGTAAAATATAAGGTTAGAGCTAGCATTTGCTAGCATTGCTAACCAAATCCTCAGTTTCCATCCAAACATTGGGAAATCGCGGTAAAATTTCTATTTCTACCCGATCGTTTTGAAAGGCATCACTAGTCTGTTGGCTTGTGTCTAATGTAAATGTCAAATAAAGATGTACAGTATAAACAATCATATTTTGTTAAAACTGTTGTGAAAAGGTATCTTTGTTAAGGCCTCCTGCACACTGGAACCAGCCGGTTCCAGCAGGGGGCAGTGGCAAATACTTGGTCTCAGAGAGCATACATAACAAAGAGAGCCTAACCCTAACCCTTTAAACAAAGGATTATGTAAATCCCGCTATGCATGATGGGATTGATAGCCCAGTAGTACTATCTCTGAATGAGAATCATTCAACTGGTCTTTTCTCTACTGAAGAGTTTTAACTTGACTTCAGTTCTATAAGCTGTATTTCAAAACTATTCACTCAATCTTATTAACCAATATATCATTATTTTGCTATGATTCCCTGCTTTCATATGACATGACAAAACGAAAATGAAAAAAGCTTAGATGACTTATCCTTTATCGCGGTGGGTCACATCTGGTTGACTTTGAAAATCTAAATAGTTTTTTTTATAGTATATAGTATAAAATTAAACTTGTTCATAGATTACTGTAGATAGCTTCAATTAATGTTGTTGTTTTTACCTTTGGCTCTGTACTTGGTCTTCTCTTTTTTTCCTTCTACACCAAACCTACAATAGCCGGTCTACAAGCTTGTAGGTCTGCAATTTTTGGCTAATATTCCTCAGAATAGGGATACTCGGGTTCAAGTAGTTCAGTGTAAAAAAAAAAAAAAAACACAAAGATTTGTCGGCCCCCCCTGTAGTAACTCTGAGGACCGCCTAAGGGTCCCGGACCCCCAATTGAAGACCCCTGCATTACAAGATCAGAGTGTGTTATCAAGAATAATTGTAGAATAATCTGTTTAACCGTCTGTCCATAGCTGTGTCTTTAAAGTATGATCTGTCTGTCTGTCTATAATACTAAATTCATTTGAAACTGAATGACATATTAATTAAATAATCACTGCAATTGATTTAAAATAATAATTAATTAAAAAAAATGCCCTTAATCAATACCAGATCAATACTGTATTATGTAGGGTTTTTTTATTGGACGCTAGAGGTTTTAACAGTGGTTTTCTACAGTGACACAGATCTTCCCTGGTAACATCTTCAGAGACATACCATAATCTGTATCATAATTATTACCAATGAATGGAAACAGCGTCTCAGTGAAAGTGTCTGTGAAGGTGTATAGGTGGGTGTTAGAATCAGGATCAGAGAAGGACAGCTGTCCTCTGTCCCAGTCCAGCTGGACTCTGATCCTCCGGGGTTTCTGATTCACTGAGGGAACAATACTCTTATATCCTACTCTGGAGCTTGCTGTGTATTCATCGACAATGAACCGTATGAACCAGTCTCCACTCTCTGGGAGTTCCTTTCTCTGGAAAGACTCCACACACACCCCTACATCCCAGGTTGTATTGTCTACAACCTCAACATCCCAGCTGTGAGACCCTGAGTTAAATCCCTCAGAACCCAGGACTCTGGACCAGCGGTCAAACCTCTCTGGGTTGTCAGGAAGCTGCTGTTCCTGTCCTTGTCTCACACTGGTCAGATCACCAGACACCATGAGACCAGGACCAGCAGTGTTGGGGTCCAGGATGACAGGAGTGTAGGAGACAATGTCCTTCATCTTGTCCCAGACGCTGAAGGTCAGGTTCTTCAGGTGTTTAGCCTCGTCTATCAGCGCTCCTGTGACCGGCGGTGGGTCCTGCAGGCTGGGCTGGACTCCCTCCATCGTGGTCTTGTAGTTCTGCAGGAATGAGACGTGGTCGTCGGCTCTCAGCTGGTCCTCAGCAGCTTGGATTGCGTTGGAGAGGGTTTCCATTTCTCTGCTCAGACCCTCAATCCTCTCCTTCATCTCACAACTCTTCTGAAACCCTTCCTCTCGCAGAGTGTCGATCCTGGCCTCCTCTTCCTCCTGTAGGAACCGACGAAGATGCTGAAACTGTTCCCTAATCTGCATCACTGTGTTCCTGTCCTGAACATGGATGTGATGTTCTGTTTTGTCGTAATCTGTTTTAACTTCATCAAAGACCTTCAATTTCTCCTTTAAAGGTTTCAGTGATTCCTGGACCTTCTCTTTGCAAAGTCCAGACGCTTCGTCCACTGGTAAGAACTTGTGTCCGGCGTGTTTCTTTGAATCGCGACACACGACACACACGGGCTGTTCGTCTTCCAGACAGAAGAGCTTGAGCTTCTCACCGTGTGCGGTGCAGAGGCCTTTCTCCTCCAAGAGGTTCTCACACAGGTTCTTCAGTGCAAAGTTAACAAGAGGATTGTCCTTGGAGGATCTTCTCTGACAAACAGGACATTCTTTTGTTGGTCTTTCCGTCCACCATTCCTGCAGACAGTCTTTGCAAAAGCTGTGGCCACAGGACAGCCCAACGGGATGTTTAAAGATGTCATGACACACGGGACAGGTCAGCTCCTCTTTCTGAACAGTCAAACGGGAAGCCATTTTTTCTGCCGGTCACACACCTGATCTGGAATGTTCTCTGAGGCTGAGGAATACTAGAAGAGAAAACAATAACATTAATATAGCTGCAAGCAGCGATAATATGGGGCCAGGAGAGAGAAAGAGAAATGATAATTCCTTTAACAGGTCAGTTCATGAAAGTCCTTGCGGTCTTGTTTCCAATGAGGGCCTGTGAGCAATTAGGGGTTAAGAGTCTTGCTCAGGGACAAATTTCGTTTCATCGACACATTTGCTGACCTGGCCTGGAATCGTACCTGGGTCAACCAGAGCCTCTGGCTCCCTAGGCGGGCTCACTAACCACTCAGCTATGGCCGACCCTGAGAGAGAGAGAGAGAGAGAGAGAGAGAGAGAGAGAGAGAGAGAGAGAGAGAGAGAGAGAGAGAGAGAGAGAGAGAGAGAGAGAGAGAGAGAGAGAGAGAGAGAGAGAGAGAGAGAGAGAGAGAGAGAGAGAGAGAGAGAGAGAGAGAGAGAGAGAGAGAGAGAGAGAGAGAGAGAGAGAGAGAGAGAATAGATTGAAGAGACAGAGACATTGAAACGGAATAGATTGAAGATAGAAACGGAATAGATTGAAGCGAGAGAGAGAGCCATGGAAACGGAATAGATTGAAGATAGAAACGGAATAGATTGAAGAGAGAGAGAGAGCCATGGAAACGGAATAGATTGAGTCATGTTTTTTGCAATTCAACTTAAATGAGTCTGCATCAATTGAGGCTTGAACCGGCAACCTTGCGATCATGAGGTACTCTTAGGTAGCTGCAACACTACCTATAGTGCTATAGCTTTGTCCAGGCTGATATCGTCTGTTGAGGATCACAAACTCTTGCCTTCTGTCATGACCCAAGCCCCTGTTTCACTAACACAAAGATCACTCGTTCACAAACCATTTACCAATGAAGAAATTGTACATCTCCTCAGAACCAAAACTAGTGAAAGTAGCCGATCTACAAGCTCACAAACCATTAAAAGTTGTCAGATTGTACATCGGCTATTTTCACAATGAAGTATGTTATACATTGAAAAAACATACTCTCATTGCTATCTGAAAAGTTGTGAGATTGTAGATCAGCTATTTTCACAATGAAGTATGTAAAAAACACTCAATTAAGTATTTCATGTTATCTTTAACAATTGCAAATGTATTCATTGATAGTCATGTTGTGTGAAATGCAACTTAGATGAAGTCTGCACCAAGTGAGGCTTGAACCTGTGACCTTGAGGTTGTGAGACATACAGTTAAGCGGGACGCTATTGGACCAAGAGACAAGCCTCTGAAAAAAGAGATCACACTGATCATACAGTTTCACGCAAATAGCTGAAAAATCCTGGGTTTAAGTGTTTTTCAAACTGCTCAAGATTGCGGACAACCTAAGGGCGGTGCTTACTGGTCAACGTGATAGATGTGTTCCTCATTAGTCAAGGCACATGTGTAAGCAGGTCTAATGGCTGTCGGCCAAACGAGGCATGACTTTTGCCTGTTTAAAGTTTCAATTTTCAAAAAATTGCTATAGCGCCCCCGTTTGACCAATTGGAGTAAGATTGGTTTCAGTGATATTTGGAATGGCCCTTTACATTTCTGCAAAGTTTCAAAGAATGGTAAGTCTGCATGTATGAGTTAGGGGCAGATGAATAATTGTCATAAAACTGCAATATTCATTGGCTCATTAAAGCTTCATTTTTTCACTTATGGAAGATATTTTGCAAACGTTTTTTGGTATAGGTCCAAAGTTCATGTGTAAAAAGTTTCGTGCAGATTACTCAAAAATCCCAGGAGGAGATAGGTTTTAACTGTTTTTCATATAATTAAAAATGGTGGGAGATCTAAAGGTCAGAGGTCAAAAGTCAGAGTGTGAAAGTTGTTCAGCATGAGGAGACGCATGTGTGCATCGAAGTTTCATGGCTGTAGGTGAAACAGGGCATGAGTTGTACCTGATCAAAGTTGGCATTTTTCAATTGAGTGCTATAGCGCCACCTTTTGACGAAAGATTGTGAGAATTATTTCTTGATCGTTTTTCATGACCATCTATCATATGGCCGAGTTTCATAAAAAGCGACTGCACGGTTCAGCCAGAACTGCCAAAAGTGGCAGAAGAAGAAGAAACGGAATAATGCCAATAACAATATGGGTCCATGCTGGAAGCCTGGCCCCATAATGAGTTAGGCCTGTCAAAAAAAATCGATTCATGAATAAATCGCGATTCTTAATGCCACGATTTTAAAAATCGATTAAAAATATTAAAATCGATTTTTTTTTTGGGGAAAAAAATAAAAAATAAATAAATAATATAAGTTAGTACCTTTTTCACTGGCAATTTGTCTGAAATCAATGTCATAAAGACTGCCTGACATGATCTGGCTGCATTGAAGTGTATGATTCAACTTTTCATGGTTTATATTATATTAAAATGTTCTAGTATAATTAAAGCAAAGTGATTTGGGGTAGAAAATCGCAATAAATCGCAGAATCGAATATCAATTAATCGCAGAATCGCAATTTTAATCGAATCGGCACCCTAGAAAATCGCAATAAATCGCAGAATCGAATCGAATATCAATTAATCGCAGAATCGCAATTTTAATCGAATCGGCACCCTAGGAATCGATTTTGAATCGAATCGTGAGGTAAGTGAATCGTGACACCCCTATTATGAGTATCAAGTATTAGAAGTTATAGTAGGAGTAGTTGTTATATTGGCGGTAGTTGTAGAAGTTGCAGTATTCATAGTAACACTAATAGTTTTAGCACATGTTTATAATCTGCCTGTTCTTACCTCAGAGGAGATTGTAGCAGATATCAGTCGGTGTGCCAGGTTGTTCAAATGATCCGTTCGTCTATTAATTGAACTATTTATTGATTGATCGATATTTGCCTCTCGTTTTTTTATTTCGTATCGCAGTCTCTGACTGACGAGTGAATCTCAGTCTGAGAAAAAGGGTGAGCGACTGAACAAGGAAATGGACTTCGATTCATTCTCTTCTGATAACAGGAATGTCACACCCAAATGCAAGCGTGTGCACACGCACACACACACACACACACACACACACACACACACACACACACACACACACACACACACACACACACACTACAGCGCGCACGCACACAGGCACGCAACACAGGCATGCAACACACACACACACACACACACACACACACACACACACACACACACACACACACACACACACACACACACACACACACACACACACACAGTGCACACACACAGGCACGCAACACACACACAAACTATGTTATCATAAGACAATGAATCAAAGTTCATTTTCTTGTAGATGACTGATTGTACTGTTGCTCCCATGCAGGCAGAAAGGAATGGTGTTGTTGTTTTTGCCTTTATAAGAGCATTATTACTCAATGGATACTCCCTGAATATAACTGTTTCAAATACACCACTAGAAGATGTGGTTTAGGGACCCCCAGGGGATCTTGATGGTTTCAGTGGGTCCCCAGCAAAATGTGTTCAACTCAGTTTAAACACTTAAAACTGGATTGTGCTCCTCCCACATTTGACTCTAAAAGGAAATTAGATTAGATTAGGTTGTTAGGTGCCGCGCTATGAGCTTGTAGTTTTGCTATTTTTGAAAAATCGCGGCACTCTGTGCCGCACAATGAGCTTGTGTATCTGCTATTTTTGCCAAAGAAATCTCAAAATGACACAGATGCGTTCCCGGATCGAATGGTTTGAAGGCTAGATGCTGTTAGAATAGCTATACTATACAGTTGATGGTCGGGAGATTACTGAAGCCATAAGATGATGTCCTGATGAATTCCTCTGATGAATTTTTGATGTACATTCTCCCTCCCTGTCTCATCTAACCCCATCCCCCCCTCCCTTGTCTCTGCACATCCACCCCCGTCCATTTCTTATTGTCATTTCTCCTGACTCCACCATTCCTCTATTGTATCCATTTATACCTTCCTCCTCCCGCCTCCTGCTGTCCTGGTCTCTCTCTCCATCAGCAGAAAAACAACCGAGGCAGATGTTTAGCTGCTCACCTGTATTGTAAACAGCAGCACAGTCCCATCGAGCCCTTATTGCTGAGCCTGCACTTCTTCCAGTTTAAACATTGTTGCGTGAGGCTTTTGAACAACGGTTACTTTGTTGCTGTCGGGCAGAAACCTTGTATCTCCATGTTCTAACTTTTTGTGTTTTTCCCGTAAATTAACGCCCTACTTGATCATACTACAGCGTCACACAAAAGCATCAAAAGCAGCAGATCGAGCTTGTAGATCTGCTACTTTTTGCTGTTTTTGAATTTGAATCCTGAAAAGCAACAGTTTTTGGACATGAGGTTTCCACCCAACAGAGACAACTCGCTAAAAATGACATATTTTGAACAGAACCAAGTGCTGTAAGTAAGTGGGAGTGGCTTATTTTTGGTACTGCGGGAATCTATCCCTGTTTCAGTGCGCTAGACCCAGGAATATGGGATTGTGAGGTGGAGCGCAACACCTACCATCGGCCAAATACATACAATTGTGTGGGGTCCTTGACATGAAAAAGTTTGAGAACCATTGATATTATAGCAACATAAAAATACATCTTAAAATGACAGAAGTCAGAGTGGCTTATTTTTGGTTTCAGTGCACTAGACCCCTGGGAGATGGGATAGACCCCTGGAAGATGGGATAGACCAGTGGGAGATGGGATTGCTGAGGTGGAGTGCAACACCTACAGTACCATCAGCTCCTTTCACTTTGTTTCACAAATCACCAGTGGTGGAAGAAGTACTCACCTTTGTTTTACACAAGTAAAAATATCACTACCACAATGTAGAACCTCTATGTTAACACATCGGGTGCCAGCGTTTTTTCATAACAACTTACCGTGGGTGCCAGCATTCTCCCATTGACTGCGCTTTGCTGTTTGTTGTTTCCGCGTGCGTTACAAGCAAATCCACGCAAAAAAAAGCATCGATTCATGTTCTGCCATGAGCCTGGCTACAGGCTGGAACCATAACATCCCCTCGCGGGTTACAACGGGGGGGGGGAATCGCGCATCGCGCATGACCGTTTTTCCCCACAGGAAACAGATTCGGAGATATAGGCGTTTCAAAGTAGGAAATAGACAGGAACCGGATGGGGGGAAAAAAAGTGTTTCCGGTGAGCGATCTGGCACTTCCTTCGCAGGATTACAATGGGTGCTCCCAGAGCTGCTCTAGCCCCGCCCGCGCGGAGAAAAACGAAAAAAACAAAAAGACTGAAATCACGGTTCAGACCGTGTTCGGCACCGAAGCTTCGGAACCGCCACTAAGTAAACACACGGTTCAGACCGTGTTTGGCACCCGATGTGTTAAAAGTAAAAGTCCGGTATTCAAAATGTACTTGAGTAAAAGTACAAAAGTATTGGAATCAAATTGTACTTAAAGTACCAAAAGTAAAAGTACTCATTTGGCAGAATGTGCCATTTCACAAGTTTTCAAATGTATAACAATAATTGGAAAATAGCAGATCTACAAGCCAAAGTATATAGGGCTAAAGTGTATTTTTTTGTAATCTAAATCTACAAAGTGACAAGCAACTAAAGTTTTCATACTATTTTAGTGGAGTAAAAAGTTCAATATTTGAAGTGTTGAAAATTGTAAATACTCTAGTAAGGCAAAAAATAGCTCAAAGGTGTACTTAAGTACAGTACTTCAGTGAATGCACGTAGTTACTTTACACCGCACTGCAAATCACAGATTGGAACCTAGCCCAAACCAGGAAAAAAAAGCGAGATTAGTTTGTGCTTGAATCCATGAATATGTCTGGCCAGCGTTGCATACTGTAACTCCTGGTCATGAAACTTCAGTGCATTTGCATTTTCAGGGTTGGTTTTGCTTAATGTCGTGCACTAACTCGATGCGAGCTGTTGCCCACCCCACCCACGGCTCGTCTCTCTGCTGCCCTTTTTCTTTCCTGCTTATTGAACACAGACCGACCGCGCTGGAGGAAAAATGAGATTAATGCCGTCGGCTGAAACCTCCCAAAAATTACAGCTGCCATCTTTCATTGTGCTTAACCCATTAAGACCGGGAACGCATCCCGTGTCATTTTTAGATTTGAGCTAAAAAAATCACACCCTGTGTGAAGGAAGCGGTGCCTTTGGGGCGGGGCTTAGCTAATTTCAGTTCGTCCCTATTGGTGGTCTGAGTCCACTTACCAAATTTGTACTTGGTAGCATGCTGCAAACTGGAATAATGGCTGTTTAAAGCCCAGCCAATGGGCAGACAGAGGGGGCGGGGCTTACGTAATTACCGTTTGTCCCTATTGGTGGTCTAAGTCCACATACCAAATTTGGACTTGGTGGCATGCTGCAAACTGAACTTATGGCTGTTTAAAGCCCAGCCAATAGGAAGATAGAGGAGGCGGGGCTTAATTAATTTCAGTTCGTCCCTATTGGTGGTTTTAGTCCATGTACAAAATTTGTACTCCGTAGCATGCTGCGAACTGGAGTTATAGCTGTTTAAATGCCGTGCTCATACGCCGTGCTCATACGGACGTCAAGTGTGTGTGTGTGTGTGTGTGTGTGTGTGTGTGTGTGTGTGTGTGTGCGTGTGTTTGTGTGTGTGTGTGTGTGTGTGTGTGTGCATGTGTGCAGTGTGTGTGTGTGTGTGTGTGTGTGTGTGTGTGTGTGTGTTGAAGTGGCGCATGTGTTGCTACCTTGCCGTGTTCAAACATACAGACGGACATAACATACGGACGGACGGACGGACGGACACTCACACGGACAGAGTCAAACGTAGAGCGGTTGGCACCGCTAAAAAAAGCATTATTTTACACTTTGGCTATTCAAAAATAGCAGATGTTCAAGCTCATAGCGCGGCACCGAGTCCCTGGAACAACATATTTTGAGATGGGGGTCGGCGGCCAAATACATATAACATGAAATGAAAATGTTTGAGCACCACTGATATAGAAACATACGTTTTTCAGAAAACGTATTTTAAAAAAATTAAATTGAACCGGCTTCAGGTCTTAATGGGATAAGAAGGCAATTGTGCGTGGCACAAACACTCAAAGAGTAAGGAGAGGCATTCTCACTCACGCTTCATTACATTGTCCGCTTGAGTAGATTTGTAGGGCTACCCCACCGCCCCCCCTCTAATACAGTGTATGTGACTTTAATCTTTTAATTGCTACACAGTTTTAGATATAACAGCACTTTGTTTTTTGTGTGCACATGTGTATCGGTATGTCTGTCTGTATGTTAACAACTGATGCTTGATTTACGTTTAGAAAACGGACCAAGAAAACTAAACTTTTAAATAACTATAATGAACCGATTTTCGTTTCAACTTAGGAGTCAAGAGTTACATGAACGTCGGTGTTATATAAAGTAGCCGGAAGGAATGTGACCGGCGATCTTTTACCCATCGTCAGGGACTTTAAACTCTGTGCTATTTGATTCCACGGTGGCCTCAAGGACAAGCCTCACTTATACTGCTATCTTTTATTCATGGAGAGAGCCATGGTGAGACTGGGAAACCTTTGAAAGGAGATTTAAGAGAGATAGCAGCACATTTATACCATCCGAACGCTTTGGACCTCCAGCCACTGCAATAATAGCCTGACACAAAACTACTGGCTGGACATTTTTATGGGCGTCCGTCTGTGTTCGGCAATATACCTTTTTTTTTAATCCGTTAAGACTGGGAACGCGTCTGACTCGTTTTGAGATTTATTTGGCTATTCAAAAAATAGCAAATATACAAGCTCATAGCGTGGCACTCTATGAGCTTGTAGATATGCAATTTGTTTGAAAAATCTAGAAAATCTGTCCAAATCTTTGAATATATGTTTTTTTTAAAGCAAAAAATGTTAACTCAAGTCTTTGTTTCTTGTGGATTCTGGGTCTTCTAAATCCTTTTAATTCTTATTTTTTTCCGTTTATTTATTTTTTTACTTATGTTGCTATAATATCAGTGGTTCTCAAACTTGTCAAGGACTACCCAAATGACATGCGTTTGTCCGTTTGTCATTTCCTGAAAAATGAACATTTTGGAGTTAGCTGGTTCCTGCCGGAGAGCAGAGATATATTCAAAGATTTGCACACATTTTCACGATTTTCTTTTTCAAAAATAGCAGAACCAAAGAAATTCTAAAAATGACGCGGTATGCGTTCCTGGACTGAATGGGTTAAGACGTGCTGTCTTTTCGGCATGCCCGTCGTAAATGCTCGTTAGCGTTGGCTGAGCAAGGGAACGTATGTATACTACGAACGCCACTGTAGAGGCATGCACAGCACGGTAGAGGCATGCACAGCAATTGTAATGCCTGCAGATAGACAGCAGCAGGGTATATTTAATTATACAGTAGATTTATTTATTTAAGACGGTATCAATGGAGCCTCGTGTGCACCAAAGCCTCCGGCTGTAATCGAGGTGCTTAATCTAAATGACGCATACATATTTCTAATCTTTTTTTTTTACCCTGCTCCCCATTGAGAGGATTATTATTTAGGGATTTTTTCCTTTTTCATGGTGAAGAATCTCGCTATCTTGGATAACGCTGTATCTGACTTTTCTAAAGCCCCCATATCCTGCTTTTATATAATAAGAAAAGAAGAAAAAAAAACAACAAAGAAAGCTGCCGTTAAATAAAGAGCCCCTCTTCCTTTGTCTCTCTCTCTCTCTCTCTCTGTCTCGGCAACAAGGGTAGAATTGTTGGCTTCTTTATTATTAACTCTTTGACTGCCAGAAATAAAACATAATTTGCCACGCCACTGCCAGCGATTTTCGAGTGTTTTCGCTATCCTTTGAACAATCATAGAATATTTATCTCCAGTATGATCGTTCCCCCGATCGCTTTGAAAGACATATCCGAGTCTCATAGAATGCGGGGGAATGCGAGTCGCCGCGATCGTCCGTTCCATAGTTGTGGGCAGTTGAATGTAGGTTGTTTTCACCAAAAAGCAACAGAAACCGAGCAAAAGCCATTTGTCCAAATCGAATTACAAGGAAGTGAACGGGCTGGTTTTTTTTTTGCTGCTGCTTTGCTTCTCTGGGAGTCAAATGGTGTTCTCCCACTTTAGTGAACAGCGCCATCTAGTGGAAAACCACTGAAAACACGACATCTCGTCATTCTCGTCATTGGCAGTGTGGACCATAGCAAAATATGACGAGAAATCTCGTCAGTGGCAGTCATAGAGTTAAGCCCCGGTTTGTTAAAAAAGCCTGGAGCCATCTTTGAATTTTTACAGATTTCTTTTTGACTTTGAAATCTCGCTGCACTAATGCCAACGAGACAATGGGCCCGGCGTCTTAGCTGTCAGGCTGCTGTGGGCAGACGCCGTTTGATTCACACACCGAGTATTTAATGATGCAACTGGGTAATTACTTGTTGTTGACATGGCGAGCTCGGCTGGGTGTCCTTAGTTTGGGATCACAAAGAAGACATGACCCGTTTGATAGCCCCCCCCCCACAGGGACCTGGCTACTTCTTCTTGTCTTGTCTGTTCAGTTCTAAATCCTAACAGTTTTTGGAAAAAGCTTATGTTGCTATAATCAGTGGTCCTCAAACTTTCTCATATCAAGGGCCCCCAAAATGTATTTGGCCACAGACCCCCATCTCAAAACATTTTCTTCCAGTGTGTTTAAGTTAAGTTAAACATGTTTGCTTTAGAAAATAAATATTCAATATTCATTTTTTTTTAAAATGGCAGATATATAAGCTTGTAGCACAACACTTGGTGCTGCGCTATGAGCTTGTTTATCTGCCATTTTTGAATAGCCAAAGTATAAAATAATGTGGTTACACAGATGCGTTCCCGGTTTTAATGGGTTAAAGCAGTTTACATGCTCAGCCAGTTGCTCAGGATCCAGTGCCTGTGTCCATTTTTTTTTGTCATTACAGAATGGTGTCTTGAGCACATTTAGGAAATGAATGTATTTTTTTACCCAGGGTAGTAGCTGAGCACAAGTGCTCATTTTCAGCAACGCCCTGCACATAGAAACACACAGACAGACAGACAGACAGACAGACAGACACACACATTAAAACCTGGGAGCTGACTAGTACAACCACAGTCTTATGCTGTTGGCCACTAAGCAGCTCCACTGGAGCAGTTGGGGTTCAGTGCCTTGCTCAAGGGCACTTCAGCGGTGTTGGGGAAGTGGTGACCATTCACTTCCCCACCCAGATTTTTTTCCTGCCAGTCCGGTGATTCGAACCGGCAACGAGGGCGCTACTCTAACCTTTAGTCCACCACTGCCCTACTGTCTTTGCAGCAGATAGGGATTTACAGAAGCGTCTTCATTTAGGGAACATCCTAATTTAGGAAGAGCAACTTTTGGTGGCACATAACCTTCTTAAATTCTAAATGATTCCGCTCTAGAACCTGACGACTAACAATTAAAATGGCTGCGAGGCTATTTTCATCAACCCATTCAATCCGGGAACTTTCGAATTCTTTGGCTATTGAAAAATATCAGATATACAAGCTCATAGCGTGGCACCGAGTGCTGCGCTATGAGCTTGTAGATCTGCTATTGTTTTTAATAGTGATCTTATTTTTGTAAATCTTTGAATATATCGTTTTTTTAAAGCGAACATTTGTAACTCAAATCTTTGCTTCTGTGTGTCCCTGGAACAACACATTTTGCAAATGTTCGCTTTAAAAATATATACATTCAAAGAGTTGCACACATTTTCGCGATAAAAAAAAAAAAAGCAGATCTAGTGCCGCGTTATGAGCTATTTGGGAAACAGTGTCCTAGACCTAGACTATGTGCCTCTGTCTCCCCCGACTCCATATGTCTTGTCATCATTATGAACACACCTGGGCCACAGTGGGCTTGATACAGAGGGTTTAGTAGCAGTGGCGAGGCCAAAGGAGAAGTTCTGACTCAGAACTTCTGAGAGGTTCTTCCTCAACACTACTTGGCTTTGCTTTGGGCCAAAGCCTTGGTTTTATCTCTTTGGCCTCTCCTCCTGTTCATTCGCCCGTCTCTCAGCAGCATTAATCACCATCATTTGTACACCTGTTTCTGAACTCAAACTGCTGAGGAAATGGCTAAGAACATAGTACTAACATTCATCTAAAGCTGGTAAAACACTTGAAACCCTAGTGTCTCTATTCTGGGACCAACATTTTGGCGAAAATAACAGATCAAGTTCACAACGCTTCGCGACATGTGATACTTTCGGCGAAGGTATTTGGTGTAGACTAGATCAAACGCTGCCGATTTCGATGGCTGGGGGCATGTGTTCAAAATGGCCCACAGGATGGTATCCCAAAGGTCGCTTTTGGATGGACTCCTGCAGGGAAAGGAAAGAAAGCTCGGCCCCCAAACAACATGGCGACGAACTGTGGCAGCCGAGCTAAAGCATATTAACTTTACATGGGGAGAGGAACAGCATGCTGCACAAGACATGGTCCCGATGGAGGCTGATCGTCAAAGCCTTATGTCCCACTTGGGACGAAGAGGATTAACTAACTTGACTAATATACTCAAATAGTCAAATTGATTGTTCACACCAGGCTTTCCGCTTAGCTTTCTTTTCGTTTGTTTTAGCTGGCCAACATGGCCACTGTGAACACAAGTGGTGAAGGGCAGCTGGTTTTATAAACCAGGCAAGTGGCAAAATGCCTGAAAAATAAAAGATACTGGACAGTCATTTCTGTTTTTTAGGAAGAACTACATTTTCAGCAATTTTGAACAGTCAGTGATGAGCTAGTTTGCTTAAAGGAGCATTTCACCCCTGGAAGAAACTGCAATCACTCAATGTTAATAGTATTTGTAGTAGATAACAGTAGAACAATTTAAAATGTGCACCCTATGGCCAGAAAAATAATGAAATATGTGTGTTTGACTAGAATTCGACTGAACGCTGCAATACTACAATGACCATAATGCTTTGGTGCACTGCACCTCTTTGTGGGGGAGTAGAGGCTGCCTGTGGGTGTGATCTACACAGCATGTGTGCCAGCTGGTGTTCAGTGTTGCCATGTCTGCTTATTATAAGCGGCTTCTTTCTAAAATGTAGTTGATATTTGGGCTTGTATCCAAATGTTTTGATTGTTGTTTAAACCAGTGGTTCTCAAAGATGTTCATGTATTTTTCCACGGACCCCGATCTGAAATTATAATTTGTGCCAGGAAACCCCAACCAAATATGTGTTGTTAAAACGATTAAAAAATACTATACTATACTATTTTGCACTTTTTTCCCCTCAAGATTTTTTGGAAAATAGCAGATCTACAAGCTCACAATGGGTAACATCGCAACGTGTTGTGAGCTTGTAGATCGGCATTTTTCAAATATATAATATCCCATGTCTAGGTTTAAAGTGCTCTTGGCTCGTTATCCCATGTCTAGGTTTAAAGTGCTCTTGGCTTCGTTATCTTCTTTTGGGCTTGTTTTCATAGACCTGGTTTCTTATTTCTTTCACAATATCTGGCAACACTGGAAGTCAGTTTGTTTACCGTCTCCACGTTGTATTTGGATTCTTTCACGCTTGCGCTTATGAAACACTACACAGGATTATTATTTCATGTCAACATTCAAGTACAACTATCAGAAGATGTAACTCAGGTAAAGTAATGCGTCACTCTTCAAATTTAACAAAAGGTCCGCGAACAAATGCGCAGTTTGGGCTGTTTTCTGTGTTCTGTTGTGTCTAAAATCTCTGGCAGGAGGGGGGCGGGGGGCTGCCCGCTGGCTGCATGACGCGTCGAGACAACATGTAGTGCGGAAAGGAATGATGTAACTTCTCGTGACGTAAATAACGTCACGAGATGTTCGAAGATTACTATATATCTAAAAACACAGATTATACACAAAAAAAAAACAGGAGCTTGTTTCTTGAGTCCTAAACGTCATTAAAATAAGATCTGGTTGCTAAATCGGTGAAATGTCCCTTTAACCCATTCAAACCGGGAACACATCTGTGTCATTTTTAGATTTCTTCTTTTATTAAAAAATAGCAGCATCTACAAGCTCATAGCGCGGCACCGAGTGCTGCGTAGATCTGCTATTTTTGAAAAATTGTCAAAAGTTGTGCAAATCTTTGAATATATATATTTTTTAACATTTTTAACTCAAAGCTTTACTTCTGGGGGATTCTACAAATGTCTTCTAAAATCCTAACAGTATTTTTTTTTTACTTATTTTGCTTTAATATCAGTGGTGCTCAAACTTTTTCATCTCAAGGACCCCCCAAAATTATACGTATTTGGCCACCGACCCCCATCTCAAACATTTTGTTCCAGGGACCCCCCAGAAGCAAAGATTTGAGTTAAAGATGTTCACTTGTAAAAAATATATATATATTCAAGATTTGCAAAATGTTTCTAGATTTAAAAAAAAATAGCAGACCTACAAGCTCATAGCACGGCACTAGGTGCCGCGCTATGAGCTTGTAGATCTGCTATTTTTGAATAGTCAAAGAAATCGAAAAAATTACAGAGATGCATCCCCAGTTTTAACGGATTAATTAGACCATGCAAAGTTTTCCCCGTTTCTAATTACCGACTGTCCGACCGGATGGTAAGAGAATTGACAGGGGGATGTGTTTTTATTTATTTTTTTGCTGGAAAAACAGTTGGTTATTTACGCAGAAACTATTTGCTCCCACCGGGAGTAATTACTTCCAGCACCCTGAAAATAATCACAAATTAACATCGATCCGACACAGTACCTAAATCACTGATTATACGGCAGGTGCAAAATAACATTGCTAGACATCCTCCTCAGTATCGCTAATCCCCTGGGGATAGAACTGTTTTTTTTTTTACACACATACAGTAGTGTTGTACACAAACAACTACCATACACAACTTTATCAAACTTCACAAGTTTCACCTTTACTTCATCAGACATTTCCTGGTTGCGCTGTTCATCCATGAAGACCGGGAACGCATCTGTGTCATTTTAAGATTTCTTTGGCTATTCAAAAAAATATATATATCTGGAACATATTGTGCAAACTTTGAATATGGATATAACTCAAATCTTTACTTCTTGGGGGGGGGTCCCTGGAGGGGGGGGGGGGTCCCTGGAACAACATATTTTGAGATGGGGTCGGCGGCCAAATACATATAATGTTGGGGGTCCTTGACATGAAAAAGTTTGAGAACCACTGATATAGAAATATAAGTTTTTCAGAAACATGTTAGGGTTTAGATTAGAAGACATGTGTAGATGCCTTCCCGCATTGAATGGTTTAAGTGGTTATACCCTACATATTTTCTTGTACAACAAATACCCCCCCCCCAAAAAAAAGCTGGTCTATTAGCCCGCAACGCATTGTGATGCGACACATTGTGAGCTTATAGATCTGTGCTACAACCGTTCAAAGTAACTGGGCGACAGAAAAGAACATGGCGGCCGTGTCCATTGAAGTTCAATGGACAAAATGTTATTTTCGGTTTCCTCAAGCTAGATTAAAAAAAATTACAATTATATTAAAATGTTACGGCATATTTGTATTTAAAAAAATACATTTGCGCCTACAATGACATGGCCAACATATGGAACGGCAGATTAGAAGTGGTTAATGCTGTGCTCACTTCTGTCCGGAGCTGGTACTGATTTAAATTGTGACATCATGCATTGGTCTACTTTTGATACACACACACACACACACACACACGCACACACAACCCTTTCAGAGTGTGTATTGTTGGACATTTTCAGTCAAATACTGGTAAAGTTTGGCTATATTTCTACTCGTCTGCTGCCTTTGACTGAAAACCAAGTGTAATTTGTGTGACATTCCCTGTGGGCTGGTACCAACCTATTATACCAGACCTTTGCAGGATAGCAGGTCACTGTGACCAATGAACAGAGAAGTTAAGCGGCCATATAAGTCTTCGTACTCTACACAGGAGTTTCAGGACTACAATTGTTGTCTATATGTGTTAGATTTAGACTCTGTTTACACGGTCTCTACAGAGAACGGCAAAAAATATATATAAAAGGGACCCCCATACAAATATTGTATGGGGGTCCCTGACACAAAACATTTTCAGAAGGGAAGGGGGGTATGTGGAAAAATACATATTTTGACATGAAGATGTTTAAGAACCACTGGTTTAAACAACATTAGGAAACAAATCCAAATAAGCAACTACACTTTAGAAACAAGCCCAAAGTCGCTTATAATAAGTGGACATGGCAACCAAACACACTGTTGTGATAGGAAGAAGACACGTCACCGCCACCTATTCACCTGGCATGCACACTGCAGCGTTTTAAATCACTGGAGCGTCTTTGTGTGAATGCATAATAAGAAGTGACAACGCACTTTGTCGTTTTCTGTTCTGATTGTTGCCGTGTAAATGTGGCCTTAGATTTCTAATAGAAGCAATAACGATTTAGCAGCAGAAGTAAAGAAGTTACCAGTGGTGTAAAGTAACTGGTGTAAAGTAACTCAGTGCATTTACTCAAGTACTGTACTTAAGTACAATTTTGAGGTATTTTTGCTTTACTGGAGTATTTCCAATTTTCAGTACTTTTACTTCTACTCCACTACATCTCAGAGGCAAATATTGTACTTTTGCTCCAGTACAATTATTTGAAAACTAGTTACTTTGAAGATTGTGATTATTATCACAAAACATACATTAACCACTTCAGCCCTTTATATATTTTGGCCATTTGAAAATAGCAGATCTACAAGCTCACAACGCGGTTTCTAATAGAAGCAATAAAGATTTAGCAACAGAAGTAAAGAAGTTGCAATACATTAAAATAGAGCAGACAAACAAACATATTCCAAGGATGAAACAATGTTTTGCACAATATCCTAATTGTCTTGGGTGTCACAGTAACATTCCCCTTTCCCTCCTGGACTCTTATCAAGTCTCACCACATGAACCTCAGCGTCCATATAGGCTCTATGCACAGCAGCCATATCACTTCCTTCACAGGTGTTACCAATGATACTAATGGAGGCTCTGTTCCATTTAGTGTAGCACAGTGGTTTCCACGACCCCCATAACTCTGAGAGTGTACAAATGGAACCAAATGAACCCTTACGGGTCCATTTGGTTCCATTTGTACACTCTCAGAGTTACACACCTGTAAGGGGCCATTTGGAAGCCCATGAGGTTCCCTGGACCCCAACTGTAGACCCACTGGTGTAGCAGAGTGTTTCCAGTGGGCCAACATGATATATGCGCATGCTTAAAGTGAATGGCACATCGAGTGGCAAATCGAGTGGCAAAGAAACATGCAAAATGAGTTTAACATTGTTTAATGTTGTTTAATGCAATCAGATATGACTTTTCTGTTTGGATGCATGGGCTGTCAAGGCCAGAAAGTATTTTTTGACACTCAGTAGGCATTCCTGCATAACTTCCGGGTTTGATGATGATGTCACACGCATATCCTCTATATCAGTACCCTTCATTAGTATCATTGGTAACACCTGTGAATGTTTTCATACATGCTGTGAATAGACCACCGAAGTCCTGACGTCACTCGTTCATCCCCAGGTTCGTAAAGTAATTTCTCTATGGAGAGTAACATTGGGTCATCATAGAATCGTCTCATATAAGAATTGTGGTCCAAAAATAAACAAACTGTCTCGGCGATATTGTCAGGGAGGAGGTTCTGTATCGTTTATGATAGTCAGTCACTTATATTTGATACAGTCTGTTTCTGGCGAAAATTTAACTAATTCAGCGGAAGTAACATTATCGTTTTCTCACCGTCAGTTGATGCTTCATATCCATAAGAGTAAAACCGCCGGGGTCATTTGTTTATTTTTGGAACACAGTTCTTATTTGACGCGATATTAAAGACGCCTATGGGACTCAGAATGGGGGTGGAAAACCGCGAACCAGGTAGACAAACCAAGGATGTGTAAATTACGTCAGACTTAGGTGGTCTATAGAGCCTATTCTGGGCATGATGTCGTAACAGGCCACGCCCAAGACATTTGGTGTAAAAAAAAAAGAGGGTAAAAGAGAATAGAGCCCTGGGGGACCCCGGTCAATGAAGTATATATATATAGGATTTAAGTGTTTAAACATTTAAAGCATCTCCTCCTGACAATCACCACTCTTAGAGATATATGGGACATGGCAGATGATGAGCATTAGATCATATTTCCGTCAGCTTGAGGCTAACTGTGACAAATCCTGAGAGGCAGAGCCTAGAGGACGCAACCAACCCCCCCCCCCCCCCCCCACACACACACACACACACACACACACCCACCCACCCACCCACCCACCCACTGGAGGAAACAGGTTTATTCTATCAGACTGTCCCTCTCCCTGTTATGTTATGTTTTATATTACACTGGCCACTGGTTTGGTGCCACACTCCCATCTGCTGGTTGATTGTGGCACTGCATGTTGCTCCTCCATCACATATTGCTGAAAGAAGGTCTCCTTGCATGTTGTCTGGTAGATCCTTTTTCTTTTTTGTGTGTGTGTGTGTGTGTGTGTGTGTGTGTGTGTGTGTGTGTGTGTGTGTGTGTGTGTGTGTGTGTGTGTGTGTGTGTGTGTGCGCGGTGTACACAGTAGAGCAGGGGTCTTCCAACGTTTTTCAGGCCAAGGACCCCTTAGCTGAGAGAGAGATGAAGCAGGGACCCCCACTTTATACAATTGAGTTGCAGATTAAACTCATTCATAGATGGCTTCATAGACATGTTTGAGAGTACTCATGTTATATACTCAGTGTTGTGAAAATTAGGCTAATATTTGTTTCTTTGTTTACACATGAACATATTTTCCAACATTTAACCCTCAATACTTGGTCTGCCCTGTTTTCCCTCTACACCAAACCTATTCATCGAAAATAGCTGATCTACAAGCCCACAACGCGTCACAGCGTGACGTGTTGTTGGCTTCTAGATTGGTTATTTTCGATGAATCTCAATGTAATGTATGTAATAAATAATGTATTTGGAAGTCTTGCTACTTCTGAACCCTTGGGGTGGTCACACCTCTTTACGTTTGTGACCCCCGAAAAAAAATGCTTATCTTTCTTCTCTGTCTCTGGTCTTTTGGCAGCCAGGGGCCTACCTACGAATCTACAACCTCCATGGGGTGATGGTGCACGGGGCCGGCAAGGTGCCCGGCGGCGGCAACGACAACAACACCAGTCCAGAAGTGTCCAGTCACCTGGGGTTCCACCTCCACGGGGGCACGTCCTACGGCAGAGGCATCCAGGTCCTTCCAGACGACTGCTCTGAGATACGGGACATGAAAAGGTACAAAACGGGCACAGGGAGTTACCCACTGACTCCTTGTTTTACCGTTTGATCTACAGCAGTGGTTTTCAACCTTTTTTTTGCGTCAAGGACCCCCCCAAATTGACACACATTAGCCGAGGGACCCCCATTTTAAAAGATAAGCCAGGGACCCGCAATAAGAGACGCATTTTACGGCTCTAGCAGTGATTTTCAACCATTTTAAATTTCAAGGACCCCCCAGTTTAACATGCATTATTAGGCTACAGACCCCCATTTAATGGCATTTCTATCTCCGCGACCCCAATTTATATTATAAAATCAATGTTAATTTGTACACTCTCAGAGTTACAGACCCATAAGGGTCCATTTGGTTCCTATCCATCATTTAGCTGGGGACTCCCTTAAGGACCACTGGTGGTCCCCGGACCACTGGTTGAGAACCACTGATCTACAGTATAATATCAACAGGATGGGCATACTACCACCAGCTGCCTGGTCAGCGTTGCTGTTGGGGTGGAAAAAAAATAAGGATGTCCGATAGTATCGGCCTCCCGATATTATCAACTTCTGCACTGTCAAATAGGCCAACATCTAAGATTAGTGGGACTCGTTCAAATGACCACCAGTGAGTCCCGGGATATTATTGCTATTTTATTTTATTAGATGTGTGATGTTGTTACCTGGCAATTAGTTGACTTTTGGTGAAAAAGCACCTGCATATATCGGTATCGGAAGTTAGGAGTTGTCTCTCAGGGTAGTTAATATACCCTCACAAAAACATGTAGTAATCATGGTCACTATACCGCCTCCCCCATGACAGCCGGGGCGCCTGATGGAGGAGAAGGGAACTGGTTGGAATAACGTATTCCTTCCACGCGTTACGTCCAACCAGGGAACTCCCCCCTGTCAGGTGACAAGAAGGTCAGTTGGCTCTCATGCATTGATTGAAGGAGGCATGAGCTCGGCCCTGGCCTCCCTAGGCTGGTGAGGGGAGTGTAGTGCCCAGGATCACTTAGAAAATTGGCACCGGGTGAAAAATAAGGGTTACAAAATCGCAGGATAAAAAATGTGATGATAAAAAAAAAAAAAAGGAAGTTAGGAGTTGGACAATATCGGAATATCAGATATTGGCAAAAAAGTCAATATCGAACATCCCTATCCAAAACCATTTATTATTATTAAAATGTTTTAAAATAGTGAAAATAGCCAATCTACAAGCTCACAACACTTATAGCCATATAGCTTGTAGATCTGTTATTCATCTTGTATGATGAAGTAGGGCATTCATTTACAAAAACAAAACAGAAATATTGAGATACAAGGTTTCTGCCAGACAGCAAGCAATGATAGTGAACTCAAACAGGCACTTTTTTTTTGTCAGATAGTCTGACAAAAGTTCTACTCTCTTCTACAAATAATACTGTATATACATTGGAAAAATAAGAAATGTTGATATATTTTGTTTGTCCCAAACTGTTACTTTTCAGGAAATGAAAAATGTACTTGCGTTCCAATGGATACCATGTAGTTATTATGTATTCACAAGCTCATATTTCTCATCGTTTAAATATTTATAAAACCCACAGACAGACTTAAAGGTAGGGTAAGTGATTTACTTTGGTTAACATAAGTGTTAAATAGCTCTATATTGTGATAGTACTCATAGCTATAGCGTGTTTGTTCAGTAAAAGGAGTCTCCCATGTCTCTCCAGCTCTTTATTAAACAGAAAATACATTTTCAGTGCTCTCTCCTGATTGGCTTTAATGTCACCTACCTGTAAATGTACGTATATTCTGTTTACTAAAGAGCTGGAGAGACCCCTGTGACCGAACAAACGCTCTGTAGCAATATAGTACTTTAACTTTTGTAACAAAAAAAAAAGGTTTTTACCCAAAAATATATACTTACACTACCTTTAACCACTTTAAACCTGGCGTCCCTGTTTTTGGGCTTGTCATTTTAGACGAAAAGTTTCAAAAACTATAGGAAACAGCAAAAAAACGACAAGCTCACGTGTCGAGGTGATTGCGTTGTGATCTTGTAGATCGGCTATTTTCGCTACTTTCGCACAACGCTGTCATGCAACGAAGTGTAAACCAGGGCCATTCATTTATGAAAAAACATAACAAATATGAAATATCATGGAGATCCACAGAGTTTCTGCCTGACAGCGACCATTATGATGTCTCTAATCGTCTCTGTCGGGTGGAAACCTCATAACCCCAAAACTGATACTTTTCAGGATTCAAATGAAAACATATCAAAAGTAGCAGATCTACAAGCTTGCAGATCTGCTGCTTTTGACGCTGTAGGGCGTTAACTCATTCACTGCCAAGGACGACTTTGATGACTTTTTGAAGATTTTTTTTTTGTTTGCCCACAGAACCAGGAGATAACGTGATCTCAAGATGTACCGCTCCATTCACTTCCTGGTTAATTTATTTGGGAAAAAGCCTGTATCTCGGCTCCTGTGTTTTACTATGTATTTTTTGGCGAGACATGCTATTTTCAACGGCATATAACAAGGGAACGGGAGGTCGCGATGACATTTCTTTTCATTTCGCGGAAGCACAGTGAAACACTCAGGGATTAGCATAGCAACCATCAGGTTGATCGATCATACTGGAGATAAATATTCTGTGACTACTTGAAAAGGTAAGAAATTCGAAAAATCGCTGGCAGTGGATGGTTTATTTATTTACTCTGGCAGTAAATGAGTTAGTTTACGGGGGGGGGGGGGGGGGGGGGGTATGGAGATAAGAGGTTTCTGCCCGTTATGATCTTTCATGTGATTTGTGTAGGGTGTTGGAATCCTTCCCAGACGACGATGACTCTGAATTAAGTGACACGACGCTAGCAGAGGTCTGGGGCACCCCTCCAGAGTCTATCGGTAAGTAACAGACCTCCATTTAATGACCTATAGTCTTTGTAAACACAGGGCAGCAGGTCATTAACCCATTCAATCCGGGAACACATCTGTCATTTTAAGATTTTAGCTATAACCATTATTTTATGCTTTTATGCTATTCAAAAATAACAGATCTACAAGCTCATAGCGCGGCACCGAGTGCCGCACTATGAGCTTGTAGATCTGCTATTTTTGAAACATCTTGAAAATGCGTGCAAATCTTTGAATATATATATTTTTTTAAAACAAACATTTGTAGCTCAAATCGACCCCAACAACACCCAAAATAATATGTATTTGGCCGCGGACCCCCATCTCAAAATATGTTGTTCCAGGGACCACCACCATAAGCAGAGATCGGAGTGTGTCTTAAAATGACACAGATGCGTTCCCGGTCTTTATGGATTAATATTATGGAACGCTTAATATTAACATTGTGTGAACACAGCACTTATAATAATTCATAATAATTTCATAATTTTCATAGTTCTCAAGGTACAAGGATACCTGTATCATCAATATACATTTAATTTGACCTTGTACAGTAGAGAGGCTTCCAGAGCATTGCAAATATATCTGGTTTTGAATGCTAGACATTTTCAATGTGCATTCATAGGCCAATATTTTTACTCGGGAGTAATGTGTCAATACAGTGTGTACTGTGTAACTAGCTGTAACTAACTGTATGTGACTTGCATGATGATGCATGATGACACCATCACCAGTGCTACTCTTCACAATTCCATTCTGCTACCTGTACAGTCACTTTTTCAGAACTTCAAATGTTAATACAGATGATGTAGTTGTAGACCCACTATCATTTTACATAATTATTATGTACTAATTTAGATTAAACTATTACTGTCTGGTTGCATATCCATAATAATAATAATAATAATAATAATAATAATAATAATAATATTTATTTTTAAGCACCTTTCATGACATGAAATGCAGCTCAAAGTGCTTTACAGAGCAATAATAAAGCACAAGTGCTTTACAGAAAAAGTACAAATAATTTGACAAAGCAAAAAAGAAAAGCAAAAGCATGAAACAACATTAAAATATATATTATTGTTATATTATTAACACTATTTGACATGTTGCTTGTTTCAGATGCTGATCCAGTGGGAATAGCATCAGGTCCAGATGCTGATCCAGTGGGAATAGCATCAGATCCAGATCCTGATCCAGTGGGAATTGCATCAGGTATGAAATCATACAATAAACCACAATAATTCAACTGCTGAACAGCCTTGTTTCTGCACCACCTGGAACATTCCACAAGCTGAGTGCCGTGCCATGAGCTTGTAGATCTGCCATTTTTGAAAAATCTTGACATTTTGGGCAAATCTTTGAAAATATATATATGTTTAAAGCGAACATTTTTAACTCAAATCTTTGCTTCTGGGGGGTCCCTGTAACAAAATATTTTGAGTTGGGGGTCGGCAGCCAAACACATATAACTTTGGGTGGTCCTTGACATGAAAAGGTTTGAGAACCACTGATATAGAAACATAAGTTGTTCAGACATTTTGTAGAATCGGAACCTCAGGCCTTAATGGGTTAAGTTGGTTATTGGTTCTATAAATCAGGTTTGATATATTTTGGATGAATTGCCCCTCAGCCCTGATGCAGTGCAGTATGTGTGTGTGTGTTTGTCTTGTAGTGACAACCTGCGGCCACACGGTGGAACAGATGACTCTGGCTCAGGTGAAGCAAAGCCACCCGTCTGGGTTCTTCCATGTCAGCGTCCCTCTGCAGTCCTACCAGCCTACCAGGCTCTGCCAGTCACTACAACTCTTCTGTGACAAGTGTAAAACCATGTACGTACAGTATAAAACCCTATGCTTAGCGTCGCCGTCGGGTGCTATCATTGATAAGAACAGCTGAATGGACCTCCAAGCTCACAATGAGGTTGGAGGTCAAAAGGGGGTGGAGCCTGGAGTCAGCTAAACCAGCTAACTCCACCCCCCTTTGGTGGAGTTAGCTGGTTTAGCAGAAAGTTTGAGGATCCAATGGAGTTAGCTGCTTTTGTCAGAAGCGCTTCATAGTACTTTCCATTGGTTCAATATTTTTTTTACCAACACACAGACGTAAAGGGTGTTCAATAGCACTGGTTTATGGAAAGAAAATGCAAAAGCGGAAAAATGGAGTTAGCTGGTTTCTGCCGAACAGCATCGATATAAAGATTGTGAAGTGTAGACTTACTAGTCTGTTTGGAATAAGTCTGTCTCATGATTTAACTGGAAGTCTTAAAGGGCAAGACCACTTTGGTAGAGGTTTGGGTTGTGTAGTTACCTTGCCATGATGTAACTCCAAAGGTGGACAAGAAATCAAAAATAATTGCTCCATTGATTAGAAATTGATCATTGAAAATATGCTCCTCGTTGACTTGCTGAAACAGCTCTCAAAGTCACTCTTTTAGAACATAAAAAAACGCCAAAAAAAAAAGTTGATTCAGACAATATAGAACATCACCAAACCCAGTACTGTTTATTTTTATTTTTTTTATGGTAACTCATTCTCTGCCAGACTTATTTCTGGCTGTGTTTGCCCACTGCCAGCGATTTAGTATTTTTTAAAACTTTAACATTTTCACAATTTTTTTTTTTTTTTCATTATGATCGCCAAGTCCAATCGTTTATAAACACACCGGCGATACGTGCACGTCGCTCAGACAACAAACATTACGATCGGGGCGGAGTCTCTGTCCACCACCCCAGCGTAAAAACACCATGTTTGGCCATGTGAACGGAAAACACACTTACTTTTTCACCTCGCCACAGTCCTCGCTAAATCCCTTATGATCGCGAGTTCAACTGTTTGTAGACACACATAGACCGGTGGGATTTCTGAAATATGTGATTGTTAGAGGCATTTGGGGGTAAAAGTCGGGAACAAGGCCATTTTACATAATTCAAGGGTGCTGAATCAGAAAAACACGGTTCCCAAGCAAAATTCTTAGTGCTTAACCTCCTAATTTGCATATCAAAATGGCTGCCGATTTTGAAGTATTTCTTAAACAACTCTATAACAAAGCAAGCAAATCTGACAAATAAAGTGTATATATTTATGTTCTGAGGGTCATACAATGTGTGGAAGATATTTGTAATGTAATAAATGTAAATAAATGTAAATAAATATGCAAATTAGAGGCCACCATTACATAAAATGATGTACCGTAGTACTCAAACGGTGCAAAAGGTGCATCCCCCTTATTTTGTTCCTAATTATCTGTATTTTTGCCATCCTTAGGACATCTAAAATACATACTTTTTCCCCATGCTAAATGTTTAGTTTTTGACCTTCTAATCTGCATATCTGAATGGCTGCCAAATTGGCAAATTCGCACCTTTATCTTCAATAACTCTGTGGCCAGGCAAGCAAAATTGACAAATGAAGTGTCTACAGTTTCTACAATGTGAGTAAAGAATTTGTAAGTAATATAATATGATATGATAATATAATATAATAATCAGCCTACTCCGAAATATGCAAAATAGCGGCCCCCATAACAGATAACGGTTTAGTACTCTAAAGATACTGTATTGGCCATTGTTGAACGAAAGTCTAGACACTAGACCACATTCATACAAGGAGGTTGATCATCACTCCGTTGCTGACATGCACACATGGCTGTGCATCGTAACCCAGATTTCCGGCATTTGCAACGAAGTGTTGTGCATTGCTTATGGCATGCACATTAAATCATTTCTATAGGCTATACTAGCATGGAACAGGTTGGACTAGGCTAGAGTAGGTTGTACTAGACTCTAATACTCTCTATTAGGCTTTACTAGTCCCTTGTCAGCCCTGTAGATACTCAGACCATAGGGACTAACCACTGTGTACACAGGCCATAGCTTGTGTGTGCACGAGCAATAAATAGTTTTGCATGAACCTTTGTAGACCATAGTACAGATCTGCCTTGTACAGCCTAATATAGCCTAGTACAGCCTAGCAAAGCCTACTAGAGATTAAAAAATCACACCCTGTGTGAAGGTAGCGGTGCCTTTGATACATTTTGTCATCGATATGTGTTTATAATGTGTTTATAGCCATGTGTCGCGTGAAGCTTGACCAATCACTTTGTTGACGCACCTGACCAATCAGAACGTTGACGCACACAGACAAAGTCAGGTATAGAGCGGCTAGAGCCGCTAAAATGCCTATTAGAGACCAGTAGAGTCTAGTACTGTACAGCCTAGTACATCCAAGACTAGTCCAGCCTTTTGGGAGAACAGACTAGGGGAGGGTGGTATAGGCTATACCAGCATGGAACAGGCCGGACTAGGCTAGACTAAGTTGTAATAGGCTGTACTAGACTCTAATAGGCTCTATTAGGCTGTACTAGGCTCTTGTCCGCCCTGTAGATCCTCAACCCATAGGGACTAACCACTGTGTACACGGGTAATAGCTTGTGTGTGCACGAGAAATAGTTTTGCATGAACATTTGTAGGCCAAAGTAAAGTACTGCCTTCTATAGCCTAATAGAGCCCAGTAAAGCCTAGCAAAGGCTGCTAGAGCTGAAAGCAGACCATTAGAGCCCAGCAGAGACTAGTAGAGTAAAACCTAGTACACCCAGGTCTAGCCTAGTCCAGCCTGGTGGGAGAACATAATAGGGGAGGGGGTACCAGGCTATGCTAGGACTGATAAGGCTGGACTAGGATAGATGAGGCTGTACTACGCTGTTCTAGACTCTAATAGGCTATATTAGGCTGTACTATGCTCTTGTCAGCCCTGTTGATCCTCAACCCATAGGGACTAACCACTGTGTACACGGGCAATAGCTTGTGTGTGCACAAGCAATAGTTTTGCATGAACCTTTGTAGACCATAGTACAGATCTGCCTTGCACAGCCTAATAGAGCCTAGTACAGCCTAGCACAGCCTACTAGAGCTTAAAACAGCCTATTATAGACCAGTAGAGTCTAGTATAGCACAACCTAGTACACCCATGACTAGTCCAGCCTTTTGGGAGAACAGAATAGGGGAGGGGGTACAAGGCTATGCTAGGACTGATAAGGCTGGACTAGGATAGATTAGGCTGTACTAGGCTGTACTAGACTATACTAGGCTCTATTAGGCTGTGCTAGGCTCTTGTCAGCCCTGTAGATACTCAGACCATTGGGACTAACCACTGTGAACACGGGGAATAGCTTGTGTGTGCACGAGCAGTAGTTTTGCATGAACCTTTGTAGACCATAGTACAGATCTGCCTTGTACAGCCTAATATAGCATTGTACAGACCAGCACAGCCTACTGGAATTTAAAACAGTCTATTAGAGACCAGTAGAGACTACAACATCAAAGCCTAGTACACCCAGGTCTAGCCTAGTCCTGCCTTTTGATGGAACAGACTAGGGGACGGCGATATAGGCTATACTAGCATGGAACAGACTGGACTAGTTAAGACTAGGTTGTACTAGGCTCTATTAGGTTGTACTAGGCTGTGCTAGTCCCTTGTCAGCCCTGTAGATACTCAGACCATTGGGATTAACCACTGTGTACACGGGCAATAGTTTGTGTGTGCACCACCAATAGTTTTGCATGAACATTTGTAGGCCAAAGTAAAGTACTGCCTTCTATAGCCTAATAAAGCCAAGTACAGCCTAGCAAAGCCTGCTAGAGCTGAAAACAGACTATTAGAGCCCAGCAGAGTCTAGTACAGTAAAGCCTAGTACACCCAGGTCTAGCCTAGTCCTAGGACTAGGCAGTAATAGGCTGGACTAGGCTGTACTAGGCAGGGCCCATCGGGGGTGGGGGGGGACACAAGCCTGTATGGCAATCAACTGAAAAGTTAGGCTACATAGCTTAAACAATTTCAGCCTTTCCCTGTTGGCCGTCTAAGCGCATCTAGGAAGTTTCATAGGTTTTCGAAGCTGGGAATTGGAGTTATGGCTGTTTAAAGCCCAGCCAATAGGAACACAGAGGGGCGGGGCTTAATACATTTCAGCTAGTCCCTGTTGGCCGTCTAAGTGTACCTATAGCCATCCCCATCCCACTCTATATAGTTGTGTTGAAAGTAGTTTGTGTTCAGTTATCAGTACCAGTTCTGTGGCTCTAACTCATTCTGGGGGTGAGTTATACATGGGGGCAATTTATTTTTTGGTCATCAGGGGCCAAATGTACCAGGATTTTTCCATGATCTAAATATGTATTTTAGATGTCTTAAGGATGGTAAACATACAGATAAGTAGAAATAAAATAAAATAAGGGGGATGCGGATGGATCACTTTAAGTACGAAACCGTTTTCTGTAATAGTGGCCTCTAATTTGCATATTTATTTACATTTATTTACATATATTACATTATAAATACCTTCCACACATTGTCTGACCCTCAGAATATAAATATATACACTTTATTTGTCAGATTTGATTGCTTTGTTATAGAGTTATTTAAGAAATACTTCAAAATCGGCAGCCATTTTGATATGCAAATTAGGAGGTTAAGCACTAAGAATTTTGCTTGGGAACCGTGTTTTTCTGATTCAGCACCCTTGAATTATGTAAAATGGCCTTGTTCCCAACTTTTACCCCCAAATGCCTCTAACCTCCTTATAGAAGGCCTTTTTTCTGAAATCCCTCCTGTCTTTTAACAGGGTAGTTGTGTAAGTGGCCCAGAGAAGAAATTTTCAATCGGCGACATTCCATTTTGCAGTAGTAGCAGTTCCTAAACAGCGTTCCATGGCGGAGAAAAACAAAGCCGAGATAATGCCGTTTTAGAGGGGGACTTAAACAGGAAGCAGACGGAAACGAAAATCTTCGATTGACGTCATTTCCGTATCCGGGTGTGCTACAATGAAATGTGTCACTTCGAGAGATGAAGGACAGTGAGATCTTTTAAAATCAACGTTTTTTGCAAAATTACGTTTTTTACCTCAGTGGCGGATTTGGTAATTGGAAAAAAATACGTTTTTTACGTCAGCGGCAGTGAATGACTTAACTTCCTGTTGATTTTACTATCCACGGATCCAGTCCGGTCCAGTCCGGTCCATTTCTTAATAAAAATGCCTAAATCAACAGGAAGTTGACATTTGTATTTAAAAAACAAGCAGTAGTGTGTTTGGTGTTCTATAATGTCTGAATCAACTGTGTTTACGTTAGTTTACGGGCTAAAAGAGTGACTTTGATGTAAGTCAATGAGGAGTACATTTAGATTTATCAATTTCTAATCAATGGAGCAATTATTTTTGATTTCTTGTCCAACTTTGGAGTTACATCATGGCACGGCAAATACACAACCCAAACCTCCGCCAAAGTGGTCTTGCCCTTTAAGAATAAATAAATAAATATATAATATTATGATGGAATTAATTGACTGCAGCCGCCAGCCAAAAGCTGTTAAACGTTGATGGAAAGTTAATCACCTCATTTGGCTGGTGGCATTGTGAAAGTGCAGTGATGGGCCTCTAACAACCACTGTCCAGTGGGGTAGATTATTTTAAATAATACATTGGCACTGCTGTCTCTACACTTATTTCACCTCTTTGGATAGAGAATGTGTTTAAAAATGAACAGCAACTCGCCATTTTACTCGACGTTACTGCCGACCGTTTAGTGTAAGTATGCCGTTGTTCTGGTCTTGAAGGGAGCCATTGTTTTCCATAAAATGTGGAAAACAATGGTGTGAAAATCAACTTGCAAGGACTTGAAACTCGCTTCAGATAGGTGATACAACAACACAATACATTGTATTGCTCCGTTGTTATTTCTCAAAGTCAGTTCATCGTTGCATTTGAACATTTTGTTAACGCACGGATTGATTTGAAAAGTCTTGATGAAAATAGTGATTGATTTACAAACGCAATTAAATGCAAAATGGTCTTGTGTTTATGTGTGATATAGTACTGCAAAGCTGTGAGTAGAGAATGACATGCATTTTTAGACTGGTATCCGGTCCTTTAACCCAGTGGTTCTCAACCAGTGGTCCGGGGACCACCAGTGGTCTTTGAGGGGGTTCCAGGTGGTCCCCAGCTAAATGATGGAGAGTTGGTAACCAAATGAACCCTTATAGATCTTTAACTCTTGAGTTTAAAAAGAAACCAAATGGACCCTCATAGATCTTTAACTCTTGAGAGCAAAAAATGAAACCAAATGGTCCCTTATAGATCTTTAACTCTTGAGAGCGTAAAATGAAAGTTAAATTATTGTTAACACATTGTGTGCCAGAGGTTTATTAAAATAGGGTACGTTCAGTGCCTGCATATCTTCCATCCACTTACGTTGATATGTTTCGTGCTGTAGAAGCCCCGACGCGGAAGTGCATGTAAACAAAGCGTGCGTGCAAGACGGCGGAGGGTCCCGACTAACGCCTGGAACAATAATATTTCTAACGCGATCCTCCATTGCAGAGTGAACGCCGTCCGAAAACGGCTCACTTCCACCACGTTAAAAAGAAATGGAGATATTAAGCTTTTAGTCAAGGAGTTAACATTGGAGCGGCCGACCGGAAGGATTTTTGACATGGATCCACATCCGGCCTCTCCTTCTCAGAGACTCCTTGGATGATCCCAAAGTTTCGTTAGAGCGCCCCACGCGGGCCCCACGTATATTAAAAAAAAAGGGCCAAAAACGGCATTACTTAATTTATCAAGAAGTCTACACAATTAGAGAATGTAGAAGAAGTGTTATTTTGATCAATGTTGGCCTGCTATCTCTCCTATGGTACCAACATCATTCCAGCATGGAATTGTGGACAAAATCTTATCCAACAATAACAAAATATTCTAAGGTTTGGGTCTGAGAGTCAGAATCAAACGGTTGTTCCGTGGCCAATAAGTAATGGACCTTGATATGAAAAGGGTTGAAACCCACTGTTTTAACCCAGTAAATCCGGGAAAGCGTCTATTGTTGGCTACAGTGGTTTTGGGGTGTGAACTACTCCTTTTAATGTGCCTCTGTCCCTGTTCCAACCTCCTCCTCCTCCTCAGGCGGAACATTCCAGATGATGGCACGGTGGCCGGCCTCTTCTTGGAGGCCATGAAGGACGGTGGTCTCTGTGAGGAAGAGTGGGCCGTGTCGTCTGTGGACGACGAACTACTTCCTGTCAAAAATATTCCCGGCTCCTACTCCGTCGTACCCATGACTGTTTACATGCCTCGACAGGTCTTCAGTGAGGCAAAGGCTCTGGTCTTTGTGCAAGGTAAGCTTTAACCCATTATTAATGTCTTCTAAATCCCAACAGTATTCTGAAAAAAAAAACGTATGTTTCTATATCAGTGGTGCTCAAACTTTTTCATGTCAAGGACCCCCTAAATTATATTTATTTGGCCGCCGACCCCCCATCTCAAAATGTTTAGTTCCAGGGACCCCCCAGAAGCATAGATTTGAGTTAAACATGTTCGCTTTAAAACTATATATGTTCAAAGATGTGCACACATTTTCATATTTTTTTCTAAAATAGCAGTGCTACAAGCTCATAGCGTGGCACTCGGTGCCGCGCTATGAGCTTGTATATCTGCTATTTTTGAATAGCCAAAGTGTAAAATGATGCTTTTTAGCTCAAATCAGAAAATGACACAAATGCGTTCCAGGTCTTAATGGGTTAATAGGCCTGTGACAAACAGCCAAAAAGGGTTTTTGAGATACCCCTACCGGAGGTACGACCAAACACAACATAGTGTTTCCTCATCTCTAAGGCCCTCCCATACATGAAATGGATTGTTGACTATAACAATATTTTGCTGCAAAAGCGGTGAAATTGATATATAAAGTTATACACCCCAAACAAAAAATAAAAATATTGTGTTTGGTTCTACCTCTGGTAGGGGTACCTCAATGTTTTGGGGCCATTGTCACTAGCCTATAAGCAGTTGATTTCCTCGACTGAAAACTGTTGACGAAAAACTTCCGTTGTCTACATTTTATTTTTCACTGACGAAAACAAAATAAAATATAAAATAAAAAAAATAAAACTATGATGATTATGACTAGATATATTGACAATTTCATCAACAAATACAAACTAGAAAGATTTTGGGGAGGAACTACTGGAGAAGAGATCCAGTAGAACTAAGACAAGTCATTTTGTGCTGGGCTGCACTCGAAATGGGTGTCACACTCGAAAATAGCCGATCTACAAGCTCACATGAAGTAATTGAAAACAATACGGCCCCCTCACACATTAGAAGGCCAATGTCAGTCATCAGAACCAAGGACGGGTGTTTTCATGATTCAAATGGAGTTTGAAGTTACAATTGGTTTGTATAGGAAGGGGACGTGTCTGATTTATGTCAAATATCTAAATACTGAATCAAGCAACTTAAAAACTGTCAGATGGGTGGGCCACGAACACTTTTGTGATTTTCTTGTGGGTCCCTTCATCCAGAGAAGGTTGCATTATGCGATTTTACCATTCCACTTGTTTCCCCCTTTTTATTGGCCCATTTTGCATTTTTGTGTCATTTGTCTGTGGGGTGACATTATTCTTTTTATGATCAGTGGCTGCCTGCCTTCCAGGTTAGAGAGACCTTCTCCAAAGCCAGAAGGTCACACATTTCATCTTTGAAACAGACCGTGTGCATCAGTCATTCTTTTTTATATTGTTGAGAAAGACACTGAAATATATTCCCGTCATTGAATTATTGGCTTAGGAATGTGACAAAAACAAAAAAAGAATCCATGAAAATAAGTATTTTTTTATCTATTAGAATTGTTTGTGTTGAAAAAACCTGCTTCTTCATTATTCGATTAACCTACAGTATATGAGCGAGATTAAGTCGGTTATATGTTCGATATATGTTCGGTTCATTGCACAGCCATACCAGAGGCTCTAAATCGTTTTGTTACTTTTTACCCAACAGAAAAAAACCTGATGGTTGGTTCGGTCTCAGACAGGCTGCTTCGGTGTGCTCTGCTTTAACTTGTTTTTTTTGTAACAAACTGTTTGGTTGAATGCACCCTACTAATTAGATTAAACAGGGGCAGCCATAGCTGACTGGGTAGAGAGACTAGAGAGAGGCCCTCTCTAACTCTTGAGGATGTACAAATGGAACCAAATGCACTTTGGTAATTTACGGGGAGCAAAAATAAAAACATTTCAAATTTGAAATATGGAGATACGATGTCTATATGCTTCATTCAAATGAAGGTTAACTTGAGTTGACCGTGACTCTTCACAGGGTCGACGTTGGAAGAGACACGTAAGATCTGTCAGTCAGAAGACGGACCCCGACACATTGTCCCCATCAGGGCACTGCAAGGTCACATGGCGCTGTTGGACCTCTCTGCTCCGTTTCTGTTCCAGGGAAGAAGGGGAAGAAAGCGGTACTACGGGTCAGTATACCTAGCTTATTAACACATTACCCGCCATGATATTAAACATTGTTTTTGTTATCCCCATGCCAGCGTAATTATCTTAAATAGACGATTGTTGAAACGCCGTGGAAGCCACGTTGTGTACAAAAACAAAAGAAACGTCTCCGTGGGTTGGGGAAGGGATCCGTGTATCCACTGGAATGATAACATTCCAACCGCGATCGGCTTTTTTATTTTTTTCTAAAAATGGAATGACATCGTCTACTGCTTCTCTGAGTGACGAGGGATCATTCCTCTTTTAATGCCCCCCAGCTCCTGGAATGCCCTACAACACATTTTAAAGTGTGTTTCTATGCCATCACTTGGCACTGTGTAAAAGGATAGTCACCCCCATGGAGTTCATGGATATTTTTTTTGTTTCTGTCGCATTCCTAAGCCAATAATTTGGTGGTAGGAGACACAAAGAGTCTCCTTTGTGTCTCCTACCGGAACCGCTGACTACCGGTCCGCTGGTCATCAAATTATTGACTCTTTTTTTTGGGTAACGGGGGATATGGGGGAGCTTTCAGGTAGGACAGGGCCTAGTCTTTATCATTACTCAACTAATGTGATTTGTATAGACCCCTTAACAGACGACGTCATACTGGCTGCGTGCAGCCAGTATGCGCGCAACGAAACCCATTATATCAGGTCTCGTTAGGACGCGTCTCACTAGCCAACACACACAAGAGGGGGTTGGGGTGTGCTGAAACCAGTGCACCCCGAAACAGGTTGGGAATTGATTGCGTGAAACAATCACCTGTGCGTCCAGGCTCAATGTTAGTAAACAAATAATTGGTCTATAGACCATGTCACCATAATAAAAGGTCAGTAAAGTAAAATACCCCAAAAAAGGGTGAGTGCAAGTAAACGAGCCCAAATTAATGAAAAACAGACTTGAAATTGCTTAATACTGCATGTTTACCCAGCAGAGAAAACATAACTTTTTGGTAAAGTTGTTACACAAAACACATCTATAGACATTCTGACATGATACTATACATAACTAAACCGATTTAAATTACCCCAAAAAAAATGTACTGCACATATTAGGGCTGGGCTATTAACCCTAAATAAATCAATAAGTTATTGATGTATTCGTATTAATAGTTTCATCCCTAGCTGTGTTACATGAATGATTTATATTATTTTGCTGCTGATTTGCGTAGCGGAATGGTGTGCTGGTGGCAACACCAGCACACCATTCCCTCGAGGACGTTTACTGATACGTTTATTATGTAAGGGCTGTGACTATTGATCGTGTTCTTATCGATTATTAAATCTATATTTTTTAAATGAATCCAAATAACCTTGAAGCGTGTTTATTTCACGTATCAACTCATTGTTATTGAGGGTGTTAACGGGGCAGTTGATGTACTGCAAGTGATTCCTATCTATATGTGCATTTCAGGTGCAAGCAGTGTTCTGACGTGAACCTGGCTGATCCAAATCCATTTGAAGACGTGGACGTCGTTAACGAGAAGACTGTCGCCGCAGGTACTGTATGCACTGGGTCGACCCGAGTCCCTCAGGGCTCTATACTATTGGCTTTTCTGTTTTCGCACCAAGTTCCAAGAGTGTCTGCCTGCCTGCCTGCCTGCCTGCCTGCCTGCCTGCCTGTCTGTCTGTCTGTCTGTCTGTCTGTCTGCCTGCCTGCCTGCCTGCCTGCCTGCCTGTCTGTCTGTCTGTCTGTCTGTCTGTCTGTCTGTCTGTCTGTCTGTCTGTCTGTCTGTCTGTCTGTCTGTCTGTCTACCTGTGTGTGTGTGTGTGTGTGTGTGTGTGTGTGTGTGTGTGTGTGTGTGTGTGTGTGTGTGTGTGTGTCGTGCCGTGACCTCAGTTGTCTCGGTGTTGTGATGTTTACACTGCTGTTGACCTGTCTCTTGTCCTCCGTAAGCAGTTCTGTTTATACACACACACACACACACACACACACACACACACACACACACACACACACACACACACACACACACACACACACACACACACACACACACACACACACACACATCCACAACATGTTTGTGTGTGTGTGACTGTGTGGTCTCTGATGATTTATGTGCTGCTTATCTCCTCCTCTGTCTGATGGCGTTACTTTGATCCTGCTTAAAGGCCACTTCCCCCTGCCCGGCCCTGTTTGAAACGCTCTCCTACGTCTTACCCTGTCTGTCTGCTTCTTACCCTGTCTGTCTGCTTCTTACCCTGTCTGTCTGCTTCTTACCCTGTCTGTCTGCTTCTTACCCTGTCTGTCTGCTTCTTACCCTGTCTGTCTGCTTCTTACCCTGTCTGTCTGCTTCTTACCCTGTCTGTCTGCTTCTTACCCTGTATGTCTGCGTCTTACCCTGTCTGTCTGCTTCTTACCCTGTCTGTCTGCTTCTTACCCTGTCTGTCTGCTTCTTACCCTGTCTGTCTGCTTCTTACCCCGTCTGTCTGCTTCTTACCCTGTCTGTCTGCTTCTTACCCTGTCTGTCTGCTTCTTACCCTGTATGTCTGCTTTTTACCCTGTCTGTCTGTTTTGGCTTTTTACTATTCTGCTGCTGCTGTTGAGGTATTTCTAATTGTCTACCCCACTACATCTCAGAGGCAAATATTGTACTTTTACTCCATTACAATTATTTGAAAACTTGAGTTACTAGTTACTTCTGATTTTGATTATTATTACAAAACATACATTACCCGCTTCAGCCCTATATACATTTCGGCCATTTGAAAATAGCCGATCTACAAGCTCACAATGTGTCGCGATGCGACACATTGTGAGCTTGTAGATCGGCTATTTTCAAAAGATTTCATACATTTGAAAACTTGTGAAATGGGACATTCTGCATAATGAGTACGTTTTACATTGCAGTAAAACGTTTGAGTATTTTTTTCCACCACTGGTAAAGACCAGAGCCAGACTCCTATATCGGTCTGGTCGATTATCAGGCCCTTTGTGATGACATTGGTATCGGCAGTTAAGGCTCCTCCCATGCTCCTTCCGACATGGGAAGAAACTATAGGTTACAAACATAACCGCGGGTATTCGAGTATTACTCACTCAATGACTCACTTATGGGAGAGCGCCCCCTGTGATCACGCCAGGGGGCGCGTTCCCATAAGCGAGACATTGAGTGAGTAATACGAAGTTACCAACATAACCTCGGTTATTTGAGTATTACGAGCGAGATATCTCGCTTATGTTAGAGTCTCACCAGGGGGCGCTCACAGGGAACGCTCTCCCTTAAGCAAGATATTGATTGAGTAATATGAAAATAACTTCCATTTGGGACGAGCTTTCTGAACTGGTTCATAGAGTCAGGACATGTGGAGGTGCAGGAGGTTCTGAGCAAAAAGTTCTGAAACCAGCCATCAGACGTTCTGACATCAATGTGTTGTTATATCACATCCCCTTAAAACGTCAGAAAAAAATCACACCCAGTGTGAAGTGGGCGGTGTGTGGTCATCACAACATGACTCACTTAAAAAAAACATAAATATGTTTTTTTAAGTCCATACTGCTATTCATAGGGCTGCACATGTGTCATGTGTTTCGCTAGCCAATCACAGTCCTGAATTTCCAAAATCAGCCAATCACATTACAGCTAGTGGTGATGACACTAGCTGTAATGTGATTGGCTGACTTTGCAAAAGTATAGATTTGCATTGACTGTGGAAGGGTTAGCGTTGTAGACTGCATTGTAGACTATTGGCCAATCACGGTGCAGGATTGGTGTCCAAACCTCACTTATAGGGGGCGGTTACACCGCCCCAAAAACATGTATGGGCCTTCATGCAGCTGATGTGTGCCGATTTTTAAGCACATTCAACCTGGCATCCCTAATTTGGGCTTATCATTATAGGCGGAAATGTTCAACATGTTGTTCGAAGCGAGTTGTGAGCTTGTAGATCTGCAATTCTTTTTTAATTTTCTATTCTGGAAGATGTTTTTCAAACCAAGGGCTAGCATCCGGCTTGTAAATGTAGGCTATATAGGAAGTGTGACAGTTCATATGAATGGCCTATAGTCTTGCTATTTCACCGCTGTTTCACCCCTGCTGGTTGCAGAAGCAATTAGGCTCTATTCAAGCAGATGTGTTTCTGGCCGAACTTTACTCTTGACCCGCCCTCGCTGCTGTTTCAGCCAATAGCATTAATTCCCGTTTGCATTTCGGACCGGATATCAACCGGATATAGAAAGACGGCGGATTTGAAAGCGCTGCAAAATAGGCTTCATTTACGGTCTCTAGAAACCAATGGCGTGACGCTGTCCATATTTTTTTACGGTCTATGTTTCAAACTGATGGGTAATCGATGGGCTCAGACTCTGCAGAATGGGGATCGGCATCGTATTCGTATGTAACGACGCTCTGCCTTTTTCCTCTCTGACATGTTTCTCCTGTCCTGATTCAGCACCTGTGGTTGTAAAAATGTTCCTGCTCTGCTCTCCCCTCCCCTCCCTCATCTCCCCTCCCCTCTCGCCTCTCCTCTCCCCTCCCCTCCCCTCCCCTCTCTTCTCTCCCCTCCCCTCTCTCCTCTCCCTTCTCTCACCTCCCCTCTCTCCACTTCCCTCGCTCCCCTCTCTCCTCTCGACTCCCCTCCCCTCACCTCTACGCCCCTCTCCTCTCCTCCCATCCCATCCCCTCTCCTCTCCTCTCCTCTCTTAAATCACTGGAGTTTAAAGGTTTTTATGGTGTGTTTCCATCTGTTCTCCAGCCATGGGGGTGCAGCTGCTGCGGTATGTGCTGGTCATGAAGCTGCTGCTGCAGGATGCTACAGACAGCCTGGAGGCCCTGCTCTACAGAGACGCTGTAAGTTAAGATGCCTTTCTTTTTTTCTTTTCTTTTTTTTATCCCTCTGGGACCCATACATGAACGCCTCCTTTACGTTGGCATGCACGTTAAGGAACGGCACGTCCACTAGAGGGCAGTTCAGAGTGAACGTCTAGATCAATCATGAGCTAGATTTCCAATACTAATATGTATGCCTCCTCCATCCTCCAGTGTTACGGTGAAATTGGTGACCTGCTGAAATATGTGACCAATCTTGTGGACACATTGAGGTCTTGCAATACGTGTCCTAAATACCACTAGGTTCAACCCAGTTAGTAAACAAACGGCAGTGATTTTTTTTTTACGTTCGGACATTGACTTTCAGAATGAGAATCAGATTTATTGTCACACATCACAAAATAAGAAAGGGAAGAAGAGGTGGGAGGTATAACGGTGTATGAGCATAGCAGCAGATGTATACTGTGCATGATATACTTATGGACGTTAGTTAAGGTGCTAGAAAAACACACAAAAAGAGACAAAAGTCAGTGCGTTGTAAATGAGATTAAGGTGCAAAATGTCAGCGCATGTCGACCGCATAATCCACATAAAGTAGACTGACACTGGTATGGAGAATGCTTTCGACACGTTGTGTGAAGTCCATCTGATGCTGTTGTACATCGTATTGACAGTACTTGGTACAATATTAGCCTATAAATGGCCAATGAGCATTTAAAATGAGATATATATTTGCAATGATACTGGAAGCCTCTCAAATGTACATGTTAAATTAATGTATATTGATGAGAAGTATCCTTGTATTTTTCCATAGGGAGTTTAAGGTGAGTGTCCCAGGGTGGACTTCCTCCTGTAATGTTTGTCCCTCTGCCTATAGACGAAATGACGTCATACAGTAATGTTTAAAAGTTCTCGCCCACAACCTCTCCTCAAAAACCTTCAGCTATTCTGCATTCATCTTGTCTTGATTGAACTAGATGTACTGGTACTGCACGGTTATGTCTGTATCGGTAAGCTTTCAGAAAAGGAACAACATAATTAATCATTAATAACGCACAAAGGCGGACTAAATTAGACAGACAGAAGGCTTTGTCCGTATCCATAGCACGTAACCTTATGAAGAAGGTTTGAAAATGGGTGAAGTCGTCCTTTAATCCATTAAGACCGGGAACGCATCTGTGTAATTGTTTTTTGATTTCTTTGGCTATGCAAAAATAGCAGATCTACAAGCTCAGCACTCTGAGCACTCTGTGCATAGCGCGGCACGGAGTGCCGTGCTATGAGCTTGTAGATCTGCAATTTTGTTTTAAATCGTGAAAATGTGTGCACGTCTTTGAATATATATATATTATTTCAAGCGAACATCTTTAACTCAAATCTTTGCTTCTGGGGGGTCCTTGGAACAAAATATTTTCAGATGGGGGTCTGCGGCCAAATACATATCATTTTTGGGGTCCTTGACATGAAAAAGTTTGAGCACCACTATAGCAACATAAGTTTTTTCATAAAACAGTTAAGAAGACATTTGTAGAGTCCCCCAGAAGCAAAGATTTGAGTTACAAATATTCGCTTTAAAAAAACGATTTGCAAAAATGTTCATGATTAAAAAAAAAAAAAAAGCAGATCTACAAGCTCATAGAATGAACTTGTATATCTGCTATTTTTGAATAGCCAAAGAAATAAAAAAAATGTCACAGATGTGCTCCCGTTCTTAATGAATTAAGCTTGTAGCAAACTGAGTGTTTGACTTGGGAGCGGACGGTAATCCCAGCCTAATTAAGAGTCAGTGCAAATATCAAGCCCTGAAGAAGAGACCAGACTAACACGTATTAATGACTGTTGACTCTGTGCTCTCTCCGTGCATGCCAGAGAAGGAGAAATAGACCATTAGACCTCCGTGAGGTCCACGCTCTTGTGTGCCAGTGCGTTAAGTCCACCCTGACCAGCGTTGCCATGTTCGCTTATTATAAGCAACTTTGTGGTTGTTGTTATGTTGTTGTAAATATTGGTGGTTGCGGCTTGCATTTTTAGGGGTATTGCTTCCTAATGTTGTTTAAATCAGTGGTTCTTTTTTATTATTTCATTTGATTTAGCACACTATGAAAACAATACAAAAAACACAGAATATGCCAGGAGGAGCAAAGAAGCCCAAAAGGTTCTCAAATATTGTCATGTCAAAGACCCCAAAAATATGATGTATTTGTCCATGGACTCTCCCCGCCATCTGCAAATATGTTGTGCCCAATGCAAGATTTGTGTTTTTCTTTTTTATTTATTTTTGAAAATGTGGACCTCATCAGGAGGAGTTCTTCAACGTGTCAGCAGAGGAGGTGGGCTTCAGCCAGGAGCAGCAGAACATTGTGCAGAAAACCATGGATACACTCTGCCCGCCCGGGAGGGGCACGGGTACGGGTGAGTCTACAAATATCAATCCATAGTTGGATATTCTTTCGAATATTAACACATTTAAATCCACTTAAAATCCTTAAGATTGAGCTCTAAACTGTTTGTAAACATCGTGGAGATGTGACTGCTTCGACCAGTGAAAACCACGTGTCAAACGGAATCGCCATGTTGTAGTTAGAACGGTTTATGTTAAACGGTGATCAGCGAGGAGAAAAACTACACAGAGAAAATGGCGTTTCAGTTTCATCATTAGAACGAGGGCCGACGGGATCGGCAAAACCGGATCCCGGATAATTCCGTTTCCGGTGGTGCTACAATGAAATGTGCCGTATCGAAAATTGGAAAAAGTGCCATGTGAACTTTAAAAAAAAAAAAAACACCACTTTGCGTAGGTCTACGCGACTGGCACGTGGCGGCTTTAAATAGGTTCGCGTAGGTCTACGCGACTGGCAGTCAATGTGTTAAGATCGCGCGTTAAACTGTTTGTAGACAGGGTAGCAGTGTGAGTGGCCCAGAGAAGACCGTTTCGATCGGCGATCGGCCATTTTGAAATTGTCGCCGTTTATGTTAAACAGCGATCAGCGAGGAGAAAAAAAACTCCGAGATAATGGAGGATTAGGGGAAGATTTAGAGCGGAGGCGGGTGGGAACGAAAATCTCCGGATACGGATACAGTATTTCCGTTTCCGGGTGTGGTACAATGAAATGTGAACCTGCGAGAAAAAAAAAAAAAAAAAAGACCACTTTGCCTAGATCTACGCGACTGGCACGCTGCGCAATTATTTAGGTTCGCGTAGATCTACGCGATTGTCACGCAATGTGTTAATAATAAAAGAAGGTTCGCACTCGTGTGACGCAGTGGGTAAAGTGCCTGCCCACCAACCACCACAGAGGTTGTGAGGTTGCGGTGCATCCGGCTTTGTCGAGCGTATATACGGACACAATTGGCCCGTGTTCGGGGGAGGAAAGCTGGGTGGGGAGGAGGGTGATATGTGTCACTGCATGTAATCCTACAGGCTGGGGGGGGGGGGGGACCTGTCAGTGGGGACTGTTGGGCGGGAGGAGTAAGACGGAGGCACTACGTCCTCCTGGTGGGGGCTCCTCACTGGCAGGTGAGGGCAGAGAGACGCATTAACAAGAGCATTGCTGGGTATCAAATGTGTTGCCTTTTCAGCTTGTTTATAATAAGGTTGTAAAATCCAGGGTTATGGTTAAAGTGCAAAACTTACTCTGAACATCTCCCGGTTCGGAAAGGCTTTCCGAACTATAGTATGGAGAGTCAGATGTTAAAGGGATAGTTCACCCAAAAAAGTACTTATTTTCTATCAATTACACACCCCATGAATCCTTGAATTCATGGAGATGTTTTAGTTCTTGACGCATTCCTAAGCCAATAATTTGACTGCGCTACTCATACGCTGAGTCGGCGGTGCCCGGGATCGAACCCATGACCTTGTGAACCAAAGAGCTCTACCGAATGAGCTACCCGGACACAAATAAAAGATTACGCATAGTTAAATGTTCTCAAATAGAAACTTTAATCAAATCCAAGTTTTTCGAATCGATTTGAAAACTTTTCTGACTAAAATATGAGTAAACTAGTCAAAATGGGGATTGGCGTCTGACCCCAAAAATCTGGCGTGGTTCAGGCTCTTTAATTGGCAGAAGGAGTGATGTCGCCGTCTGACATTCTGACATGAGTTTATTAAGATTGAGCTATTATTGTCTTGGAAAGAAATCTCATTTCAGCCGATGTCATCCCCATATAGTGGGTGTTTAATTGCGTTGATGGCTGTAATGGCTGTAATAGAAAAGACGTTCCTTCATCAACAGACCAGAAGAGAAGTGAGCTGCTCCTCCAGCCAGTCCCAAGGACAAGAATGTGTAACCTCGCGTAAATCTGTACCGGCGGGCTAATGAAGCATATTGACAAACAGCAGCGAGTTCTCTCTCTCCCCATTAGTGAGCCAGGAGTCAGGATTAGCTTCCAGCCTCGTGGAACAGGAATTCATTGCAGAGGAGAGGAAAAAAAAACACAAGCAACTGATTGAGGATCACAGTTAACCCATTAAGACCGGGTACGCATCTGTGTCATTTTTTATTTTAGATGCAACCATTATTTTATAGCCTGGTAAACCCCCCTCCCTCCGGAAATCTCATTTGCATTTGATTTCAGGAAGGAGTCTGGGATCGCTCAGGGAGTAAAGCTGCCCGGTCCGCTGTGTGTCAGAACCAATCAGCGGCTGCTAGGGGCGGGATCATCAAATCACCTGCCAAGTAGCTTGAAAAAATGAAAATGTGGTCTGTCATCGATTCTGCTTCAGGAGTCTCAGATGGAAGTAGGTTGTGAAACAAAATGTGTGTCGCAAGCTTCTTCCATTTGACAGTCAGGTTAATTATTTTATACTTTGGCTATTGAAAAATAGCAGATGTACAAGCTCATAGTGCGGCACAGAGTGCCGCACTATGAGCTTGTAGATCTGCTATTTTTTTAATATAATTTTTTGATTATATATATTCTTTTAAAGTGAACATTTGTAACTCAAATCGTTGCTTCTGGGGGTCCCAGGGACGGCCAAATACAGATGCAGCCAAATACATATATTTTCTGTTGTTTGGTTGCTATATCAGTGGTGCTCAAACTTTTTCCATGTCAAGGACCCCCACAATTATATGTATTTGGACGCGGACCCCCATCTCAAAATGTTTTTTTTTTTGTAAAAATGTTTGCTTTAAATATATATATTCAAAGATTTGCACAAATGTTCACGATTTTTCAAAAAATAGCAGATCTACAAGATCTACAAGCTATGAGCTGGTATATCTGCTATTTTTCAGTAGCCAAAGAAATCTAAAATGACACGGATGCGTTCCTGGATTGAATGGGTTAAGGCCCTGCGCTGCGAGAGCCGTGTAGAGACCTTCCTTTAGAGTCCTTGGGACGGTGTGAAGCAATGTTGACATTAGACTCCCTTCAAAACCACTTTTTTTTGTTTAGAGCAGGGGCATAGGCAACCTTTCTGGGCACAAGGCCAGTGAGATTTACCAGTACTAGACAGTAAAAAAAACACCACTGTTATGTCTTATTATAGATAGTCTCGCATGGCCAGACTGTTGCCTCACACAATGTTCAAACGCTTCCGTCGTACAGTCTGGAGAAACGGAGGCTCTGAAAATGCTCAGAGGATAATAGCGGATGTGATGCCTCATCTCCGCCTCCAATTTTATCTGTACCGTCGCGCAAGTTTGTCCTAATATGAATCAAAATAATCAAAGTCTATATAGCTTGCTGCTTATCAGAAATGGAAATAAAAAAATAAAGTGGTAAAGATATTTTCGTGAATGGAAATGACGAAGAAATGACAGCTTCCTTTTTCAGCTTCCGGCTGAAAAAGGAACTCTGAGGACCCCTAGGGGGGGTATAGAGGGGGGTCCCTGCTTCATCTCTCTCTCAACTAGGGGGTCCTTGGCCTGAAAACGTTGAAGAGCCCTGAACTAGACTATATTATAGGCTGATAATTAGAGAAAACTAGACTATATTATAGGCCGATAAATAGAATAAACTAGGGTGACAATCTCAGAGTTACGGACCCAAAAGAGTCCATTTGGGACCCCTGGTGGTCCTCGGACCCGACGTTAAGAAACAGTGCATTACAGCAAGATCCATGGCTGCTGGTTGCAAAGAGGATGTCACTGTTTAACACTTTGTCGCTGTCGTGTGGAAACGGCATGTCCAAAACCTGTTCCTTTTTATTATTATAAATAAAGGTTTAATAGTCAAAATAGCAAATCGATTTACTATTTTCACTACTTTTGTGCTACTTTTTTTTTTTCAGGTGGGGGTCCGCAGCCACATACATATCTATAGGCTCTATGCACAGCAGCCATATGGAAAGAAATTGGGCCTCTTCTTACTTCCTTCACAGGTGTTACTAATGATACTAATGAAGGCTCTGTTCCATTCTGGTCAGGGTGCTGATATCGTGCATTTTGGCTCACTAGAAACACTCCATTTTGGTTCCCAAATAGCCCCTTATGGTGGGTGTGTAACTCTGAGAGTGTACAAATAGAACCAAATGGACCCTTACGGGTCCATTTGGTTCGCAAAAGTTTGAGAACCACTGTTCTTGTATACTGTACACCTCCTGTTCATTTCTAACAGTCACTTCCCAGATGGAGTTGAAGGTAATTTTTTAAGATTTATGAAGCATTATTTGTATTGTCCATCTCTCTCTCTCTCTCTCTCTCTCTCTCTCTCTCTCTCTCTCTCTCTCTCTCTCTCTCTCTCTCTCTCTCTCAGCAGCAGAGCGTCCGTGGCTCAGCCTGTGTCTCTCTGCGTACACAGCAGCGGACGGACAGACCTGCTACCAGATCTGCAACACACGCTGCACCGTCGCTCGGCCAGCGGTGCCAGATCTAGGGAGAGAAAGAAGCAACCAGGTCCACGAAAACAGCCCCAGCCCAAAAGAAGCGACTACTAAGGCTGCATGATCAACACACACAACCACCAAGTCCTTACAGTCATGTTGTACATGACATTTGTAAAGGTCGCTGTGTATTATTAATATAGTGTTTTGCATTTACAGTACTTTGCATTTGAGGCATAGTATTTTTGTTCTGGTTTTGTTGTGTTAAATACCAGTGACGTTTTTGTTGTTCAGGTTGAATGTGCAACCAAATTGAACATCGTCTCTGTCGGGTGGAAAGCTTGTATGACAACTCAATTTAAAAAAAAATTCAAAAATAACTGCAAGCTCTCAACGCAAACAAGTTGTGAGCTTTTAGATCGGCTATTTGTGCTGTTTTTGTGTGACACTAGTATTTAAAAGTATAGGACATTCATTTACAAAAAATAAAACATGAAAAGTTAAATATTGGAGATATGAGGTTTCTGCCCGACAGCAACGAAATGTCAAGTAATGTGTGAATCTATGGGAATCAGAATAGGGTTTGTTTAACTGTAAACTGTAAAAGTTTTGCTTTGCATATTCACTGTTCTTAGATAAACAACTTGTCAAGTTTTACTGACAATGTTACATACACTGTATGTTACATAGTGTATGATTCCATATTGTAATAATAACCTTTTCAAATAAATACAATAAGCTGAAGTTAAATGCTCACTGATCAACCATTCTCGGTGGCTGTATAATATCGTCGCTGTCAGGCAGAAACCTTGTATCTCCATAAACGTATGTTTTTTTTTCTTAAATTAATGCCCTACTTCAAAAGTCTCGCACAAACAAAAGTAGTGTGAAAACAGCTGATCTACATGCTCGTTGTGAGCTTGTAGATCAGCTTTTTTCGCAACTTTAAAAATGTTGTGAAAAATAACAAGTAAGGAACTGTTTTGGGCATACAAGGTTTTCACTATTTGAAGGCAGAGCCCTTTCAGTCAGAGTGCTATCGATGCAGGAGGCTATTATCTATAATCCTCTGTGTCTTCTCCCAGGCTCATTGTGTCATAATGGCTGCAGCTCCCGTCCAAATTGACCAGAAACCCACCAAGGAGCGTCCTTTCATTCAGCGGAGACCACCGGATCAATGCTCATCACGTGTGGATTACAAAACGAGGGGAGGGCGTTAACGTCTTAGAGAATAGGGGAACGCGTTTTCCTCTCTCTCTCTCTCGATGAGAACGAACGGTCCTGTAGGGATTTCGGTTGGACGTTGAAATGATACATTTTTGTGTCGGCCTTTACTTGAATTAAGTTTGTGTACTCGTCCAGAGAAGTGGATTGGATTACAATCGTCAAACACTAGCTCATTGACCAATCAGCCTCCAGTGCATCCTACATACTGTAACCCCACAGTCCATCTCTCTGAATCCAGGTTTATACTTCGTCCTACAACGGTCTCCCGTGCCTCCGTTATTTTCTCCACGTGGCACTTTCGCGCGATGGAGCACAAAGTTAGCCTTCAGTCTCTTTTCCTCTCTTTCATTCATCTACCAGCGCATTCTAAATCTGTCTCTCTCGCTCTCTCTCTCTCTCCCTAAGGTGATGTAGTTGTAATGGATTCACTCAAAAGAGATTGGGGAAGCAGAGAGTATTTCAACTAGTCCTGCAGTATTTCTATATCTGTTGATATTTCATTACGCAGAGCCTTTCCCACATAGAGGATACCTGCACAGATAGTTTGTACATCTTAAGACCTGCAGAGTGCAACGTTAACTGACAAACTTAAACCTCTAACACTTTCAATTATTCATAGTGAGGGGCATCCGGGTGTGGCACAAGGGCTACAATTGATTTATTGACTGATTCCAATCTTGGAAATATACTGAACATGGTCTAATACTCGAGTGTAGTTGTATCTAAATAGATGGATGTTTTGAATAGGTACTGTGTAAAAGTCTAAACTGCGTTGTAGAGATGCCTGAGTACTGTGTACTCAGTACAGGTTTCTAATCAAGGCCATCTTCTCATTGTTGTACTTGTACAGTTATCACACCATAGCACAAGTGGGCCACCTGGTGGTGAACAAATAGTATGGTCTACATACATCTATAAGGGCAACAAGTTACAAGTAAAAGTCCAGCATTCTAAATGTGCTTGAGTAAAAGTATTGGCATCAAAATGTACTTTAAGTACCAAAAGTAAAGGTACTCATTAAGCAGAATGTCCCGTTTAACAAGTGTTCAAAATGTATACAAATCTTTTGAAAACAGCAAAGCGTCGCGTTGTGAGCTTGTAGATCTGCTATTTTCAAATTGTCGAAGTATATAAGGCTGAAGTGGTTAATGTATGTTTTGTAATAATAAAAATCTACAAAGTAGCCTAACTAGTAACTAAAGTTTTCAAATAATTGTAGTTGAGTAAAAGAATAATATTTGCCTCTGAGATGTAGTGGAGTAGAAGTAAAAGTAGTGAAAATGGGAAATACTCCAGTAAAGTAAAATTACCTAAAAACTGTACTTAGTTACATTACACCGCTGCGGAGGGACTTACCCCCAACCCAATCCTGGACATAACACCAATAGCCTATTTGCAGGGAATTGCCCCAAGCCAGAGGCATTGTGACCGATTTTTATAGTCTTTGGTATGACCCGGTCAGGGAATTGAACCCCGACCTCCCAATCTCAGGGCGGACACTCTAACCACAACGCCACTGAGCTGGTGTTACACAGAAGTAGCAAAAAGTAAATCAGCTATTTTCACTGTTTTAAGATGTGTTTAAATAATGATAAAGGAATGGTTTTGTGTCTCCCCGTAATGTTAGGCTGAACGTAAACGTGTTTCTGCTCAATATAGGACAAAGAGCCAAGACACTCGCCAATGTTATCAGGAGATTATACGTTTGTGGAGGCCTTTAATTTAATGGGGATGTAAGTTCATTTTCTGGTTCATTACTATCGATGCTTCAATAAAACGAAGTCCATTTGGATGCAGAGCCTCCAAGTGGAAGACAATCTCCAATTCATTATCGGGAGAGGTTATAGCAACACACCTTCAGGTGCTGCATCCTCATAACATCACTAATCTGCTATAAGAGGACAGCTGTAGTTCATGAGAGAGAGCTGGGTGTACATTACTGCTGTTAATAGTTAGGATGGCTAAATGCAGAGGACACATTTCCTATGACAAGGCAGACAGTGAGTGAACCCAGATGCAGAACACAGACCAAGGAGAGAATGTAAACTTAAAAGGATATGCCTTAATACATTACAATTGCCCTCTATAGCTAAAATAAAATTCACAGACGGACGGACGGACAGGGTGCGAAACATAATTATTATTTATTATTATTATTATTAGTAGTAGTAGTAGTAGTAGTAGTAGTAGTAGTAGTAGTTAAAATAATAACAATAATAATCAATAATCATTCAAACAAAACAAAACAACAAAATACAATAGACACAACGGTGCTTTAGAATGTGTCTTTATTGACAACATGAATATGAGCATTATAGAAGCTCTTTAATGTAATGCTACCAGGACCAGTGGTGGAAAAAGTACTCACATTTTTACTGGAGTAAAAGTACAAATACCATTTACAAGTACAAGTTACAATTTAGACATTTACACTCTTATCCACAATGACTTATAAGTATAACCACAATGTAGAAATACTCTATTACAATCAATTACCTGGAAAAGTGCAAAAGTATTGTCATGAAAACATACTTCCAGTACTCATTATGCAGAATGGACTATTTCACTTTTTTCTTTTTGTCCAAAAATAGCAGATCTACAAGATCATAACATGATGCATTGCAACACATTGTGAGCTTGTAGATCTGCTATTTTGGAAGAGCCAAAGTCTAAAATAGGGCTTAAATGGTTAATGTATGATTTGTATTGATAATATAAATCTACAAAGTAACTAGTAACTAAAGCAGTTGGATAATTGTAATGGAGTAAAAAGTACAATATTTGCCTCTGAGATGTAATGGATTGTCACGTTAATATGTATTTGGCTGCTGACCCCCATCTGAAAAGATTTAGAGCCAGAGACCCCCATAAGACAAGATTTGTGATTTTATATTTTCTAAATGATTCCACATCATTCACTTTTTATTTGTAAATAGCAGATCTACAAGCTCACAACACATCACTGTGAGCTTGTAGATCAGCTATTTCTGAATAGTAAGTAAACATAGTGGTTAAAATGATGATTATTATTCTTATTCTTATTCTTATTAATAAAGTAAAAGTATCTCTAAATTGTACTTAAGTAGAGTGTTTTTTTTTTTACTTTAAATTTTTATCCCACGATTTTGTAACCCTATTTTTTACACCCAGTGCCAATTGTCTATGTAATCCTGGGCACTACCTTCCCTCTGCCAACCTAGGGAGGCCAGGGCCGAGCTCATGCCTCCTTCAATGCATGAGAGCCAACTGACCTTCTTGTCACCTGGCAGGGGAGAGTTTCCCTGGTTGGACGTAGCGCGTGGAAGGAACACGTTATTCCAACCAGTTCCCTTCCCCTCCATCAGGCGCCCCGGCTGGCCAGGGGGAGGCAGTATAGTGACCAGGATTACTGCATGTTTTTGTGAGGGTATTAACTACCCTAGGAGACACAGGGAGAACATGCAAACTCCACACAGAAAGGCCCTTAAGTAGAGTGTTTGAGTAAATGTACACAGTGAGTTTCCAGCCGTGTCAGTAGCAGTGTTACATAGAATAGAGCAGAAAACCACTGAATGTGTTGTGATTGTTTGAGTCATCATAGAGCCTGATGAAATTACTACTAGTTAACCTCATGTCTACTGTGTCTCCCTGCTCCATCTCTACTATCACTCCATTAGATATGTATTCATAATATCCATGATTATTGGCTCCAAAGTTATGAATGAGCTTCTGATTATTTTTATACATATAGATATACACATACTCTGATGATCCCTTGGTAGCTGCAGTGAATCTGAAGTAATAAACTCCTTTCACTGGAGATCGAAAATAACCTAGAAAACACACACACACACACACACACACACACACACACACACACACACACTCATGTTGATGCTTTTTAACCCATTCAATCCGGGGAAGCATCTGTCATTTAAGATTTCTTTGGCAATTAAAAAAATAGCAGATCTACAAGCTCTTCGATATACAAACTATGAGTTTGTATATCTGCTATTTTTTTAACATGAAAATTTGTGCAATTTGGCCGATTCTACAAATGTCTAACAGTTTTTTGAAAAAACTTATGTTTCTATATCAGTGGTTCTCAAACTTATATATATATATATATATATATATATATATATATATATATATATATATATATATATATATATATATATATATATATATATATATATATATATATATATATATATATTCAAATATTTGCACACATTTACACAATTTATTTTTTCAAAAATGTCAGATCACTCGGTGCCGCGCAAAGAACTCTAAAAATTACACACAGATGCGTTCCCGGTCTTAAAGGGTTAAACACTGTTAAATACTTAAACTCTATTCTTTTTAAAGGAAATATTTTCAAAAGCTTTTCTAAAATAGCCGATGTACAAGCTCACATATATTTTAGAAAAGTGTTTGAACATGTTTTGAACAACTGATGTTTTCACAGAGATGTAAGTTGTGTCATTAGTTGGTGAGAGATAATTGACTGTGTTAAGGTCATTAACATAATGAACGTTTTCACTTAATGTAGAGCTCATTGACATAATTAACTTATTCACTTATGTAAAACTCATTGACATAATTAATGTCATCACTTAATTTAAAGCTAATTAACATAATGCACATATTCACTTAATGTTGAGTTCATTAACATAACTAATGTCATCACTTAATGTAAAGCTCATTTACGTAATTAACATTATCACTTCAAGTTTATTATCATAATTAACATAATCACCACCTACCTGTAGATGTATTGTAGGCGTTGCCGATGTTAGTGAAGACCTTCTTATAAACCAGAGTGGTTTCAGAACTAAATGGTCCAACGTATCCATCATTACTCAACCCAGCAGAGAAGGCCACCTTTGGTTGGTCTGTCAACACAGGAGCATTATCACATTATTTATATTATTATAAAAGCATATTTTATACTATTAATTATCTAATTATGTATGATTATAAAGTTGTTGTCGGGCAGAAACCTCATATCTCCATATTTTTCCATAAATTAACACCTTTCATCAGTGTTGCAAAGATGGTGAAAATATCAGATCTACAAGCTCACAACACGTCTCAATGAGCTTGTTGATCTGCTGTTTTCACTATTTTAAAATGTTTTTAAATTATAATAAAAAAGGAATGATTTTGGACATACAGCGACATATCATTGTTGTGCATCTCCATATTTAGACTTTTTGTGCCTTTTTTTGTAAATGAATGCCTAATGCTGCGTTCACACCAAAGGACGCCTTTGTGAAAAAAACGCAGAAATCCATTTGAATTGCCGTTTTTTCAAACTGGGCGTGTCCAAGGAGCTGTCACTCAAGTCTCCTCAAGTGTAATTTTTCGAGGCGACACAAAAACGAGCTGTTTGAGCAGATGCGCATTATGAAGTCAAAAAATGAAAAATAGCAGCTGTAGATGAGAAACAAGTCTATATTTAGTTACTACATAACCTATTTATGGAAAAAAAATCTACAGAATGTTTATAAACAAGCTGCTAAATTACTCAACGAGCCGTCTGGTCGCTACCCTCCCACGCTGCTCTCCATGGAGCCCGTCATAGGAGTCCGATCACGGTGAGCACATATTGGTGGTTCCCTGTGCTAGAAATGACCAAAACGAACTTAATAATCTCAATAAAAAAGTACAAACTAACTACTTCACAAGAATAGTGTTGGAGTAATTAGGAGATTCGACAGGGAATCTATATTTTATATACACAAATTAACAAGTTAAAAGAAAAAAATCATGCTGCAGTATTTCCTGTTTTTTTGCGGACGTTCACCTCGTCTCGCCGCTCAGCAGCTGCTGTCTCGGGCAGAGGTGACGGCGGGAGTCCCGCTCCCTCCAAGGCCGGAGCCCGTAGACAGACAGATAGTTTATTTCATGTTTGATGCTTCGCTATTACTTGAGCGACATATACAGTACACTGACTATTTAGGAAAAAGGGAGAGACGTGTGTGTGTGTGTGTGTGTGTGTGTGCGTGTGCGCGTGTGTGCGTGCGTGGAGAGGGGTCGAAGGACAGTATGTACATGCCAATTCAGAGCTCCTAGACCTAGAGTGATCGGGAGGCATGCGTTAATCCGACAGATCGGGAGGCATGCGTTAATCCGACAGACCTTTTCTCCGACTATGTGGCATCCGCGTGCACTCGGTGTGTGATAAAGGTTATTAATTAATTAATGAAAGTATATATTGCCCAAGTTTAACAATCTTCAATACTTTAATATGCACAGCTGCTAATTAAAAACATTCATATAAATTCGCGAATGCTGTGTGGAAAAAGCAACAGGCAACCTGCTGCCTGCACCAGCTTGAAAATAGCAGATCTACAAGTCACCAGTGGGGAAACGGCCCGGCATCTCCTCACGACCGCATCGCGACCACCGGGCGGGCGACTGGAGCTGTGTTTAAACTTCTGTTCTTCATTATATTGTTTAGTTTGTTGTCTGTCTATAGATGTACGTCTGATAGATTAAAAACTTTAATATTTAGTTTTTGTGGGCGTGTGTTTAGTCCACGGTCGGCGTTCAATGGTTAGGGGGAAAGTGACAGAGCTAAAGTAACTAAGTACATATACTCAAGTACTGTAGCCTGCTTAAGTACTTGAGGTATTTTTTTACTTTACTGGAGTATTTCCAATTTTCAATACTTTACCCCAGAGGCAAATATTGTACTTATACTCCACTACAATTATTTGACAACACTATCTATCTATCATATCGTCGGTGTCCAGCCAGGACGAGCTAACTCCATTTTCTTTCTTTTTTTTTTTCTTTTTTTCATAAATCAAGGCTATTGAACACCCTTTAGGTCTGTGTAAAATATCAAAACATTTGAACCAATGAAAAGTATTAAAAAGCGCCTCTGACGAAAACTCCCAACTCCATTGGATCCTCAAACTGTCCGTCAAAAACAAACAACTCCCCCCTCTCCTCTACAGCGCTGCTTTTCAACAGCATGAGTAGAGCGCGTTGCGCAGTGAACGAGGAGGAGGACCACGTAAACACGCTCCCCGTAGTCTGTTAAAACTATGCAGTGTACCTGTTTATCAAACTTAGCACTGACGCTAATGTTATGAAAACAAGTAATTATATTTCTAAAATCTATGAAGTGTTTAATGAGGAGAGCAATATGACAAGAAGAAAGGCGTTCATAGCATTTCTGTCGCGCTATTCTACAACCTCTTTGCAGAAGTTATTGTAATATTTAAAGTCCTGTTTATTATTGTAGGCCTATATAACAAGTGGCATGAAGCATCAGGGCATTAATTCACACGTTGTTGTGATGCATTGTGAGCTTGGAGATCCATTGTTAGCTTTTGAGAATTTGTACCCTTTTGAAACCTCTCCCTTAGCAGCGGGTGGAGCTATTGTTGTTTGGACACCTAACTCCACTTCAGCTTGATTTCTGCTCGTCTGAAACTGCTAACTCCACTTGCGCTGGGTAAAGTGTTGATTTACCCGCGATTTGGTTAAAGTGTTGATAATATAATGACACATGCAAGTATCTGACAATATATAAAGTCACTATACCAACTTTGATGAGGCAGTATTGCTTTGTTTTAAAAATATAAGGTTTTCTTCATTTCCTGAAAAACGTATATTTTGTTTTTGCGTTTCCTGAACAATGAGCATTTTGGAGTTAGCAGTTTCTGGCTGGACAGCAGAGATATGCATATGCCTATATTCTAATCTATGTGATCTATCCATCTATCTTTCAACTTTTGCAATGATATGAAGCGATTCGATATCTGAACGCAACAAACCAATTGAAATTATTCCCTCACAAAACTACTACTTTTCGTGCGCAACATATGGTATAAATAAAGGGGTTTTAAGACTCATGTCATAGCGACAACATGGATCATCAGCGGATCAGACGACCGCATAATGGGTACTTTTACTTTTGGTACTTTAAGTACAATGTGATGCCAACCCACTGAGCATGTTTCGGGCTATTAGACGTCTAAAATACGTCTAAGGGCTAGGCTAAAACAGGGTTATAATTGGTCTAACAGTGAATGTTTTTTAGCGGTCTAGGCTTAGCCTACACGTTGATTAGCTGTTTTTTAAGCGTATATTTATAGACCGTCTATATTATAGCCGTTGAAATAACGTCTATAATATATATTAAGTCATGACCCCCCAAATTAATGTAGCCTATTTGTCCCTATAACCCCCATCTGAAAATGTTTTGTGCTAGGATGCCCCGTACCAGATTTTTGTTGTTAGAATGTTTGCAAAAATCTTCCAAATCTTCCACATTTTCTTCCAATATTTTTTGAAAATGCCAGATCTACAATCTCACAACGCGTCGCATCTGGAATATTGCAGATATTTCCGGCTATTTTCAATGTTTACAGTATGGTTTACAGTTCTCATATGGCCTAAGTGCCCTATAGTTACTTCTTTTGGGCTTATTTTCATAGACCTGGTTGCTTATTTCTCTTACACAATCTGGCAACACTGGTGCTGGAGAAGTTCAACGTCCTGCCTCTCTCGTCTAAAAATACAGATGTCGCTGTTGCATCGCCTTGACAGACAACTTTTAGGCTACATCTGTTCTGTCTGGAAGCGAGTCTCTCTATTGCATAATGGATCAGCTGAACGAAATGATCTCATGTGTAATGAGACTAAAGAAGTTCACAACATAACCCCACCAACAAATAATAGACTAATAAACACGGAAAGGATATTATATAATTATTTTTGTTGACTGGACTTGCACTGTTACGAATGCGGTCATATTTTTGTTTTATTTGTGTTTATTTGTTTGTGCCCTGTGTATACAAATAGCAGGTGCCATTTCACGCATAATGAGGTGTGTGTGCTGTGTAGCTGTGTGTGAATCCACGGAGGTTATTGGTGGGGTAACTTCACATGTCGGAGAAGTTCCTCTTCTTGGCTGTATTCCGCTTCGTCATGTCGAAAAACAGGTGGGGTGAGGCTCTGCCATATTTATCAAAAGCTGACCATTCTTACACTGCAATTGACAGGGTAAACCTGTGTTTTGCCTTCCAGGCTATTGTCTGTTTTATTTTGAAGGATTTTGTGTGCCTGTTTGTGACCCACTCTCCTTGATTGTATCACCGGTGTAACTTGCAATTGTTTAACACTACAGAAGAAGCATTGTTTGTAAGTTTTATGTTTATTTTGATTGTATTGTATGTAAAGAGTGTACACATATTTGGATTTAGGCAGAAATGCTGTGATTTTAGTTTATATATATATATATATATATATATATATATATATATATATATATATATATATATATATAATTTAAATTACATTTATTTGATTGCCTTTTGCTGCCTGTATACATCATGCTTATTGTAACTGTATTGTATTTTGTACACTTTACTGTGTTACAGTTTCACTCCTGACAAAGATCAGTAAAAAAGGAGCAAGACGCCTAATCCCTGACTCTTGTCTCTTTTTTGAATGGAGTTTGGCTGGCTGCCTAATTGTTGTTGCCTAACACCTCAGTGGGGGCAGTACAGTGAAAAAAACAGATCTTCTGGAGTTTAGCAGCCCGTCAACAGACAACCTTCCTCTCATCTGAACATGGATATAAAGCAAGTTGACAATAATTCCTCATCCAGTTCAAGGAGAAGCAGCACTACAGCCCCATCCACCAGTGCTGTTGTACGAGCTCGTGCCAGGCTGAAGCGGCGAAAGCATGTGTTTCATTTGCTGAAAGGGAAGCACAATTAAAAAGGCAAAAGGCCTAAAAGGAAACAGAATTGCAGTTGGAAAGGGCTAAGCTGGAGGCTGAACTGGGAACAACTTCAACGAGAGGCAGCTGCAGCTGAGATCTTAGAGACAGCTGAAGGAGAGGACTATGAGTGCATCAAACAAGGTCAAAGAGCCAGTGCCTGAAAAGGACATTCCTGAGTGCAGAAGTGAATAAATGGAAGACCAGATTAAATTCCACTCTACACACCCCAGCTCACCCGGTCCTCCTGGTCCCTACGAAAGCCTCATCACATGGGGAACTTCAGTACATGACTCACCCTCAACACCCAATATACAACATTATGAAGACGATAAGCCACCAGTTAATTCCAATACACCAGGCGATGCTACACCACTTCCCAAGAAAGGAAATACAGAGGGAAAACGAGCGCAAGTTGGATTCCACAACAGCTCATCACACTATGAATCCTGCAGCCCAGTCATATATTCCCCAGAAATCTGCAACCCGGTCATATATTCCCCAGCAACGTGCAGACCAGTCATCTAATCCTGACCCTGCCCCTGTAACTTCTTTGTTCAAGGTTCCGAGCGAACCATCCTCATGCTCCTTGAGAACCTGTGCCGGTACCATTGCCACATCCGGAAGAAGAGCAGAAGGCTTCCAAATTGAGTTGCTCGATGGAAAGGTCAGTCTCGTTCTCCCAACACTTATTGAGTGTAACGAGATACTCAACAATCGCTCGTCAATGCCCGATGCAGCTTACCACCATCCGCATTTGAGAAGTGTGGCAGCCAATATTCCAGAGCTCGACTCTGGTGCAGAGATTCTCTTGTTACTAGGAAGAGACATAGTCAGGGTGCATAAAGTCAGGTAGCAGATCAACGGTCCACATGACACACCTTTTGCACAAAGGTTGGATCTAGGCTGGGTGCTCGTGGGAGACGTGTGTTTGGGGAATGCACATAAGCCAGGCCCAGATGTGAGCACATTTAAGACTAATGTATTGGAGAATGGCCGCCCTACTATCCTTACTCCCTGTGAAAGCTTCCTGCAGCTCAAAGAGAAAGCTGTGATGATGGCGGGGAGTGACAAGGCAATCTCTCCAAGCCGAGGGCGGTCACAGAACAAACTCTTGGACTGACAGGGTTCAACAGGACGAAGGTAGATAATGAACCTGCCCTATCCATCCAAGACAAAATCTTCCTAAACATCATGGACAGAGAAGTCTACAGAGACGAGAAACACAGTTGGGTCGCACCTCTCCCCATTTAGAGTGCCAAGGCAGTGCTTACCCAACAATCGACAGCAAGCGCTCAACCGTCTCGCCTCACTTCAACGCACTCTAAACAGGAAGCCTGAAATGAGAGCACAGTACGTCACTTTCATGGGAAAGATTTTTGAGAACGGCCATGCTGAGCAAGCCCCACTGCTGAGAGAAGATGAGGAATGTTGGTATCTGCCAACTTTCGTAGTTTACCATCCACGAAAGCCAGGTGAAATTAGAGAGGTGTTTGACTCTAGCACAGCACTCCGGCATCTCTCTCAACGATGTGCTCCTTACCGGCCCAGACCTCAACAACTCCCTTCTGGGAGTTTTGATCCGCTAAAGAAAGGAACAGGTTGCTGTTGTCGTTCTCGGCAAACATCGCATCTGTGACACGGTCCTGCAGATTCCTCCTCTACAACATCGGGAGGATTCGCCCCTTCCTCACGGAGATGGCAGCGCACGTGCTCATCCAGGCTCTTGTCATCTCCCGCCTGGACTACTGCAACTCCCTCCTTGCTGGTGCCCCGGCGTCTGCCGTCAGACCTCTGGAGCTTGTTCAGAAAGCTGCGGCTCGTCTGGTGTTCAACCACCCCAAGTTCTCCCACACAACTATCCTTCTCCGTTCTCTACACTGGCTCCCCGTAGCGGCTCGCATCCAGTTTAAAACCCTGGTGCTAGCCTATAGGGTAGTGAAAGGAACAGCTCCTTCTTACCTCTGGGATATGGTTGATGCTTACACTCCTGCCCGACCACTTCGGTCTGCCGCCTCGGGGCGACTGGTTGCCTCGTCGCTCAGTGGTCCCTCTGGCCGATCTACACGGTCACAACCTTTTTCTGTTCTGGCCCCACAGTGGTGGAATGAACTCCCCAATGATGTCAGGACAGCAGAGTCACTGCCCATCTTTCGCCGCTGAAAACCCACCTCTTCAGGGATCACTATCCTTCCTCTTCGCCTTGCCTAATTGTTGTTAACTAGTTGTACGAGCTCTTGTTTTATTGTTTTATTGGATATTGTTTATTCGATACACTTATTCGTTTTAGCTCTTGCTCATTTGTTTTCCCTATTTGTCTCATCTGTTTAAAAAAGTAGGTAGCTGATATATTGCACTTTTACCTTAGCGCTAGGTATACTCTTAATTGCTTGTTTTAGAAAAGAATGCACTTAAAACTTCTGTGATTAGTAGTTTTGTTCCCTACCTATGTTGAATGCACTTCTTGTAAGTCGCTTTGGATAAAAGCTTCTTCTAACTGTAATGTAATGTTGCTATCCTTGCAGACATACAACAAATGTTCCATGCATCCAGGTCGCTCCCTGCGTCACGCCTGGCACATACCTCATGGATAAGCGGACTTGCTTTCCTGCACGGACCACTCAAAGATAATTCAGTAGCAGAAAAGACCTTTGAGTTGGTCAGCCCAGATGAAGATGCAGAAATCCGTCAACAAGTTAGTAGTTTTATTATCAAGATTCAAGAGAGTGACCTTACTCCGGATCAGCAATGGCATTCCTCATCCACAACAGCAAAATATAACGGTTTAATACCTGCATGCTGTCTCTTCAGTTCTTCGATTTGTTTTTCACTTTCATTCAGGCCAACTGAAATAAACACAGCATTTGTATTAAATCAGTCATGAATACTCATACAGTTTAATTTGAGCGACTTTAAATATAAAGTCAATTTAAGCTGCAAGCAGCGATGACCGGGCCCTCGCAAGGATTTTCAATCAAGTCCAGTGAGGCGACTCATGACTATGTACGACAAACTGTTATGGCAAGTTATGGCAAAAGATATAAGTAAATAAATTGAAGGACATGGACTCTCAACCGAATCAAGTGACGCAACTCAGAAGTCTACACGACTAACCACTGAAAAGTTATAACAAGACATAGGAACTTTCAAATATCGATCAATTGTAATAGGGAGGAGCGGAGCTATGTACATAGTTAAAAGGAAAAAAAGGGATGTTACATAGAAAAAAGGAAAAACTTGACCTTGTAGATCGGCTATTTTCACTTCCTGTTTGCTCCCATGTTTGGCCATAACCTTTGACCTGCTTGTCGTAGTCATTTGTAAGTGGCCTCATTGGATTCAGTTTAAAGTTGGTGTTACCTAGCTCCACACCCTTTTCTGATTGGTCAACATGTCATTGTGTCTATCATTTGCCATAACTTTTGAACAGTTTGTCATAGCCACTTGTGAGTTGCCTCTTTATTATTTTACCGATGATTAATTGTGTTTTTGAGGGCCTAAACGTACTCAAAAAATTATAAGTGGTGAAAATGTGCGTATTTTATTGGTCTCAAAAAGGGGCGTGGCCTAATTGCTCAATAGCGCCCCCTACCTTTTTGAAGTTGAAGCCCCACAATATGGTTTCACCTACATTGGTACACACCTGCATTATGTCCCGACTTACAAAAAAGTCTCTTGGAGCCATTACCTAAACCCAACAGGAAGTCATTCAATTTGAATTTATAATGGCGTTTCAGTGTAATTTATGTCATTTTCACGGGTCGTACTTTAACGAACTCCTCCTAGGAGGATAGTCAAATCCACCTCAAACTCGCTCAGCATACACTAAAGACCTTAATGATGAAAAGTTATCAAAATCGTAAGCTTTCGTAAAACGGCGTGACCGTGGCGAAGTATCAAACCTCCATGTTTCACCGCTAAACAGGATGTGAAAATAGTCTACAAGGTCAAATGTTTCCTTTTTTTCTATTTAACTTTTGAGCTGATTGCCAAACAGACTTGTGGTTGATGTCATTGGACTCAGATCACAGTCCTTGTTCTTCATTGGTGTTTGTGTATGCTGAGCGAGTCATAAGGTGGATATGACCATCCTCCTAGGAGAAGTTTGTTAAAGAATGACTTGTGAAAATGGCATGAAATGCACTAAAACGCCACAAAAATTAAAAATGTCTGTTCGATTTAGTTCATGGCTCAAAAGATACTTTTTTGTATCGTTAAGTTAAGTTAAGTTGGGACATGATGCAGGTGTGTACCAATGTTGTAGGTGAAACCGTGTTGTGGGGCTTCAACTTTAACATTTTGTAGGGGGCGCTATTGAGCTATTAGGCCATGCCCCTTTTTGAGACCATTAAAATACATAATTTCTTACCATGTGATATTTGTGCAAATTTGTGCAACTTTTTGAATACGTTTAGGCCCTCAAAAATGCAATTAATTTGTGAGAAGAAGAATCTGCAATTTCAATAGGGCTTCGCACTGGTGCAGTGCTTGGGCACATATAACTCTATTTCTGAGGAGTATCATATATGCTATTGTATTGGAAAAAATGATGTTACATAAAACATTATAATAAAAATATATTATTAATAATATATACATTGTTATTAAACTTGACTTACAGAGGGTGAGTCCAAGACCAATTAGGACTATAGCCTGAACAGCAAAGAGAGATCCAATAATGATCCCATCCAGTCCAACAGCTGGAGAACGCACGCACGCACGCACGCACGCACACACGCACACGCGCACACACACACCTTACTTATTGTGAATCGTAAATACACCTTACTTATTGTGAATCGCTCTGGATAAAGAGCTCCTGTTGAAAGCCTAAATATTAATATTATATTTTTATTATATTTTTGTTCAGTGATTCTCAGCCCTTTTAATTTCAAGGACCCACAGTTTGATATACTGTACATTAAGCCATGGTCCACCCATTTAATACCAGTTTGTTATCTCTGGGACCCCAGGCCTCAGTGATAATCGCATTACCATGACAAGGTGAAACATCAAGGTTGTTACATAACAGAATGAACTGTCAGAGCGGCAGGTTTGTGGATAATTGGGTTGTCCTACACAAATGTGTAACATGTCGAAGACTCCTCGTTTCCATCATAAAATAACACAGATGACTAGTTTCATATATTTTTGTTTTCTTAGTGTATCTGAGGACAACAGCAAAATATAACGGTTTAATACCTGCATGCTGTCTCTTCAGTTCTTCGATTTGGTTTTCACTTTCCTTCAGGTGGGCTGAAATAAACACAGCATTGGTATTAAATCAGTCATGAATACTCATACAGTTTAATTTGAGCGACTTTAAAGTCAATTTAAGCTGCAAGCAGCGATGACCAGGCCCTCGCACTTCTGTCCATGGGAAAATATCGACCAATCTTTACATTAACCCATGGTCCACCCATTTAATACCAGTTTGTTATCTCTGGGACCCCAGGCCTCAGTGATAATCGTTTTATTTTGATTTGAAAGGTTTGTTTCAAGTTTGTACACTCTCGGAGTTGCATACCCATAAGGGTTATCAGAAATATACTGTATAAAAAATATAAAACGTGACAATGCAAGGGTTCTGCCAGACAGAGATGATATTCCCTATGTACAGTGATTAGTTACCGTACATTTGGAATGTAGACTGGAGAGATAGTCTTGACATGACAGAACAGTGATTTAATGCAGGTTCTTTTCCCAATCTGGGACATTTCACTCTGAGTGAAATTAACACTCTCTGAGAGTGAAATTAACACTCTCTCAGAGTGAAATTAACACTTTCTGAAATTAAATTAACACTCTCTGAGAGTGACATTAACACTCTCTCAGAGTTAAATGAACACTGTACAGAACCATAAGGGTCATTTTGGACACCTGATGGTCCCTGAACCCATTAAGAAACAGTGTGCTGGGGCAGGGGTTCTCAAAGTGGGGTCCGCAAATGAGTTCATACAGCATCACTAATCATTTTTTCCACTTTATACGGTCCCTGGCACGCAATATTTCCAGATGGGGGTCCGCGGCCAAAAACATATCAATTTGGGGGTCCTTGACACAAACAAGTTTGAGAACCCACTGTGCTAGAGAACATTTAGGTCTTACCATAACCAGACTCGTCGTTGTCATTGATGCTAGGTTTTCCATAACGTCCAGCCACAGTCATTTCTAGCTCCATGATGTCCATTCTTCTTACAGGAGGTATTTGACACGCTCCAGCTCTGCACAACACAACTGGACAAAAGGATAAGTGTGGTGTATTATTTTATTCATATAAACTGAATTCAAATCCCCCAAACTCGGCACCCGGTCACTCGCTCACTCGCTCACTCTCCTTGCGTCCTGCACTTGCGCCTCCTCTCCTCCTTCCCTGCGAGGACGAGAGGATAAAATGCGAGGACGGAGTGGTTGAATTTGACCCGTTGGCCTCACAGGATCGGAATGCACTCTAGCGTCATTTCAAAGTGACGGCAAATTCTGCGATCACTTATGACGCTTCATAGAGGTGGACCAGAGGCATGGATGAAAATATTCATGCATAGAATAATATGCAGGTATAGAATAATACAGAATATAAGAATAGACAATTCATCAATGTGGATGGCCGCATCGTTATATTTATAGTTAACATTGTTGTGCAAAGCCATTTATTCCTGAAATAGTGAATGAAGCGCCAGGATGAGCAAACTTACATTTATGAATTTAAATTAGGCATTACTTGCCACAGAGATCTTAGATGTCAGCAAAGTAAATAGACAGACTGAAAGGATTCTGCCAAGGAGCCACGTTTGCTGAATCAAGAAACTGGGCTCTCTTTTGACAGTTTCATGATAGCATGAATGCTAAAGCGTTATGCAGAGCTGCCAGTCTCACCCTTTGAGAGTGAGAGTCACGCAATTTAACCTGTTCTCACGCCTCATGCCACACTTGCCATTTCTCACGCTTTTTTCCCCCTCTCAGAGCAAAAAATAAACGGCAACCGGGTGGAAAACGGAACGCTCGTCCTTAAACACACTTTTTTTTCGCGGACCGTGGCCGCCATATTAGACCGGTAACCGCCTTCCATTCCGACATCTCGCCACTCCGACTAGTGAAGAAAAAGAAACAGAAACACAAACTAGCGCGATCACGGGAGTTATCATCAAATCCAAAGATTTGTTGTGAATAATTATAAACAAACAACCTCCTTGCTTCCAAGTGGGGGGGGGGGGGGGGGGTTTGACCAAAACCGAAGGTATTGAAGAGGAGGACACAGAGAATGTTTCGGCCATCAGAGATCAAAGGATTTAGTTGCTGCCATTCTGATAATAATGTCAGGAGCAACCAGATACTACGACCAGGTAGGGGGTCCAAGTGTTTCCAAATGGACTGCAGTCTGAACAGAACCCTATCCATCAGATCCAAAGTAGACTAGTAGACTTTTTTGCAGTGGTGTGTTCTATATTTTTTTGGAGGGTATACTATAACTATTCCCCCCCTAGTTCCTCCCACATACACGTATAATTAATTAATGTAAAAAAAATTGCGCGCACTCCGCGCGCGTTTCTGCCCTGCACAAACTCGGCCAGGCCCACTCAATACCACCAAATCACACCAATACTTAGTACACTTACAATATGCTTTGTACTGATTTTCTACTGTTTCTAATGTTAATCACCCTGTAACTCAACCACTTCGAAGCTGCTTTTAGCCTTAGATGCATTTTCATTTTTTTTATTACCATAGAAGTGCAAGCATTGTTATAAACAAGTGCTGGTTAGGCTTATCAGATATAATTATAGCAGTGTTAACAGCGAGGGGTGCAGTACGTTAGTCCGACAGCGCATTCCTCCGACAGCGCAGCGCTCCGACGTTTCCAATACTAAACCCGAACCAAACCCGCACCCTAACCCTAACCGCACGCGGATGCCACATAGTCGGAGAAAAGGTCTGTCGGATTAACGCATGCCTCCCAACAGCGAGCATTCATGTATCTATTACAGAATAGTAGTAACTTGGCATTGAAGACACAAACTGTATTGAAGATTCAAGATTTTGCTGTGCTATGACGCGCAATTTGAATACTAATGAAGTACTCAATTCAGTGACCTACATTCAATGAAGTGAATGGCAGGTCGTTGAAATGTGTGAATTCCTTCACCAGTAGCCATTCATTATCACCCCAAGAACAATAGCCAGTTAGCCACACACATGATAAGCCATCAACTCAGTTAGACTAGTCAGACCACATTCTTGCTGTTTGTAATGTATTATGCAAGTACATACTGAAGTTGACCAAAGTTTCTCAGCTGCATTATATTTGTTACTAGTGTCTATATGTCCTCTGAAACAAAAGGAGAATTTTGGACTAAGTTTTTCTTACCTTTTCTATGATTGTCAGGGACCCGACCCGGGTAATACTTGAACCAACAAACGGAGCACAGAACCAGGAGTTTGCAGAAATGATATCCTTTACTTCTCAGTAGTTAAACAAAAGAACAACGTTACACCTCGGCAGAGGGAAAAGTAACAAAGTCAAGGCAGGAAACAAACACAGGGAGAATAGCCACAGTAGGTCACTCGACATGAAGTAAGTTATCACAAAGCACTGGGCCAACAGAGAACGCCTGTTTAAAAGGCAAAGTCAATTGAATCAGTGATTGAATCAGTGGCGCGCAGCTGGGCGCACAGCTGTAGCCTGTCTCCTCATCACCAGGAAAGAAGGGGGGAAGGAGCGAGCCAGAGCGGAAAGACAGGGGGGCGGGGCTGAGGCCAGGGTCAGAGTGTGACAGTACCCCCTCTTTTAGGGACGGATTCCAGACGTCCCCAGAACAAGGACACGGGGGGGGGGGGGGATGGGGCATCAGTAGGCAAGAAAGTTCCCCGGGGGGATGGGGGGGGGTGAAGTCGCCAGGGCTCAGGCAACGGGTAGAGCCGAGGGTACTGGCAAATGACCTCCGAGAAAGGGGAGGACCCCCCGGGGAGGAGGGGAACCCCGGCAGCGACAAAGACAAGGACCATGAGCAGCACCGCTGAGGACGGCTCCTTAACGGGACCCACCAAACACGAGCCGGATCCAGAACCGCTCCACACCTCAGCGGGCCGTCGCCGCTGCCCGGGGGGGGGGGGGGGGGGGGGGGGAGGCTCTGAGAGAACAACACAAACACAAACACACCGAGCCTGGGCCAAGCCTAGACCCCCACACACACACACACACAAACACACACACACACACACACACACACACACACACCAGAACAATGAAACAGCAACGACAAAAAGGGGAAAAAACAAACAGGTGAGAGACAGAACACCAACCGGAACACTGAAAATACAAAAAACAACACTGGACCACAGCCCCAAGGCCCGTAGCTAGCAAAAGTAAAACGTTCTTACAGAGGCGGACAACAGACCCTACAACCAGTAGAAACACCCTGGAATCAAATGTAAACAATTCTTAAGAACTTAGATGGCAAAAGGCCCTACAACCAGTAGAAAAACACTGGATCAAGCATAAAGAGACTCTGATGGGCAAAAGCCCAACAAACAGTTGAAAACAAAAAGACAAAGGAAAAAACAAATAAGTGTCCCGTACACATTTAAGGAGAAAGTGGTCGGAGCGACCGCAATACAAACATAACTTATTCTTAAAGCGGCGCTCCCTTTCCTCCCGAGACTGGCGCCCCGGCTCCTGATGTGGGGAGAGACCACGGCCTTCTCTCTCTCCGGACGGGAAATGAGCCCGCGCTCCGGCCGGAGACAGACGGCGATTCCTCCTCTCCGTGGGAGAACGCTGGCGGAGGCCCTCTCTGTCCGCTCTGTCCGGGGAGAAACGACGATCCTCTCTCTCCGCGGCTTGGCGGCGGCCTTCTCTGTCCGCTCTATCCGGGGAGAAACGACAATCCTCTCTCTCCGCGGAGGCGGCTTGGCGGCGGCCTTCTCTGTCCGCTCTGTCCGGGGAGACACGGCGATCCTCTCTCTCCGCGGAGGCGCCTTAGCGGCGGCCCTCTCTGTCCGCTCTCCCCGGAGACACACGACGCACCTCTCTCTCCACTGGAGGAGGCTGGCGACGGATCTCTCTCTCGGCGGAGGCGGCATGGCGGCGGCCCTCTCTCCCCGGAGAAGACGAGCGACGCACCTCCCTCTCCATCGAACGAAGCCGGCGGCGACTCCTCCTGTCCGGTGACCCACGACAGGTTCTCGACCCGGAAGGACACCGCCCACGGTCTTCCCTCCCCAGTGACAAACGGCGCCGCTCCCTCACCCGGGAAGGCGAACGACGCTGCTCTCTTTCCAGGGACCGGCGTCGGTTCCCTCTCTCGGTGGAAGGCTAACGTCCGCCCTCCTCCGAACGAAGCTCCCACTCCTTGGCCAGGAACCCGCGAACCATGTGGTCCCGCCCGTCTCCTGCTCCATTGATGCTGGAGGACTTGGCTGAGCCAGCTCGCCCGCCAACGGCTCCCACCTCCCGTGGACCGGCAGCGCCGCTCGGCTCCTCCTCCTCCTCCTCCTCCTCTCTCGGGTCCGCTTGGACCGACGCGTCAGCTGCTGACGCCCGTTGGGGCCCCGCCTCCAGTGTACGAACCCGCTGCAAAACTCCCTGGACTCTGGACCGGATCCCCGCCTGGCCCTCCAAAACGCTGGCTTCCAGCGCGTCCAAGCGAGCGTCCAACCGGCCCAGAGAGTCCAACGCCACTAGCCGCGCCTCGACCCGGACCGGAGAATCATAGATCATGGTGAGCTGCTGCAACTCGAGGACTCCAACACCCGGCCCGTGCTCCGCGGGGTCCATGAATGGCTTTGTGATACTGTCAGGGACCCGACCCGGGTAATACTTGGACCAACAAACGGAGCACAGAACCAGGAGTTTGCAGAAATGATATCCTTTACTTCTCAGTAGTTAAACAAAAGAACAACGTTACACCTCGGCAGAGGGAAAAGTAACAAAGGCAACAAACACAGGGAGAATAGCCACGGTTACAAAACAAACAGTAGGTCACTCGACATGAAGTTATCACAAAGCACTGGGCCAACAGAGAATGCCTGGTTAAAAGGTCAATTGAATCAGTGATTGAATCAGTGGCACAGCGCGCAGCTGGGCGCACAGCTGTAACCTGTCTCCTCATCACCAGGAAAGAAGGGGGGAAGGAGCGAGCCAGAGTGGAAAGACAAGGGGGCGGGGCTGAGGCCAGGGTCAGAGTGTGACAATGATGTTATGATATCTTTGGTACAGTAGAACATTTTCATAACTCCATCCTGGGTTCACCGCCGCTTAAAACGTGCGTGGATAGGCCTTGCATTAGATCACATATTTTAATAGCTTTTTTTCCCTTCTTTTTCGGTGAGATCTGGCGTTCATAGTGACAGAACACTGTCAAAAAAAAAAAAAAAAACAGAAGTCTCGCTAGACGAGATTGAAATCTCGAGTTTTCAATCTCGTCTAGCGAGACGTCTGTTTGTTTTTCTTTGGTTGCATAGTATTCTGTCACTATGAACGTCAGATCTCACAAAAAAAATGAAAAAAAAGCTATTCAAATATGTGATCTAACTCAAGGCCTATCCGCGCACGTTTTAAGCTGTGGTGAACCAGGGATGGAGTTATGACATGTTTCTACTGTACCATTCATTTCAGATATCGTAACATCATAGAAAAGGTAAGAAAAACATAGTCCTTAATTATTCTCAAAACGCCCCGATTTTACGACATGAAGAACCGGAATACGACCAAAAAAAAGCATTGAGAAGAGTTTCCCCCGCCCGCCTCACTGCCTGTCAAGTCACACACACACGCACACACGCACGCGCACCTACTTGCAAGCCCAACTGTCTTTCATGTATTCCGTAACGTTACAATCTTTGTCAAGTAGGCTAGTAGCATACATGAATGACATCAATTACATCGCCATGAATGGAATACATTTGTATATTAATTTATTTAACCCATATCGAGCATTGGGCGTTCGAGTTACACTAAAATAAAGCAATCATTTATTCCCCATGAATCCCGGGCTGCCGTGATGCCACGTTAATGAAAGATAGCCTGGCAAGGCAGTAAAGGCACTCATAATTTGAACCTTTATGGAGTGATTGATGAATGAATGCATAAATCTTAATGGATGAAGGCTGGATGGTTGTATTCTCCGATCTCCCGGTGGCCCAAATTAATACACACAGCATGATGATCACCTGCACTGGGCACGGTTTGGAGCATCGGGTTTATATCTTTAACCCAGCTTGTACATAACTACATAGGACACACTACTGTATATAGGTTTGGGAGACCTCACTGTCCATGAAAAGATAACAGCGGCACCACCGCGTGAGTCCCGACTCCCGAAAATGATCTCGCTTAAGCACTTGTATATTTTGAAAATAGCAGATCTACAAGCTCACAACGCGTCGTCATGTGACATGTTGTGAGCTTGTAGATCGGCTATTTTTAAATAGCCAACGCAGCCATATCTGCAATCTTATCTGAATGACAAAGGTGGACAAGAAATTAAAAAAAAAATCTCCATTGATTAGAATTAAAATTAAAATATTAATTAAAATATGCTCCTCATTGACTTACATTCAGTGAAGAGGCTTCTTTAAACCCGTAACTAATACATATATATATATATATATATATGTGTGTGTGAGACATGTGTATATATGTGTGTCAGACATTTTTTATAAAAAATCTGTAATGTATGATCAAACATCTAACAACAATATGAACTATAGTGTTAACAGAGTGACAATGACATATCACATAAGTCATTGTGAAACAATTATGATTCATGGTCACACACTATTTTAGTAATATGATTAATTTGATTATATCTTATTGTATTTCTTTCATTTTATTTGAATGCAGGATCATTAAAATGAGTCCATAGGCCTATACAAACACACGTGTTGAATTAACCGTGGAAAAACTTGAAGAACAAGGCACTGGATTAAGTAAGCTTGACTGTTAAGGTTGTTACACACCGGGGCGATTTTTTCGTGCGAATAATGCGGGTTTTTTTTAAACCTTATAAAGTCAATGGCTCCGTACATGGAGCGAAAAAGCGAAGCGAAAAAGCGTCTTTTAATTATTCGGAACGAGTCCGAATTTTGCGTATATTCGCTATTTTCGCCGGTGTCGCCCGGTGTGTAAGGACCTTTAGCCTGCTACTGACCAGGCTAACTTCACTGCTAAACTGCCATGGTAACTAAGCTAGGCTTGCTTCAGTTCTCTTTCGTGAAATCTAGTCATGGCTAAACTTAGCCAGGGTGAACTGGCTAAACTAATCTTCAAGATAATTCAGCTTTCATGAAACCGATTCATCCCTAATCCTGGCTAAATTAAGCCAGGATAGGTGTTAAAGCCAGGCTTTAGCTCTAATTCACCTTTCTTCTACATGGCCGTCTATTAGTGAATAGTGACAAAGCCCTGAACAGGAAGTTTACGGAATGCACTGAAGTCTATGAGCATTTTTTTTTAAACTATTTCCAGTTTACATAAACCACGTGACCGGAGCTGTTTCTGCCCCCTCAGTGGCGGAACTCTCTAATACAAGGCTCTGCCACTGAGCTGGTTCATCATACTAGTGTCACACAAAAGCAGCAAAAAGTAGATCGGCTATTTTCACTATTTTAAGATTTTAAATATATAATAGATATATTTATTAATATGAAATAATAAAATATGAATAGTTTTGGATTTTCGACCGGACAGCAACAATATAGGGTTTAAGTCAGGGGTCTTCAACAGGGGGTCCGGGACCCCTAGGGGGTCTTCAGAGTTACTACAGGGGGTCCGCCAAATCTTTGTGTGATATGATTTTTTATTTATTATAATTTATCTACTCGACCAATATACTTTTGTAATTGAGACCTTCACACAGTTTATTCTTACTTCCTGGGTTCTGATGAACCGTATCTGTACAGTATCTGTTTACTGTCACATTAATGTATCGCTCTCTCTTTCTCTCTCTTATAATATCATGTATTTGATCAAGAAATCGCAAAATGAGCAAATCAATAGAAAGCATGTGTCAGTACAGACATGTGTGTGTCAAATATGGGGTGCAGTACGTTAGTCCGACAGCGCATTCCTCCGACAGCGCAGCGCTCCGACGTTTCAATACTAAACCCGAACCAAACCCGCACCCTAACCCTAACCGCACGCGGATGCCACATAGTCGGAGAAAAGGTCTGTCGGATTAACGCCTGCCTCCCCCAAATATGTATTAGAAGTTATCATTTAAAGTATAGAAATCCATCTAAGCAAAGACACTAATTACCAAAGAAATATATTCAATTCAATTTGTATATAAAGGAGCAACATGATCAGTAAAATGTACAGTATGTAAATGAGTATAATGCAAATAATTAATTATTTTAATTAGCAAATAATACCATGAATTAAGGTAGATTATGTCTCATGTATGCATATATCAAAGCTGATTAATATGGTAATGAGGAAGCCATGGCTGTAAGTTAGGGAGAATAGAGCTTCAGTGAGAGGTTGTATTCAGGAGAAAACCTTATCTTAATCAATAAAAATCTAAAAAACTTCCACCTTCCCCGTTTTCAACAAACATTGGTTTAAAACCACACTATCATGCTCTCACCAGCCTCTATTACCTGTATTGTATTATTTGTAATAACTTTTTTTTATTGTACATGATCACTGCTAAATAAACAAGAAATTACATGAAAGGCAATTACATTAAATTACATTTCAAACTACAACAAAATGATACAATCCAATAGAAGGTGAAATATAAAGTCAAACAAAAACATCATTTCCAATTATAATAATAACAGGGTTAAGTGAAGAAAAAGCCAACAAACAAAAAAACAATTACTTAAAGAGGTGGTGCCATGGTTTTGCACTTTTTCTGTTTTTCATGTGTCTATGAGGTTGATAGAACTTCATTAAGGCCCCCGCTGGTGGTTTTATGGTGTTTCATGTCTTCTCTGACTATTAGGAGTTTTTTCCTGGAGGCTGAAACCTTGAGAGTCAAACGTGCCAATCCAAAAACAGGGGCATAGTGACATCACAGAGCCCCCAAAAAACATACCCTCCCCCTCATTATCATAACACAACAGGTGTGGGCATGAGGAGGAGGAGGGACTAGGACAGGTGGGTGGTGCTAAGGTGGTTGAGGAGGTGCTAAGGTGAGAACCAGGCATACTTAATGAACTGGAGGCGTGTCCACATAAAAACATTTTTTTTAACAATTTCTGTGCACTTTTTTTTGGGAAAAAAATCCTTACATAATAATAATACCTTATGATCAGGTTTTAGGGTTGAAAAATATCATGGCACTCCATCTTTAAAGAGGTGAGTCTTAAGAGGTGCTTTAAAAGTTCATATTGTATAAAAAAAATACAAGCAGGTAAAAGCTAACACTAGCACTGTCTGTTAATAACAGCACACAACAAAAAAACATCAAAAAGGATGTATAACAAAAAATGTACAGTAAACTTCGGTCTTAATAATTCAAAATAAAGTACAGACAGCATGTAGAAATCACAAATGTTAATACCAAACATGTATCTATGCAAATAGACTCCATTTTAACATATCTTAATACAACATCATGAATTTATGTCAATGTCATTTTAACCAAATGAACTGCACAATGTACTCACAAGCGATGAACTTTCTAGGCATGAAGCATTTGACTGGCCTCATGGCTGACTGCTAGGCTTGTTTTATAGAGAACACATAATTGCTAAAGCCAAAACAGGTGAGAGATTGACAAAAGGTCATGAAGACCTGATAGAGAACATAATTATCAAAGGCGGCAGGTGTGTAATTGACAGAGGTCCTAATGACCTGCTTAATTTCTAAAGGCTAACAGCTGCAGAAGGGAATGCTTGCCAACTAGTGGAAAATAACTGAGAAATAACATGACACATAAGAATTCCCCACCAGATTCCCCTTTCATTCACATTCACCGTAACATAATTACATGAAATAGCAGATTATTCATTCAAACCCAGGGGTCTATTTCACGAAAGCGGAATTAGATTATCCTGGTTTGAAAGGCAAATAGGTTTGACAAGCCTGCGCTGTTCAGCCTGGTTTATTCAGTTCCACGAGCGCCAAGCCGGGCTGAGAAGGAGCGACTTTGTCGAGCCAGGATCGTTAAACCAGGCTGAATGTGAGTTCACATATTCCTATAAAAGACCATGAAAGTCGATAGCAGAATCCTTGAACTTGACCGATCATGGAGCCCAAAACCAGAGTTCTTCTCTGTGGCTGAACAGCAGCACTGCAGCAGCTCATGGAATCATACAAGGAAGAAAATGTATAATAAGCAAGAAAGGAAACACGGCCGCAATAAATATAGATCCAGGGAGAAAGTGTGGATTGCCGACAAATTAAATGCACAAGTTGTCCAAAAATATGCAATTCATTTATATACGTCCATAAATATATAATTCAGTTAGGCTTAAACATGAGGAGTTTAAGTGAATGTTGGAATTATAATTATAAACTCTTAGAATCATTTTCTAATTTCTAATTTCTAAAATCAAAGATCTACAAGTGAAAAGCTTGCTTTTTGGCGGCCGGGGGTCCCTGGTCCACAGGGGTCAACGGGGGTCCAGGGGTACACGGGGGGCCGGGAGTGTAATCCCGGACCCCCGTTGACTCCCGACAGGGGTCCGGGGTACACAGGGGGCCGGGGGTCCAAGGGGTCTGGGTGTACACGGTGGGGGGGGCGGGGGTCCACGGGGGTCCGACCCCCATGGACCCCCAGGGACCCCCTTGGACCCCCGGCCGCCACGGGGACCCCGTGGACCCCCGGCCGCCATAAGACAATTTTCTTTCGGGCTTTTAGATCTTCGATTTTCGCATAAGAATTGAATAAATGTGGAAAAACTCATTGGAGTCATTGGACTAACAGCTACTTCACAAAACTTGAAGAACAAGGCACTGGATTAATAAAGCTTGGCTGTTAGCCTGGTCCGGACCAGGCTAACTTCACAGCTAAATTGCCATGGTAACTAAGGCAGGATTGCTTCAATTTTCTTCCATGAAACCGGATCATGGATAAATATATCCAGGTTTACTGGCTAAATTAATCTGCCGAGCTAACTCAGCTTTCGTGAAACCGATTCCTGGATAATTTAAGCCAGCATAGCCGATTAGACCCGGTTTATCCCTAATCCAGGTTTCGTGAAACGGGCCCCAGGTCAGTGTGAGGTGTGTCCAGAGCTCTGCGTAGGTTCTGCCAGAACAGTCCAGGGTGCTGTCCAGCCTGGGACCAGCTCAGGTAGGTGTGTCTCTTCACCAGCCTCCTCATGTGATAGTAGGGAGACAACTGGTGGGCTGGAATGTCCTCCAGAAACACCAGGATCAATACGTCCTTCTGTTCATCAAACAGACGGTAGCTGCACACAGGAGACCAGATGACATTTACACTCAGTCAACGAGACAAACTACTAGTTGCATTTAAAAAAAAAAAACTTTATTTCTGTGAATTATTTATTTACAGTATATAAAGTTTATAGTGTGACACTGCCACATAAATCTCTGAAAAGGTATATTTCCTGCCCATCTATTGGTATTGAATGATAACGTACTTGCTGATAACAAAGGGAATATATTTTGGTTATTAATATGGTTGAATATTTAACACCTAAATGGTAATGTTTTGTTTTGTTTTGATGAACACATACATTCATTCTCTGTTGTCAGGGTTCATTCCATAGGGGGCGCTGTGGGAGAAAAGCAGCACACGTAGTAAAAGTTCCAGGAAGTGATAGCTGTTAGAACAGTTCCAGGAAGTGAGGCTGTGGGGGTTCCATTTTTGGAGTGTTTGTTGTGGTTTGACAAAGAGACTCTTTAAACTAAAGCCTACACTGTAATCCAAATCAGAACTTTAAACCATTGAATATTGTAGTGGATAAACTTTAAGACCTGAATAAGGGAAGCTTGGTCCAAATGAAGAGGATATTCTGATGGTGGGTATCATCAACAAACTCATTCACACAAACAGAAAACACACATTCAGTGAATGTTCAATTCCTCTGTAATGCAAGGCACCAAATCACAAACAATGTGACAAAACATCCTGGATTGTAGGGAGACATAATCATTGTGATGGAGCCTCTACCCTCCTCCAGCTCTGATACCACTGTGATCCACCACAGTGTTTTGTATTTGATTACAGCACCCTTATCTTTTTGTTCTTCTTTACATTGTTCTACATCCACAGCAGTTCATTAAAGCAATAAGCCACAAGAGGCTGTGGTTTACCCTGGAAATGAGAAGTGAGGCTCTGAAGCACAGTGCTTCAGAGCTGTTCTAACATCACAGTAAACCACAGCCTTTCAGACCTTCTTATAGGTGTTCTAACATCACAGTAAACCACAGCCTTTCAGACCGGGGTAATGTCTGCATTCCGACATCTCACTACTCCGACTAGTGGCTTCCGCGCGCGGTTAGGGTTAGGTATAGGGTTAGTTAACGTCGGAAAGGCGACATGTAACCTTTCAGACCTTCTTATAGTTGTTCTAACATCACAGTAAACCACAGCCTTGTATGGCTTATTGCTTTTCTAAAATGGTTACCAAATATGGCAACATGAAAATCATAGACATATCCCAATTAAAGGATTTAACTGTTTAACAGTTTTTAATAATTTAAGGTCCATTTTTATGAGGCTGGAAGGTGGAGGGAAAGGTTAGAGGAACGGGATGCAGCTGTTGATTGGTTGTTGCTATTGATAATAATAAGTTACTATATTATTATTATTATTATTGATTACTGGTTATCTATTATTATTCTGTCACAAAAAGGGGGAAAAATAGAGTGGAAGTCAATTCTACATAATACACAAATTGTGATGCCTCTTTCATGTCTGTAAATGTGGCCCTCATACGTTTTTCATGGATTTTACAGAGAAATGGCGCCCTCACCTGGCCATCTGGATCTCTCTAGAGCACCATTCACTCTCCAGGTAATGATGGCTGATCACACAGATGGTCTTTCTGCTGCCATAGATGGCATCTGTAATGTTCTCTATGATGGGTTTACCTGGAAATAAAACACAGACATTATTCACATCAGATTCAAAACTGTTTCACCTCTTGAGAGCCAGATATAGTATCACATACTGTAATAATAATAATAATAATAATAATAATGCCACCAAAGACAACACAGTTTTCCAGACAGAGAGAGGTCCCTACCTGCTTAGAAATGTTAGTGACACAAAGAGACAGACATATTTATATACATACAGTATTACTTAGAGACAGAGAGATATTTGTACCTGGTAGGAAGTCTCGGTGGTGCAGACAGAGTCTCCAGCCTTGCTCTCCCTCCAGCACTGGAAGCATTTCTCTGCAAACCCAGAGCTCATCGTTAACGTTGTAGGAGATGAAGGCATCGTAGCGCTGAGGAGACCCCCTCTTTCTTTCCTTGGCATTATAAAGGAAGGCCAGGAAGAGGTAGTAGGTATAGAGAAGATGCAACCTCAGGAAGTGGTAGGTGAAGGATGTGAGCAGAGTTAGCACAATCACACAAGTAGAGGAAATGAAGCAGATGAAGCTAGTGTCCACCCAACAGGAATGAATGTCAAAGTCCAGAAACCTGGTTCCCTTTTTAGCCAGAGGAAAGCCACAAGTGTAGCGGTGAGCGTCAACTACCAGTGTTTGATTGTTGTGCTGCATCCACTGGCGAAAGTCAGCATTAGAACAATCACAAGCTAAAGGGTTGTCATTCATTTTAATATACCTGAGAGCAGGGAGAAAACTGAACACAGAGACATTGATCACCATCAACTCATTCTGGCTCAGGTCCAGCCAGGAGAGTCTAGTCAGATTGGCTTGTGCCAGGATATCCAGGGACGTCAGATTACAGTTTATTAATGAAAGAGTCTTCAGCTGTGGTACATACTTAAATGAGTCTGAGTCTGATTGTTTACCATGGACAACGTTCAAATGTTCCAAATGTTTCATATCTGAGAGCATGTACATATATGTAAACTGGTCATTTTTTAATTGTATTGTTAAGCTCTTCAGGCTCTGCAGTAAGGTGGTATTATAGTTTTGCCATTGTAACTCATGGGGAGGTGAAGATGTATACTCAAAATATAGACTTAGTGTTTCAAGTTCATCTAGTCCTTCAAAAATGTTGTTGTTCCATGGGAGAACCAAGAAATGGTATTCCATGTCTAAGTGCTTGAGTGATTCCAAACTCATGAAATCCCCTTCCCCTTGGGGCCATGAGAGTTCATTCATTTTTAAATCCAAAGATTGAAGTTTGTGTAGGCCAGTCTTGAATGTGGCGTCATACTGAGTAATTAAATTGTGATACAGAGTTAGAACCTTTAACTCATTAAGATGTTGAAAAACACATGGTTTGAGTTCATGTATGTTGTTGTAATCTAGATAAAGGTGTGTGAGTCTGGTTAAATTTAAGAAGTCTGCGCAGCTTAAATCATTAATACGATTGTCACTCAGGTCGAGGATTTGAAGCATGGAGAGATTCTTAACGTCTGGCACTTTGGAAAGGTAGTTGTTAGCTAGGTTCAGGTGACTGAGATTTTTCATTTGTTTTATATAATCCTTAGACAGTTCAGTCAGGACATTATATGATAGATCTAGGTCAGTAAGCTGAGTACAAGGTGACAGGCTGTCATTGATCTTACCATAAAGGATGAGTGTTCTCAGTGTGGGTATTTTGCAGATAATATTTAAGAGATCTCTGTCTATCCCCCCATTGCACCACAGCTGTAGATATTCTAGTGAATCAAGGCTCTGTAGAACCTTTCTGGTGGTTTTATAAGACCTAATAGAACCATCTAAATACACTGTAGTTATATTCCTTAGAAAATATTTGTCTGGTATGTCCCACTCCCATCCATCTTCATTATAACAGTCCATCAGGTCAATTGTCTTAAGATGTGGAAATACAGCTGTTGTGATGCTAAACTTTTGTATCGAACGTGATATCACTCTCAGAGAGGACATGTTTAATGGCAGATCTTTTGACTGAAAAGACTCTAACTCATCAGTTGTGATGTTCAGCACCTGTAAGCTTGGTAGTTGTAAGATGGTGATGATATCTTTCATCTGATTGGACTTCAGACTTAGCTCCTGTAAGCTGGTGAGTGGCTGGAAGGCAGCAGGGTTGATGAATTTGATATTATTACACTCCATGCTCAGTATCAAGAGGTTACGACTGTCGGGAGCGTACTCAAGTTCCCTCAACCCTATGTTCCCTCAGCCCTATGTTCCCTCAGCCCTATGTTCCCTCATCCCTATGTTCCCTCAGCCCTATGTTCCCTCATCCCAAATTAGACCCTATGTTCCCTCAGCCCTATGTTCCCTCATCCCAAAATAGACCCTATGTTCCCTCAGCCCTATGTTCCCTCATCCCAAAATAGACCCTATGTTCCCTCAGCCCTATGTTCCCTCAGCCCTATGTTCCCTCATCCCTATGTTCCCTCAGCCCTATGTTCCCTCATCCCAAATTAGACCCTATGTTCCCTCAGCCCTATGTTCCCTCATCCCAAAATAGACCCTATGTTCCCTCAGCCCTATGTTCCCTCAGCCCTATGTTCCTTCAGCCTTATGTTCCATCAGCCCATGTAATATTCTAATGTTTTGTCTTGTCTGTCTGTCTGTCTGTCTGTCTGTCTGTCTGTCAGTATCATGTCAGTATCAAGGTCAGTATCATGTCAGTATCATGTCAGTATCATGGTCAGTATCATGTCAGTATCATGTCAGTATCATGGTCAGTATCATGTCAGTATCATGGTCAGTATCATGTCAGTATCATGTCAGTATCATGGTCAGTATCATGGTCAGTATCATGTCAGTATCATGGTCAGTATTATGTCAGTATTATGTCAGTATCATGGTCAGTATCATGGTGGTCAGTATCATGTCAGAATGATGTCAATATCAGGAGTGGTTATTTGCTTCAGTCATCAAAACGATTTCTATAAGTTTAGGGTTGTAATGGATAAAATAAAATAATTTACCCATAATTTTCCTATGACTGATAAAAGTATTAAACTCCCTTTTTAATACAGTATCTACTGTGTTAAAACGTTTCTGGGGGAGGACCCCCAGCCATATATGTCCAACCCGTATTAATTTGACTGTATAATGTTCATGTCTGTATATCAGAACTTTGTTTGTACTCATTTAAATCCCCCTCTATTTTTTTATTTTTTTTTATAATAAGCTAAGTTTTACATAGCTTATTATACCTTTAAACTCATTTTTTTGTAATATAGTTGTTTTGGATATCTACAAAAGCTCGATATTAGTATAGACATGTATCATTATTATTATTAATATTTTACTTTATTAGCTGTGATAAAAGTTCAATAGTTCACTGCAATGATCAGTAATTCTTTGCAGCTGTTGTTATAGGTACCTATAGGTTTCAAAGCTGTTTGATGAGAAATTATCAAATTATCAATATAATTTAACATCAGTCAGTTTCACAGCTGTCTGAATTTGAATTGATGAGAGAAACTATACATATAGTTTAATGTGTCTTAGCTGACCAGGTCAAAGCAATTAAGTTTGACCAATCATGTTGCCCAAGCATCATGGTCAGCATCATGGTCAGTATCATGGTCAGTAGCATGGTCAGCATCATGGTCAGTCATGGTCATGGTCATCATGGTCAAGTTTTCCTTGTGACATAATGTACACGTATACGTACCCCCAGAACATGCTTTCAACACGTACAATTTAAGGTTACGTGGCGCGGCTCCGACGCCCCGCGGGTCCGAAAGCCGAAATCCGGGCTCAAAAAGGGTGGAAAAAGAGCAGATCCACAAGCTTGTAAAAGCCTGTAAAAGCCTGTTGTCGTGGGGCGCAATACCACCGGCGGCCACAGGTGGCGCCGTCCCTGGTCCATGGTCCCCCAGGGGTCCATGGACCACCTCAGTGCCCGGGACGGTGTCTCCCGGGGCGGGTAGAGCGGGCGACTGTGAACCCGGCACTATGCCGGGAGGCACTGGGCTCCCTGGCCCTTCCCCTGTGTGAAGGGGGAAGCCAGGGAGAAGGGCCGACTGGTGCCATCGGATAGGTAGGGACCATGCCCAGAAAGAGGCACCTTCCTGGGGGAAGCGATGGGGCTAAGTGTCCACATGGAGCCAGGGACCCCCGGGGGTCCCCGGTCCACCTCCATGCCCAGAGACGGTGGCTCCCGAGGCGGGTAAGGGCGGCCGGCGCGGACCCCTGGGGGTCCCCGGTCGTGGGTCTGGAAAAGGGAAAAAGTCCTGCCGTGGAAAAAGAGCAGATCCACAAGCCTGGATAGGCCTGTGGTGGCCGCGGGGCGCAATACCGGCCGTGTCCACAAGGCGGCGCCCTCCCCAGTCCATGGTCGCCGGTAGTGATGAGCGGGTCGACCCGTAACCTGCGGGACCCGCGGGTCAACCCGCGGCGCGGGTGGGTCGAGTCAGAATTTCAGAGGCAATTATGCGGGCTGTGGGTGAGCGGGTCAGCCGCTCTCACACGCAAAAAAAAATAAAATGATCACATGCTCTTGTTTTGTCTTTATTCCTAATAAGAATAAGAATAATAACAATAAAACAGTTTGAATACACTTGGGGATTATTTTCTAACCATGATTTTACAGAATAAAAAAAACATCGCGGGTCGCGGGGCGGGTTGAGCCATAGATTATTATATATGGGTTCGCGGGGCGGGTTGAGGCGGGTTGGGTTCCGTCGCGGGGCGGGGCGGGTCATGAAAAAACCCGACCCGCTCATCACTAGTCCCCGGCCCACCTCCGCGCCCAGGGACGGTGGCTCCCGGAGCGGGTAGAGCAACCAAGTGTGAACCCGGCAGTCTGCCGGGAGGCCCAGGGCTCCTGGCCTCTCCCCTGCTGGAAGGGGGAAGCCAGGGAGAAGGGCCGACTCGTGCCATAAGATAGCTAGGGATCATGCCCAGGAAGAGGCACCTTCCAGTTCCTGGGGTAGCGACGGGGCGGCGAAGACCCCCAAAATCATGGTTCTTTGAAAAAAATCGATTCTTTTTCTAAGTGTCCGCATGGGCTCCAGAGGTCCCCGGGGACCCCCTGGAGGACCCCCGGCCTAAAATTCCAACTTTTTTCGGCTTGTCGATCTGCGCTTTTTCGGGCTAAAACGGCCCGTACCTCCCGGTCCGTGGGTCACTCGGGGCCGGCGGGCTCGTTGGATCCGGGCCGGGGGTGCGCACGTGTCTGTACCCCCCCCCCCCCCCCCCCCCCGGGCCCCTGGGTGGCTGCCCGGGCAAACGGTGGCCGAAAAACCAGAAGAAAGCTCCGGAAGGCTCAGGAGCTTTAGGGCTCGCTGCCTCTCCCATGCGTGAAATTTCGCATTGGGGGAAAGTGGCCACTTGTGCCATAGGGTAGCTAGAGACCATGGCCGGACATGGTGCACCATATTCGGGGGCGTCCCCGTGCCTCGCAGGGCCATGGATCCTGGAGGTTGCAGCCTGAAGTGTTGCAGCCTCAGGTCGCCCTGGCTCTCCCCTGGTGGAGAGGGGGAAGCTACGGACAAGGGCCGACTGGTGCCATAGGATAGCTAGGGTGACGGAGCCTCGCCCGACGTGAGGCTCCGTCTGTGGATCTCCGCGTCGTACCTCCCTGTCCCCTCCCCGTGGCCCAGGAGGCGTCCCGCTCGTCCCTGCCTCCCTCCTGTGAAAAAGTCTCCCGGTCGGGACGCCCACTCGCTCTAGAACGTACCTGTGGAGCTTGGCCGCCGGGAGCTCCCGCCGCCCCTCTCACGGGGGGCCTTGGCAGTCTCCACGGACCGGCAACCCCACGGTGCGCGCCTCACCCGGGCGCGCTGTCTCTGTGGTGGAACAGGAGGCCTACCTGGTTGATCCTGTAGCATATGCTTGTCTTAAAGGGCGCTGCAGACTCGTCTGAGTTGGGCGTGCAGTCACTGCCAAGTGACCACGCCGGGACAGTAACTGATATGGGTGTAGACAACATAGGTGGCGCACGCAGGAGTTGAGTAAACCAAAGTTCCCGATTGTGGACCCACAAGGCAAGTTACCTTGATGGAGTTGGGGGCGGGGGAACTTGACATGAACCTGCGAGCAGCTACGTATCTATGTGGGTTGTGCCCGGCGCCGCGGTTGTCCCACAACTCAGCAGTGGCTGCACCCGAGTTAATCGAACGAGATTCCCACTGTCCCTACCAGCTACCTAGCGAAACCATAGCCAAGAGAAATGAAATCAGCTCAGACCATAGAGGAAAGAAGACAATCTTCAGCGAGGAAACAAGACCCTGCTAATGGGCGTGATAACTATTGCGGCACCCCTTGTACCACCAGGTACCTGCGGTCTGTAGGCCGCGGGACCCCCCCCGACTTATCGCCCGCCGAGGGGTGCTTAATCGTGGGTACGCGGGACCGGCCGGTGAGCCGGGCCCAACCAAGGGGCAAGTCTTAGATATTTACGATGAGGCCGACAAAATGGCCAGAGTGGCGCTGTTTTACCCTGCGCCGACCTGCGGTGTCAGAAAGAATTTATTTTAACGCAAGTGAATGGGTTTTTTGACAAACTTTAGACTAGATTTTCTTACTGTAATAAAAATTGTCATAAATTCTATATGCTTCCAATTGCTAGTTTAAAGTCTCCTTTCAATCATCAGGATATGCGTTTTGCTAAATTATGGTCCTATTTATTATAAAATTGACGATAAAGTAGGCTATTCTCTAGGAGGGGCGGGATGATTTCATTGACAAGCTACACAACCAATAGCATTCATTCCCCGCCCCCCGCTCTTGATTGACAAGCTACCCAACCAATAATGGTCTGGTCTCATTCTGACGCGTATTGAAAGATGGCGGACCTACAGTCTTGCAACAATCGGCTTCATTTTCGGTCTGTAGAAAGCAGCGGAGGGGGTTTGTCCATCTCATTTATACAGTCTATGGGCCCAACGCGCTAAGTTCAGAATAGTCCCAGGGGCGACTATTCTGGTTTGTACCACCAGGTCCCCGCGGTGCTTGGGCCACGGTCTGTAACTTCACTTAACGCCCGCTGAGGGGTGCTTAACACATCGGGTGCCAAACACGGTCTGAACCGTGTGTTTACATAGTGGCGGTTTGGTGCCGAACACGGTCTGAACCGTGAGTTTGGTCTTTTTGTTTTTTTCGTTTTTCTCCGCGCGGGCGGGGCTAGAGCAGCTCTGGGAGCACCCATTGTAATCCTGCGAAGGAAGTGCCAGATCGCTCACCGGAAACAAAAAAAAATTCACATCCACTTCCTGTCTATTTCCTACTTTGAAACGCCTATATCTCCGAATCTGTTTCCTGTGGGGAAAACCGGTCATGCGCGATGCGCGATCCCCCCCCGTTGTAACTCGCAAGGGTAATGTTATGGTTCCAGGCTGTAGCCAGGCTCATGGCTCAACATGAATCGATGCATTTTTTCGTGTGGATTTGCTCATCGCGGAGTCTACAGATTTAAACAGTAAAGCGCAGTCAATGGGGAGAATGCTGGCACCCAACGTAAGTTGTTATGAAAAAACGCTGGCACCCGATGTGTTAAGAGTGGGTCCACGGGACCGCCTGGAGAGCCGGGTGTCCGTCGAGGCCTCCCCGGGGGTCCCCAGGGGTCCCTGGCTGTAGAGGCCTGACCCGACCGACAGACCGGTCGGGTTAAGCCTCTGGAGCCAGGGACCCCCGGGGGTCCCCGGTCCACCTCCGCGCCCAGGGACGGCTGTCGGACTGGTGGGCTTTCGGAGCAGCGGGCCGTCGGAGCTGCACCACGTAGCCACAATTTAATGTTGTGGTCACCATCATCATCGGTGTAAAGAAAACTTTATGAAGTCTTATAACTTATAACTTACTAATAATATATCTATATATAGTCTTATACCTTTGGGGGATACCTTGGGGAGCCCGGGGGAACCCAACAGGTGACCCCAACAGCACATTATGGAAGGGCCATATGTGACGCTGAAGGAACATAGGGATGAGGGAAGATAGGGTCTAATTTGGGATGAGGGAACATAGGGCTGAGGGAACATAGGGTATGATTTGGGATGAGGGAACATAGGGCTGAGGGAACATAGGGTCTAATTTGGGATGAGGGAACATAGGGTTGAGGGAACATAGGGCTGAGGGAACATAGGGACTAATTTGGATAAAATAAATTTGTTAGGGATTGAGGGAACATAGGGCTGAGGGAACATAGGGCTGAGGGAACATAGGCATGACCCCGTCCCGGGAACATATTGTCTGTCAGTGTTGTCAGTTGGTTAAAGTCCATATGGAGCACTTTAAGTTGCACCAAAGGGACAAAAGCCCCGTCATCTACGTGAGTTATGAAATTAAAACTCAGATCCAAATATGTGAGATTTGACAGATGGTAAAAATCTGTCCTGTGTATCTTTTGGATCTTATTCTCCCTTATTGTTAGTGATATAACGTCTCTGGGAATGTCGTCTGGTACACTATCAAGATCACAATGTTCACAATCCACTGAAACGCCAGCAGAGACATTGTCAGAGTAAAGAATAGTGCAGTCTTTCAGGAAGTAAGCCAGTATAGGACTAAGATAAAGTGTGAACAGAAATAAGAAGGAGAAACAAAGCCAGCTTCCTGTCTGTAGCATCATGGCTGTCTTCAGGGTCAACTGTCAGGTACTTTTGGTGGAGTAATTCTGCTGTGGACACTGGCTGGTGACAACACTGTTCAGCATGTATGATCTAAAGAGGATACAGAAGTAAAACAGTTATATTTTTCACCTTTTTATTTTTTATTTTATATATCGGGGCCATTGAACACCCTTTACGTCTGTCTGTGGGTTTCACAAATATTGAACCAATGAAAAGTATTAAATCACACTGACTAACTCAAAACTATCTCCACATTAATGGTCAAAAACCTCCTAACTCCACTTAAGCTGTATTTGGGTAAAGTGTTGATAATTTAAGGACACATTCAAGTATCTGACAATGTATAATGTCACCATACCAACTTTAATGAGGCAGTACTGTGTTTGTTAAGGGAGCTCCTGTCTCATAAGGAGCTACTGAGAGCTACTTATTGGTCTGTGTGTCCGTCTGTGTGTCCTGTCCGTCCGGGAACAGCTAATCGCCGCCACCATTGGCCCGGTTGCTGCAAAACTGTGCACACACACTCAGTGCTAATTCAGAACCTCTGGCCCAATTTTTTACATTGCCACCAAGAGGCCGATTTGTGCAAAACCGTTTTTTTGATATTACTCCTACAGATTTTATCCAAACATCACACAAATCGGTACACAGTATCTCTATAGTCATGTGATCACACGGATCTGTCCGATTTTCCATATTCCATCCTGATTGGCTAAGAATGGCTTCCAAAGTTTGCAGGATTGGTCTGTTTTGAACAAAATGCCTCAAATCATGAACGCAGCTTGCAATTTCACGAGCACATTCTCACTAGGCCGAGGAAGAAATGCCACTTGAAAATTTTCAAATCAGCCTCATCGTGGCGCTATAACAGACCGATTCGCGTTTTTTACTATAACTGCAAAATCTGCATGAAACTTTGCACGCACACTCCCTAGAGGCCAAGGAAAAAAATATGCCCTGCATATTTTCCTTTTATAGCGCCACCAGGAGGCCGACTTATGTAAAACATTTTTTTTAATATTAAGCCTTCAGATTTTAATCAGTACACATTATCTCTATAGTCATGTGATCAAGATGGATGTGTTTGATTTTTCATATTACATCCTGATGTTCTAACATTGACATCTAAAGTTTGCAGGTGTGGCCCGCTTTGAACAAAATGCCGCAAATCATGAATGCAGCGTCCGATTGCGGTGGAACTTTGCACGCATATTCGCACTACGTTGAAGAACAAATGCCACCCTTTTAACATTGCCCTATTATAGCGCCACCAGGAGGCCGATTTTTCCAACACTTTTATTTTTTAGATTACTCATAGAAGAAATTGTCCAAACATCAAGCAAATCGGTGCACATTATCTCTACAGTCAAGTGATCAAGATGGTTCCGTCCGATTTTTCATATTCCATCCTGATTGGCAAATTCCGCACATTGCCGGCCCACAATAACCTACCTGACCTGGCGGAGACCTGTGCTCCGAGGAGCACTTTTTCTAGTTCTTTTTGATCTGATACCAAACCGTTCACTGTGTGTCAATGTTCCAAAGATAAGATGCAGGCAGCTCTTCATGCAAAAAGATATATTTATTTACATAAAATGTAATTCCATTGTTAGAGATGTCAGCATCCCCCCATCCTCTGGGCACTTTAAAGTCCACTGATTCCCATCCTCTGGGCACTTTTAAAGTCCACTGATTCCCATCCTCTGGGACCTCTAAAGTCCACTGATTCCCAGGTTCCCGTGTCAAGGACCTATATAGTGTCCCAATCTGGGAACCCATAGTCAAAAAAAAAGGGGGAAAAAACAGCGTCCTCTGCTGTTTTTTTCCTTTGAATTTGGGGGGACCTCCCAATAGAATGTGGATAACGGGATGTTGGCCGTTAGGTCCGCCCTCAGCCCTCCACTTCCGCTCCACGTGTCTTTGTTTACATTCCTAACTATACACGTTGTAACAGGTGCTCCCGACAGATTCAGCTGTCTCTGAATCTGTCTTGAGAGATTAGCAGCATCCTAGCTGGACATTACAAGGTGTAAAACATCCTCCTACATATTGGCACATATAATATCAGAGCTAATTTATAATTAAGTTGGTACTCCATTGAAGTATGGATTGTTTCATGTAACTAATCTTGTCTTGTAAATAGCCTAGGGCCTATATTCTTAAATGAATCTGTCTACCAAATTAATGCAATTTTAACATAATTCAGCATTCAGCAGTTTGAAGTTTAATTTCAATTGTCCAAATCTTGGATCTTGCTGTCAAACTATGCACGCATATTCCCACTAGGCCAAGGAAGAAATGCCACCGTACATCGGCCTCATGGTGGCGTTATAACAGGAAGATTCACGTTTTGGCCTATAAATCTTGAACCGTAGGTCGTACAATTACATTTCTTTCTTCTCTGGATTCCTTGGATCAGCACTCTTCATACAGGCCCGGCCATTTGTGCCAGATTACATTTTCCACCTTTTGGGGTTTTCTTCCTTTTCTTAAAAACACACTTTTTACTACTCCTACAGATTAGGAAAAAAATCCAAAGATTTTTTTTGGGGGCTTTTTTTATTTATTTGTTTATTTATTTGGCTGGACAGTTAGGCTGACAGGAAATGGGGAGAGAGATGGGGGGGTGACACGCATCAAAGGTCGTCGGGATCGGAAGTCGAACCCACAACACGCTGTCAGGCTGGATTACCAACCTAGGTGCCCAGACGGTTACGCCAACCTCTGGGCCTAGTCCTACAGATTTTGTCCCAAACTTTATTTTTTGGGGTCATGTGATCAAGATGTATACGTCTGCTTTTCCAGATCTCATTCCAATTGGCTATGACTGCCTTCTAAAGTTTGTAGGCCCTGGGTAGGAAACCCGGCCTGGCGAAGACTAGGAGATTAGGCTCCGAGGAGCACACTTTTCTAGTCTACAGTACCTACAGTGTGTAGCCTACCTTTCATTTTCTGGTAGGGACCTCTCTCTGTTACAGCATGTATTTGAACATTCGTGGTTAGATGTAGACTCACTGTATTGTCCATATGCTGGGGTGAGCATTCTGCAAACATAGCAGATCTACCAGCTCACAACGTGCCACGTTGTGTGTTTAAAGTGTTATAAACTTGTAGAATGGGTGTTTTCTGTTAAGAGATTTGGTTTAGATGGAAGCATCAGTTGACATAAAGCTGTGGGGGACCGTGTCAGCTAAGTATACAGTAGGGTTTATGTGCTTAAAAGAACGTTTGCAGCACTTTTATCAGGCATATTGGCCCTGATTTACGACCAAATTTTGTACGTATCAGCATTTAGGACAAATCCTACACCTGCAGTCGGATTCATAAAAGTTTTTTGGTCTGTGTTTTGTGCGTCAGGTGCGCACGTTCTCAGGTCAGCCCCAAGGCTACCAAGGGCTGAAATGTGCGTATGTCTTTAGAAGGCTTTATTCTTCATGTCAATATCAATTACAACAGTGGCAAACCTCAAATAAAATATATGTGCCCAATATTTGTCAACACATATATATTAAAAAAAAAAAAAAATGTCAAACAATGTATTGCTTGTAGCCTATCTAACTATATAAATGGCGACCGACTTCCGCACCCTCGGTGGGGACACCCCACAGCTCTGTTATCGAATAAACAACGCACCGCCAGACCACATGTCGCCAACTGACTCGCCACGGCGGCCGCGCTGAATTTACGCCTCGCGTAGGGGACATCTCATTGCTCACTACACCTTTTCCACCGCGCAACATAATTAATTCTACTCACCAAATGTCGGACAAAACGGAAGGTGCAACAGTTTCGTACCGTTTACCGTGCACACCACCGTCACCGAACGGCGACGGATTTCGCCGAAACAACACCAGCGGCCGCCATTGCACTCTGCCCATCTCCTCCACAACAGCACACACGCAGCTCCTTTGCTTCAACCCCCCCCCTTCTTACGTACGTCCTTTGTTCCACCCAGGCCGTTACTTTCACTTCACTCATGTGTCGATCACAATATGTCCGTCCTTCACGTGCCATGTTCATCCCAAACACAAAAACAAACGCCGACGGCCACAGCACTGCACGTTGCCCTGGTAAATGTGGTAAACAAACCAGCTTTTAGGTTCATGACACCACAGGACTCGACAGTGATGTCATCATTATGCAACCCGGAAGTACAAATACCAAGGATACGTCAGTGATGTCAGTCGGGTTGCCAAGTCCTGCCAGGTTTTCAAAAACAAGCGACAGAAACAAGCAAACCGTGCATTAAAAAAAAAAAAACAGCCGAAGGGGTCCGCGATGTTCCAGGGGGGTCCCCGGGGGTCCCAACACTCACAGGGGGTCGGCGGACCACCAGGGGGTCCGCGGACCACCAAGGTAACAATCAATATTAACATTTTTTCCAAATTAAAACAATTTTTTTTTTTTATTTTGGACAGTTTTACTCCGGCGACTTGGGTACCACAATATACACACGCACACGCTGGGCCCCGTGCGCGGCTGGGGTTGAGGGGGGCGTAGCCCCCCGAAACTCTAGTACATAATATAGACATGATGTAGATTCCACCGCTTTTTATTTAGTTCCATTTAGAGCTGAATTATTAGGTCCCTCAGTGTGTTTGCCAGCGGGCCATCTGAGCCAAAGTGTCACGTAATAATGAAAATAGGCTATCATGCCTTAATGAAACTGCGGAGGGACTTGCCTTTATAGTTGCTTTCACCAACTTTCACCACTTTATCCATTGCAGTTACTGTGCTTGCATAATATCCACGACCCACACGTGTTCGGGACGGGACGGGTCCCTTTATCGACAATTGGGTTCGGCTTGGTTCAGATTCTATCACCTCGGAAAATCCCGGTTCTGTTTATCAACACCCGAGCGAACCACCCTACTCAGCACTGATCAGGAGGAGACACAGCTGTGTCTCTTAGCGGTGTTGTGTCGTATCAAAAATAGCAGACATACAAGCTCACAAAGCGGCGCGTTGCCACGTGCTGTGAGCTTGTAGCTCTGATATTTTCAACGCGCGACACCATCGTACAACGAATAGACTATTCTATAACAGCAGCAGCTGTTAACTATATAAATATAAATGTCTAACTATATAAATGGCGACCGACTTCCGCACCCTCGGTGAGGACACCCCACAGCTCTGTTATCGAATAAACAACGCACCGCCAGACCACATGTCGCCAACTGACTCGCCACGGCGGCCGCGCTGAATTTACGCGTCGCGTAGGGGACATCTCATTGCTCACTACACCTTTTCCACCGCGCAACATAATTAATTCTACTCACCAAATGTCGGACAAAACGGAAGGTGAATCACTTTCGTACCGTTTACCGTGCACACCACCGACACCGAACGCCGACGGGTTTCGCCGAAACAACACGAGCGGCCGCCATTGCACTCTGCCCATCTCCTCCACAACACCACACACGCAGCTCCTTTGCTTCAACCCCCCCCCCCCCCTTCTTACGTACCTCCTTTGTTCCACCCAGGCCGTTACTTTCACTTCACTCATGTCTCGATCACAATATGTCCGTCCTTCACGTGCCATGTTCATCCCGAACACACAAACAAACAGCGACGGCCACACCACAGCACGTTGCCCAGGCTAATGTGGTAAACAAACCGTTCTAGGTTCATGACACCAAAGGACTCGACAGTGATGTCATCATTATGCAACCCGGAAGTACAAATACCAAGGATACGTCAGTGATGTCAGTCGGGTTGCCAGGCATGCCAGGTTCTCTAAAAACAAGCGCCAGAAACAAGCAACCACCTTCATGACAAAAAAAAAAACACCGTAGGGGTCCGCAATGTTCCAGGGGTGTCCCCGCGCGTCCCAACACTCCACAGGGGGTCAGTGGACCAGCAGGGGGTCCGCGGACCCCCTGTGGACCCCCTGAAACATAAAAAATATTATTTCTTCTAATTTTTTCCTTTTTCAAAAAAACTTTTCCACAGTTTTACTCCGGCGATTTGGGTCCCCCAATATACACGCGGCCACGCTGGGCCCCGTGCGCGGCTGGGGTTGAGGGGGGCGTAGCCCCCCGAAACTCTAGTATATATATATATACTGTGTACATTGAAATGATATACTGTAGTGTATACATTGGAGATAGCAAATCTACAAGCCAATCTACAAGCTCAAAGCGCTTTGTGATGCGTGAGCTTGTAGATCTGCTATTTTCCAAAAATAAATCTGGTAAGGGCCTCCAGCTGGCACAACACATTTTCAGATGGGGCTTATAGGGATAAATTAGCCTACATATTAACTTGGGGGTCCATGACATAAAAATATTTGAGAACCACCGGTTAAAATAATTGAACTATTGTGAAGCAAGCCCAAATAATGTACTACAGTTCAGAAACAAGCCCAAAAAAACGCACCCCACAGCTACCAATATTTACAAGCAACTTTACAGAAAAATAAGCCCAAATTCACTTATAATAAGCGGACATGGCTACACTGTTCAGTAAAGTGACAGATTTGATCAGAGAGAAACTGCTGAGTCACGGTTCATGCCTTTTATGGTGCAAATAGGGGCTTGGAACAATGTAAATGAACCTCTCGGGATCTTCACGCCCAGCTGGCTGTCATTAAAATATAGAACTGGTAATACGCACGTCTCTGGGATATACGAACCCCTTTATGAATTCCACGTCAGTTTGTGAGTACCAAAAATACGACCTACTTTACGAACTTTATTTACCCCATATTTACGACCCTCTTTATGAATCGGGGCCATTGATATCAATGTGCACGTTTAAATGGTTTGTATTGGAGTAATGCAGTATTTTTGGTTAAACTACTGTGACGTTCAAAATGGTTATTCATAACTACCAACTTGAAACCAGTGTTTTGTTTTTCTTCTTCCCACATTCAATATTAGTGGCAATGATTGACATTTAACAACTTTGCTTGATATCTACTAAACTATACACTGCATATACTCATGTACACAACATTCTTTCAAGACAGTTAATCTCTGCTAATGACAAAAAAATATATGGTTTAGTCCTTTAACAAAGAAAGAACTTCATCCCTTTTTTGTACATTATGTTGCATACCAGTTTAACCCTTTATCTTTAGACACACATGGTGTAATAGTTACTGGGGTTGCATCAGTAGACCACCTTGACTAATATCTATATTTCTTTATTATTACATATTCTCAGAAAAAAAATATTAGCCTCTCTGTGCTTTACATTTATGCCATTGGTTAAATATTGATTTATTTAAGATATAATACAGAAAAGTCACAAGGAATAGCAGTTTCCAGGATGGTTTTCAGAGCAGCTTGTAAATGTTTCTGTACCAAAGGAATGTAAATATGTAAACGTACCTGAACTCCTAAACATCAGTGACAATCATCCTTTCAGTGTGTTACTGCCAGAGGAATGAAGCATCATATGAGAGAGTTCATGTGACACCTCAGAAATCATATTGGTGTCAATAGTAGAGATAAGAGAAAGAGGAAGTACAGTACCCTAAATAATAATGTTGTAATTAATGTGTGTAATAAAGTGTCATGGTTGGGGGGGGGGGGGCATTAATGGCATATTTTATGCTTTTGTTCTGCAAACCGTTTCACGAGGCAAGTTTATAGTGACGCACATTTCAACAACAAGGCAATTCTACTGTATGTGCTTTACACCAGGGGTGTAAAGCACGTTTTCAGGCCAAGGACCCCCTAGCTGAGAGAGAGATGAAGCAGGGACCCCCTCTATGTTGTATAAAATTGTGTTTCAGATAAACTTTTGCTGCTCTTTTTTCCCCTCTAGACACCTATATAACTCTTTGCCAAAAATAGCCGATCTACAAGGGTTGTGAACTTGCAGATCGGCTATTTTTGGCTAAAGTTCTCCTCAGAAAAGGGATGCTAGGTTTCAAGTGGTTAATGCAAAAACAAATAATCATATTACACAAAGATTTGGGGGACCCCCTGTAGTAACTCTGGGGACCCCCTAGGGGTCCCGGACCCCCTGTTGAAGACCCCTGCTTTACACAAAACATCAAGCAAAGGAAACGCATCAAACTAGAAAAAGTGCTCCTCGGAGCACAGGTCTCCGCCAGGTCAGGTAGGTTATCATGGCCTCCTGGTGGAACTATAATAGGCCAATGTGAAAAGGGTGACATGTCTTCCCCACGGGGATCAATGAAGTATAACTTAACTGCTCTTTTTATATGTGAAGCTACAGTCAGTGGTGGAAAAAGTACTCACATTATTTACTTAAGTAAAAGTATCATTACTGCAATGTAGAAATGCTCTGTTACAAGTAAAAGTCCGGAATTCTAAATTTACTTGAGTAAAAGTACACAAGTATTGGCATCAAAATGTGCTTAAAGTACCAAAAGTAAAAGTACTCATTATGCAGAATGTCCCATTTCAAGTATTCAACATGTATTAAAATGTTTTGAAAATAGCAGATCTACAAGCTCACAACGCGTCGCATCTCGACGCGTTGTGAGCTTGTAGATCGGCTATTTTCAAATAGCAGAAATATATATAGAGCTTAAGTGGTTAATGTATGTTTAGTAATACAAATTGAAATAACTAAATAATAATAATAAAGTAAATAGTAACTAAAGTTTTAAAATGGTTATAGTGGAGTAACAGTACAATATTTTCCTCAGAGATGTAGTGGAGTAGAAGTAAAAGTATTGAAAATTGTAAATACTCCACTAAAGTAAAAAATACCTCAAAATTGTACTTAAATACAGTACTTAAGTAAATGTACTCAGTTATTTTACACCACTGGCTACAGTGCAGTGTATTATTATTCATACTTTTTTATGCGCCTACAGTAGGCGTCCCTTTCTTCCACATCTTGAGAAGGGACAACTTAAGGAACAAGCTGTTTTTTTCTGAGAAACAGCCCTATCTGCCCAGGAGGTTAATTTCAAAACACTCTCATGAATTTCTCATGACTATACTTGGCCCGGGCCATAAATAATACATTTTAGGATATCAAAATCTGCTCTCGTGCAACGATTGGCTCCCGGGGGCTGGACTTTGGACATGCCTGTACTACATACAGTGGTGGAAAGTAACTAAGTACATTTACTCAAGTACTGCACTGTAGTGCAAATTTCAGGATTTCTTTTTACTTTACTGGAGTATTTCCAATTTTCATTACTTTTACTTCTACTCCACTATATCTCAGAGGCAAATATTGTACTATTACTCCATTCTATTATTACAAAAGATACATTAACCACTTCAGCCCTATATATATTTCGGCCATTTGAAAATAGCCGATCTACAAGCTCACGATGCGCCGCATGGTGACGCATTGTGAGCTTGTAGATCGGCTATTTTCAAAAGATTTGCATACATTTGAAACCTGTGAAATGGGACATTGTGCATAATGAGTACTTTCTACTTTTGGCATGTTAAGTACATTTTGATACCAATACTTACGTAAATAATGTGAGTACTTTTTCCACCACTGCTGTACTACATACACAGTAAATGCATCCATTTATAACTCCGGAGAGAGTGTACATGTTCATTTGTCACATGTTGTTACACTCTCGGGAGCATTCGCGGATTAAGCACCTACAGCTCAAGGACACCTCAGATATAGCTGTTGAAAGAAAAAGGGTGTCGACATTTCTCATTTACTTTCCCAGCCCAGTGTGATAGGATTCAATGTGTAAAAAGCTCCAGTTTTTTACAACCCTGCTGCCTCTTCAACCTTCAGGGCAAAAGAGTGATAATTACAGCTCTCTCTCCATATCTCCCACTTGGGAGAGAGTGCAGCAGTATGAGAGTGGAGTACTGTAGTGAAAGTTCAGGGTTATGGAATGTGCTGACCTGTTAAACAGAATTTAGTTTCTGTAAAGCACAAGTCCGCAAACTATTCCCACAGATATAGTTCTGAATGCATAATGTGCGTGTGGCCTTATCTGACATTATTACAAGAGTTAAACATTTTTCGTTCCTATTTGTCATTGTGGCCTATTATTGCACATTATTTTGTCAGCATTTAAGCCCAAGTCATACTTCGTTGTACGATGGAGTAGCATTGCAGACAATAGCAGATCTAAAAGCTCCAAACGCGTTGCGGCCTTGTAGATTGGCTATTTTCGGCGCAGGAGTCACAAATTATAAATCCAGTATTAGTCCTGGTAGGTGCCTGTGCTGTGTGTGTGTGTGTGTGCCGTGTGCGTGCATGTGTGAGCGCGTGTGTGTGCATATTTGTGTTATATTTATTTTTTTATAATTATTTTATTTCTATTTTACCAGGAATAGTTTGGTGACCACCGGAGAGACGGGTGACAGCCGGAATGTAGACGGCATCCGGGAGCAGTATGGGTTAGCGCCCCAGCCTGTGTCTTCCGTGAGGAAGAAGCCCAACAAATCCACGGTGAGGCCTTTAAGGAGGGCCATTCAAGCAAGCCGCAAGGGGAGCCTGTAGTACCACCACGGCCCAAGAAACCATCACGCCAGAAAGAAATGTTTGGAGTCCATATTTTATCATTAATGTCTAACTTTCCTTTAATGTTGTAATGCAAGTAATCTAGAGGTATTTAACTTGATATTTCTGTCTTCCACTGGGCCAGTGTTGGGGGTGAACGGGCCTTCCAATTTACAGCAATACATTTTTTGACAGCGATGAATGCAGGGTTGCACAATTGTCTTGTGGTTGAGCATGTTTACACCGACCCCTATCAACCTCCATCTTGTCCCAGCCTCATGTGTTATTGATTCTCCAAGGAGGTTTGCTCTGTGTTATTCATTTTACTTTATCAGATTGCTTATTTGGTTGTGATCAGTGCTTAATTGCCTCCCCCCGCATGCCCAATTATTTGTTCTACATTTTACATAAAATAATATTAATTTCACCATAAAATGGCCCCAGAAAGCTTTGCCAAATAACAGCGTCGCCGTTTCCACATCAAATAATGCATTTCCTAATCAGAAAATTAACACAGGAATGTAGCAATAGAAGAAAACTATTATTTATGGAGGGGAAAACAGGAGGGGAGGCGACGCAATAACTCTCTCTCTCTCTCTCTCTCTCTCTCTCTCTCTCTCTCTCTCTCTCTCTCTCTCTCTCTCTCAAATATTGTCTTTATTTCAATTGATTGATTATTCTGCAATTGTTTTTCTATTGTATATAGGCCTAGCTTAAAGCAAGACACTATATAAGCTATAAAGCTTCAGCCTACACATTTTCGGTCTAGCAGTGTTGTGCTGCTTTGTTTTTGTTTTTATTGTATGAAATGTCATATGTGTATATGGGCTTATGTAATGACCAACATAAACGTTAACTAACTAAATGCCTCCCTGCTTGGCTCTCAGCATCAATGGCTGGATTAGGGGGGTGAGTCCCTGTGACAGAAACAGGAGATAGGCTCCTGACCTATGGGCCACATGGCTCAGAAAGGCTACTTATACTGTCTGAAACCCAGACAGTATTTATTAATTTAACTTGTTTTTTGGTAATTGTCTATTGTCTTGAATATTCATCTTTTGGTCGTGGTGTAAAACAGGTTAGCCCCCAGAGGGCACCAGTGAGACACTTATTGTATGACACAGTATTCTTAAAGTTGTGGAATCAGAACTCCAGTGTGTTTTAGTTTTGGTAATGTAGTCTATTTAATTTAGGAATATAGCTATTTTAATTCTTCCTGTGGATGGCATTGTCCTTACTCTCCTTTCAAACATCATGACAATATTGTGCAGGCTTGTTATTATGATAAATAATGCGGTATGTAGGGGCTTCAGTATTTGAGGTCAGGGGAGGGGGCAGTCATGACAGTGCAAGTTGTGTCCAGCACATGCTAGGTCAGGGGTCTTCAACAGGGGGTCCGGGACTCACCGGGACTCACCGGGACTCACAACGGGACTCACAACGGGACTCACAACGGGACTCACAACGCCTCGCGCTGCGAGGCGTTGTGAGCTTGTAGATCAGCTATTTTTGGCAAAGCGTTATAGGTGTGTAGAGGGAAAAAAGAGCAGCAAAAGTTTATCTGAAACACAATTTTACACAACATAGAGGGGGTCCCTGCTTCATCTCTCTCTCAGCTAGGGGGTCCTTGGCCTGAAAACGTTGAAGACCCCTGTGCTAGGTGGATCCTTAAAGGTAGGGTAGGTGAACAAAAAGTGTTGTTAAAGGTTAAAGCACTATATTCTGATAGTAATCATTGCTATAGAGTGTTTGCTCAGTAAGGAGTCTCCATGTCTCTCCAGCTCTTTAATAAACAGAAAATACATTTTCAGGTGGGTTGCAAAATTCCATCCAATAAGGAGAGAGTAGGCCTACCCATTTATCATCTTCCTTTTTATAGTGTTCCAGTTCCATTTTTTGTCTGCTCATTTCTTTGTGTCATCACTTACAATTTCACTTGTTTATTCTGTATCCTGACTGAGTTCTCTATCCTGATTGGATACAATTGGTATCCCGACCTGAACATGCATTTTCTGTTTATTAAAGAGCTGGAAAGACATGAGTCGGGAGACTCATGATAACACAAACCAGTGGTGGAAAAAGTACTCTTATGTTTTGTATTCAACATTTACTTGAGTAAAAGTACAAAAGTATTGGCATCAAAATGTACTTAAAGTAGGCCTACCAAAAGTAGAAAGTACTCATTATGCAGAATGTCCCATTTCACAAGTTTTCAAATGTATGAAATGTATCAAAATAATTTGAAAATAGCAGATCTACACACTCGCAATGCATTAGTGAGCTTGTAGATCTGCTATTTTCAAATGGCCGACATGTATATAGGGCTATAATAGGGTTAATGTATGTTTTGTAATAATAATCAAAATCAAAAAGTAACTAGGAGGCTCACTAACGTTTTCAAATAATTGTAGTGGAGTAAAAGTATAATATTTGTCTCTGAGATGCAGAGTGGAAGTAAAAGTATTGAATATTGTAAATACTCCAGTAAAGTAAAAGTACCTCAAAATTGTACTTAAGTACCTACAGTACTTGAGTAAATGTACTTAGTTACTTTACACCACTGGTGTTGAGTTTAGGTTTGTGTGACTGGTGGTAGTTTTACAGTATGCTATATGCACAACAGCCATATTGTGGAGAAATTCACAGGTGTAGAGTCAGGGTGATGATATTGTGCATGTTGGCTCACTGGAAACACTCTGAGGGGGTTCCAAATGGCCCCTTGACGGGTGTGTAACTCTGAGACTCTCAGAGTTATGGTGGTCGTGGAAATTAAGAACTCTGACTGTGCTACACTAAATGGAACAGAGCCTTCATTAGTATCATTGGTAACACCTGTGAAGGAAGTGATAATGTGGCTGCTGTGAATAGAGCCAGTTATGCAGGGTTATGTCCACCAGGTGGAGCCCTGCCCTTGTCCCTTCCTTCCTGTGGTCTCTCTCTCTATAATGTCCGGGGCGACGCGCGGCTCCAGACGGAGCTTGGCACCTCAGATCAGACACTCAGTCCATCCTGACCGGGTCTCTCTCTCTCTGTCTGTCTATCTGTCGGGTGGTCGCTGCTCTGTGGACCCAACGGTACTGACTGTCTGTCCCCCTGGACTCCTATGAAACTCCTCTAATGTTGCTGATCTTCTGGATAAAAAATGTCCAACAACAACAGGCTCTTTACGGAGGGACGCGCACATCGGAGAAGAGCATGACGCGTGTGGATCTCTGTGGTGACTTCTAAATGTTTTATACTCTTTTCTTTCTGAGCTTCAGAAGAAAGAAACGCGGGGAGGAGATTTCTCTGGGTAAGAAAAGCGTCATTGTTTTATCTTATAGACTGTATAAGAACATACTATTATAGGAGCTGCACCTGTACCTATAATAAGACAATTTGACCACTTTCTTCTTTATGTGAAATCCATTTTTGCGCACAGAAACATAAAATACATAACTGGGAGTTATGTGAGCGGAGTTTACCTGTGTTTTTTTGTCAATGAACCTCGAGAAATCATAAATGGATCAAAATCACTGTGGATCACAGTTCATTTTCTTCTATGCTATAGAAGAATAGATCAATAGGAGAAACCATGTTATTGTCGCCACTGTTGAGGTTACTGTGCGTGTCGCTGTGCAGCGACGCCGTGTTACTGTTAAGTCACTCACAGCAGGACGGGGAGCAGCAGAAAACAAAGGCTACTTTCACCCCGCAGGGCGATTATGAATCCACCGCCACAAACAGGAATGTCCTCCATAAGGCTCGTATAAGTGGCCGCGGGACATCATGGCATGGTGCTGCTGATGCTGCTGGAGAGGAGCGAGGACTCGGCGGCAAACATAAGGTTCGATCGTGGCACGATGCCGCTGGAGAGGAGCGAGGAGTCAAGGGCAAACATAAGGTTCGAAGTGGCGGCGGGACATCATGGCACGATGCTGCTGCTCTTGGAGAGGAGCGAGGACTCAAGGGCAAGCAACGCAATAACGCAGGGGCGCACCTGGCCCCGTTTGGAACCTCACTCTCCACTATCGTGGAGAGTGAGGTTCCGAACGGGGCTAGGGCGCAGCAACATCATCAGCACCATCACCACGACGACGCTGCTGCTCTGAACTCCGTGGCGAGGAGAGGAGCTCCCCCGCGCGCCGTGCGTAAAACCCAGCATCCGAAGGGAGGACCAGGAGGAAGCGCTCACGAGGACGGAGATGGAGATGGACCCTGGCGCGCCTCCCGGGGTGAGGCGTCGGCCGTCACGGCAACGAAGGGCAGAGGAGGAGGATGCAGGCACGTCAAGGGTAACGCGAACTATCATAAGAGCAAGAAGCACGAACAGCAAATGTGCAGGCGGAAAAAGGCCGGGCACAAAAGCCGGCAGAGGCGAGACGTAAGGCGCGGAGAGAGCGATGGAGAGGCGAGCCAGGCAGCGTCTCTGGCCATGTGGGAAGCGCTGCCTAAGCCCATGGCCCAGGAGCAAGGCACGTACCTTCCGTTCAACGACAGCAGCGACTACGAGCCGTTCACGCTGCCGAACCTGTTCGACTTCATCCCCAAGAACACGAACAGACGGAAACTAGTCAGAAACCCCTTCTACCCCGTCACCGCGGAATCGTACGGCGCGTACGCAGTGGTAATCATCGCCGGCATCATTTTCACCATGGGGATCCTGGGGAATATAGCAATCATGTGCCTCGTGTGTCACAACTACTACATGAGGAGCATCTCCAACTCTCTGCTGGCCAACCTGGCCTTCTGGGATTTCGTGGTCATCTTCTTCTGCCTGCCGCTGGTCACCTTCCACGAGCTGACCAAGAACTGGCTGCTGGGGGAGTTCTCCTGTAAAGTCATCCCTTACCTTGAGGTAATTATAACGCTCACTGGCAGTTCAACACAGGGGTCAGGGGTTCTCACCCCCCCCCCCCCCCCCTCCCACACACACACACACTCTTTACCCCATCTGAAAATATTTTGTGCCAGGGACCCCCCCAAGACAAGATTTGTGTTTTTATTTCAAGATAAAACATGAATAAATGCAGATCTACAAGCTCACTAACCCTAACCCTTGTGAGCTTGTAGATCGGCTATATATACTACTCGGGTTCAAGTGGTTAAACAGATTTTGATGGTATATTAACACATTTAGCTGGGAACCCCCTTAATGACCCTGGCTGGGGGTCCCCGGATCCCACTTCCAGAACGGATGGTTTATGTTGTGATTTCCTCTAGTCTGCTGTTCATCATTAAACTTGTCATCATCCCAATTATGGGAATGTCATTATAGGCAAAGCAAACAAACAAACAAACACACACACACACAAACACTCGAACAAACAAACACACACACAAACACACAAACATACAAACAAACAAACAAACAAAAATAACTAAAAAGTGTGGATAAAATGTTGTGAGCTTGTAGATTAGATTAATTGTAATTTAGACAATGTTGACAATGTTGTGGTTAACCACATGAATCCCATGTCCCTAATCTGGGCAGGTCATTATAGGTGAAAATAGCAGATCTACAAGCTCACAACGTGTTGCAAGCTTGAGAAGTTGTGGGCTTGAGAGCTCCAGAAGTTGTGAGCTTTGGTGTGTAGAGGCAAAAAGGAGGAGGGACTAATATAGACCCCTGGGCGACCCCAGTCAACTGAAGTTTATAGGGTTAAAGTGCTTTAAGTTAAGTGATTAACCACATGAGCATGTCATGTTAGGCGAACCTTTTGGTAGAAAATAGCTGATCTTGCAACCTGTTGTGAGCTTGCAGATCGGCTGTTTTCATTGAAGAGATTTGGTGCACAGGGGGAAAAAAGGACCAAGTACAGACCCCTGGGAGACCCTGGTCAACAAAGGGCTCAATGGTTGAGTGGCTAAAATAAATCAAAGTGTTGTCATTTACTGAACCAAATCCATGTTTTTTATTGCGTGCAGGTGTTTTCTATGAGTAGACTTAACATAGGTGGACCCCCCATGTGGTGGACTCCCCATGTGGGGTCCCCACATGATTTGGGAGGGGGGGTCCCCATATGATAGTGAAGTGACAATTTAAGGAGTTTTAACCTTTTTTAACCTAAAGAAATTTAAGAACCAAAGAAAGAAAAGAAGAAGACCATTACTGCAACAAAAGTAACCAACAAACTATACTATAACACATTGGCCAAATTGTCAAATAATATAAGAAAGACGTAAACATTTTTAAAATAGACTATCTACACAAGCTCACAACGCCTCGCAACGCAATCTGCTATTTTCACAATATTTATCTGTGGAACAGTGTCAAACAAAATGGGGGGTCCCCAGTTCAAATATGATTATTTAGTGGGGTCGCAGCCTGAAAAGAGAACCACTAGTGTAGAGTAGACTGTGTAGAGGCAAAAAGGAGGAGGGACCAAGTATAGACCCCTGAGGGACACACTTCTCCATTTGCTTTTGTAGGTTAATGTCTTGTGTTCACCGATCACGACTCTCTACACTCAAGGCCATACGTGGGCAACTGGCGGCCCGGGGGCCACATGCGGCCCCCACCTTCACTTAATGCGGCCCGCAGGTTAATATCAGAATACTGATATATTATTTATTTCAGCTGTTACAATTCAAAACATGCAAGCATGATTCGCTTTAATTACTTCAGTCTATATTAGTAGCATAATGACTAGTATAAAAATGCTAACGTCTTTTTTATGTCCAATGTATTTGTATTTAAGTTCATAAAGTTAACATAAGTATAATTAAATGCATTTCAAATTAAATAAATAATTTTACTTTTCAGGATTCCAATTAAAAAATAGCAAAAAAAATATCAGGATTCCAATTCAAAAATAGCAAAAATATGTACAAGCTCAAAACGTGTCGCACAAAAAAAGTTAAAATATGGAGATAAGAGGTTTCTGCCCGACAGTATATGCAGTGTGGCCCTCTGGAGTGAGTGTGGAAATATAGTGGCCCTCTCCATCATCAAAGTTGCCCACCCCTGCTCTAGGCCTTCATTACAGCTGTCTTTTGACACTCATGCACTGGTAGGCTGGTGAAAGTTACATACCTGAGGCAACCTACTCTGATGTCAGCTATAGGGTTACAGACACTACTCTGACCCAGTTGTGTGTCTGTGGTTGGTGTTGTTAGAAAACAAAAAGAACCTGTAACCAAAATGATGGCACCGCCAGGCAGTGGTGGAAAAAGTACTCAATGTCTTTACTTAAGTAAAAGTATCAATACGGCAAGGTAGAAATACTCTGTTACAAGAAAAAGTCTGGTATTAAAAACTTGCTTGAGTAAAAGTAAAAAAGTGTTGGTATCAGCATGAATTGTACTTAAAGTACCAAAAGTAAAAGCACTCATTATGCAGAATGTCACATTTCAAGTTTTCAAATGTATAGAAATCTGTTAAAAATAGCAGATCTACAAGCTCACACAATGCGTCGCATCGCGACACATTGTGAGCTTGTAGATCGGCTAAATGGCCGAAATGTACATAGGGCTGAAGTGGGTAATGTATGTGTTGCAATAATAATCAAAATAACTAGTAACTAAAGTTTTCAAATAATTGTAGTGGTGTAAAAGTCTGAGATGTAGGATCCGAGATGTAGTGGAGTAGAAGTAAAAGTACTGAAAATTGGAAATACCCCAGTAAAGTAAAAATACCTAAAAAAGTGCAGTACTTGAGTAAATGTACTTAGTTACTTTACACCACTGCCACCAGGGACCCCATAGTTGATCCGTTTATTTTATTTTGCCCATCTACACAGCGTTGTGAGCTTGTAGATCGGCTATTTTCAGTGCACGACACTGGCACGCAACTAACAATAAGTCACTCTTAAGAACCACAGAACTGGTGCCAATTTCAGAAAGGAATAGAATAACATCCATCTTCACAGCAGCGGCGATATTATGAATGTTTGCTGGGTACGGACAATAGAATGATACTATAGCCCACACACACCCACATGTACCGTATAGCTTATAGGAGTGTTGTGGCTGGGAGCTATGTGCTCCGTGTCAACACGCTATTGTGCACAGAACAATGGAAAAGTAGGCGATGGGGTATCGTCCTGTCCACAAGGTGCGACACAGTGACAATATAGAGACTGCACAAACTCAGCTTACAAACACCTCGTTTTTAATACGAGCGAATTGGCTCTATGCACAGCAGCCATATTGGAAAGAAATTGGGCCTCTTCTTACTTCTTTCAAATGTGTTACCAATGATACTGAAGGCTCTGTTCAATTTTGTGTAGCATAGTGGTTCTCAAACTTTAATTTCAAGGACCCCATAACTGTGAGAGTGTACAAATGGAACCAAATGGACCCGTTACACACACGTAAGGGGCCATTTGGAACCCCCCCCCCCCCCCCCCCCCCCCTAAAGGAACCATGAGGGTCTCTGGACCCCAATTTGAGACCCACTGGTGTAGCAGAGTGTTTCCAGTGAGCCAACATGCACTATCAGCACCCTGACTCTGTTTGACCAGAATGGAACAGAGCCTTCATTAGTATCATTGGTAACACCTGTGAAGGAAGTAAGAAGAGGCCCAATTTCTTTCCAATATGGCTGCTGTGCATGCACAAACTCAGCTTACAAACACCTAGTTTTTAATACGAGCGAAGGAATCTATAGGCTATTTATTTACCACACTTTTGTGGAGCAAATATAGTTAGATTGGATAACAAGATACTGTAGATCATGGGTCTTCGACAGGGGGTCCAGGACCCCTGAGGTGTTCTCAGAGTTACTACAGGGAGGCCTCCCTGTAGTATCCCTTTCCTAATGTCCCTTTTCTATCACAATTGTTTTTGTGATAGGAAAGAATATAAATGTCTGAAAATACAGATGAACGTGAATCCAACATGTTTTCCATGTTGTAAAATATCACGTGCAAACAGACTACGTGCTGTCAAATGAATCTATGAAGCCATCAAAGATGCAGTATCACTTGGAGACAATCCTTGGATGCTTAACAGAGAAATAGTGGAGTTCCCTGTTTTGTCTCGCTCTCTGCTAAGGGGTCCTTGGCCTGAAAAAAAAAAAAAAACTTGAAGACCCCTGCTAGATGTGATGGTACTGTAGGTGAACAGGTATACAGTCAGTGATAGACTCAAACGCATGGATGAATGGAATGTGAGAGCATGAATTTGATGGCTGGTGGTAGGGCATTGCACATTTTCGTGGCATAATAGTAGAAATAATTCATCCCCATGTTTGTGGCAAATCTGGGGGGAAATTAGATTAGTTTGACCCTCCAGAAAAACGTGGGCAAAAATTCTTGAGCTGACAAATATTGGCGCCCCTGTTCTAGAGTACCATGAGTTGCATGCATAGTCAAAATGACATTGGATGAGTCATGAGTGCTCCAGCCAGTGTCCTCAGTGCATTCCTACAGTACTGCCCAAGATCCTACTGAGATTCTGCCAAGTAGGGCTGCAAATTTTCACTATTTTTCTTAGCGTTATTGATAACTTTACGATTAACTGCGGGGGGGGTGATATAATTTTTTATATTTACATATCAACAAATCCATGCAAAAGAATAACTTTCGCCTTATTCCATACTATGCAAAAATAGTGAAATGGCTATTTTTGCTATTTTTTATAGTCGTTGCTCACATAATTCTCAATTTCCCCCAGACAAACACAAGCTGATCAACCTGTCACCCTGTACGGCGCAAAACGCCAACACACGTGCGGTCGGTCAACACAAAACAAAACAACACCTAGGCTCTGTACTGTATAATATGGCCCCAACCCCACCCCCTCCAATCCACTGGCCCAAACAAACAGCATCACAACACGCAGATTAACAAATGTTTTAAGAGGCTGCTCTCAGACAGACAGAGATTAGGCCTTGTTGTCATAGTTAATGGAGAGAGCATTTAGTTGACTTGTGCTCATTCAGTGGAAGCAGGCCAACGCAGTCTGAGTGCCTTGACAAACAAACCTGCTCTGAAAGCAGGAAGGTATAAAAAGTGGATTGGTCACATTCGATGTTAAATTCATAATGGCACTTTGGAGTTGGAAAATTAATAATGATATTCTAGGTTTACATTAGGTGTTGGTAAGTTATTCTAACTCTGAGGGTGTACAGTACAAATGGAACCAAATGGACTGTGAGGGTCCATTTGGTTCCATTTGTACACTCTCAGAGTTACAGACCCGCGAGCGTCCATTTGGTTCCATTTGTACACTCTCAGAGTTACAGAGGTGTAAGAGTCCATTTGGTTCCTAAGTATCAATCATTTTGCTGGGTGGGGACCCCCTAGAATCCGCTCAAGGACGTCTGGGGGTCCCTGGACCCCACTTTGAGAACCTATGGAATCCAGTATTATTGATTGTGGTTGACTGTTTAGTAAGTCATATCATATGGCGCCCCTTGCAAGCATTTAAACTGTGAAATGACTATGATGCTATCAAAGAAATACTGCTTTTATTGTTCTATTATTATGGAATTATTCCTACACCACGTTAACCACAGCTTGTGACACCAGCGGTGGGGAAAGCTGTGAACGTATCAAAACAAAGGGTGTGGTGCTTGAAGTGTGTAAGCTGCTTAGCGCTGACATTTTTTCCTTCGTTTCGGTTACACATTAATACGATGCCCTAATGTACTAACATGACCTTTTGAATAGGGCCGGGGCAGGATACCCATGCTGTGGCTTGAATTATAATAATCAGTAATGAAATCTACTACGTTACTACAGTGATGTAAGCAATTTGATTACTTTTGGATTCATTTGCCTTCAAATGACAATAGCAATGCATTTTTTAAGTCAGCTAACCTTAAACCCTCAATAACCGGTAAACTTGACATTTGGTCTGCACCCCCCACACAAAGCCTTCCCCAACTCCCCTAGTCTTCTTCTTTAGGACTGACTGACACACACACGCACGCACGCACGCACGCACGCACGCACGCACGCACGCACGCACACACACACACACACACACACACACACACACACACACACACACACACACACACACACACACACACACACACACACACACACACACACACACACACACACACACACACACACACACACACACACACACCAATTATTATTTTCTTATTATGAATTGTCGTGAGCCGTGTACCCGACAAATTGTGTTGTACCCAGACTGAGTGTGTTTGTTTTGGTTTCTACTACATATCCAGCTCACCTGGCATTTATAAATATCCAGCGATTCTCAACCTTTTAATGTCTGAATCCCCAGTGTGACATGCGTAACAACAGACCCGATTAGACATGTTATATTTTGTTTTATCCCTGGGACCCTGATCTAAACTGTAAAACCCTCATTGCTAATGTAACTCTTGAGAGTGTACAAATGTGTACACTCTCAGAGTTACAGACCCTTAAGGGTCCATTTGTACCCCTGGTGGTCTCCGGACCCCAAGTTGAGACCAAGTGCTTTAAACCCAGGGCTCTGCCGTCTGATAAGGTACGCTATAACCTGATTGGTCGTTTTTCCATTGCAAATCTGACCAATGTTCTATTAGATTAGCCTACTGTAATCCTATTACATGTTTTTTTTTGTTAGAACCCAGCCTTTGCCTGCAGCGTTGCCATGTCTGCTTATCGCGTAAGCGACTTTGGCCTTGTTTTTCTATGCTTGTAAATATTGGTAGTTACGGGTTGTGTTTTTTTGGGCTTGTTTGGAAAGTGTACTTTGCTTATGTGGGCTTGTTTGTAAACGTGTAGTTGCTTATATGGGCTTGTTTGTAAAGTGTAGTTGCTTATGTGGGCTTGTTTGTAAAGTGTAGTTGCTTATATGGGCTTGTTTGTAAAGTGTAGTTGCTTATGTGGTTCTCAAATATTTTCATGTCAAGGACCCCCAAGTTAATATGTATTTGTCTGCTGACTCCCATTTGAAAATATTTGTGTCAGGAACCCCCATACAAGATTCATGTTTGTAAATAGCTATTTTCAAATAGCCGATGTATATAGGTTTATAGTGCTCATGTAACCTATAGTCGCTTCTTTTGGGCTTGTTTTCATAGACCTAGTTGCTTATTTCTCTCTCAAAATCTGGCAACACGGTTTGCTTTAACAATAGTGGTATTTAAATGTTTGTGGCTGGTGGGAGGAGGATACATCACAACCATCCAATGGCTAACGACAGCGTGTTAGCTTCGCTATGCTAAGCTCCTCTCCAACCATGCGGCTAATGGGGTGTAATTATACCAAACAGAGGGGATATTAATTGTAATGGGCTGCTGGGGCAAATCACAATGCTCCACGGCCTGTGAAGATCTGTCATTATGGACACAGATGAGACATGGGTTATTTACACAAAGCCTTCCCCAACTCCCCTAGTCTTCTTCTTTAGGACTGACTGACACGCACGCACGCACGCGCGCGCGCACACACACACACACACACACACACACACACCAGTGTTGCCAGATTTTGCGAGACCAGAAGCAACCATGTCTATGAAAACAAGCCCAAAAGAAGCGACTAATAGGCCACATGAGCACTTTGAACCTATATACATTGGCTGTTTGAAAATAGCCGATCTACAAGCTCACCACGTGCCGCGTTGTGAGCTTTTTATTTTCAAAAGAAATATTGTGGGGAAAAAATGGAAAAGTTTCCTGGCACCAAATGTTTTCAGATGGGGATACGCTGGTTTAAACAAAATTAGGAAGCATCAAGCACAATAGGCTCCATGCACAGCAGCCATATTATCACTTCCTTCACGGGTGTTACCAATGATACTAATGAAGGCTCTGTTCCATTTAGTCTAGCACAGTGGTTTCCACCACCCCCATAACTCTGAGAGTGTCCAAATGGAACCAAATGGACCCGTAGGTCCATTTGGTTCCATTTGGACACTCTCAGAGTTACACACCTGTAAAGGGCCATTTGGAAGCCCATGAGGGTCCCTGGACCCCAACTGTAGACCCACTGGTGTAGCAGAGTGTTTCCAGTGAGCCAACATGCACAACATCAGCACCCTGACTCTGTTTGACCAGAATGGAACAGAGCCTTCATTAGTATCATTGGTAACACCTGTGAATGTCTTCATAATACGCCTGCTGTGAATAGAGCCTATTGAGCAACTACACTTTAGAAACAAGCCAAACAAAAAAACTCAACCTGCAACTACCAAATATTTGGGTGCAAAAACAAGCCCAAAGTCGCATGATAACCAGACATGGCAACACTGCACCGGGGGACGTATTTGCTGTCATGCTGATGTGATGATAGACATTAAATGTGTCATTGTGTGTTTAATGTGGGTGTCTGTTTGTTTGTGCTGCGGTCGGTCGGACGACGTTTAGCTGAGCTATGAGGTTGTATATCAACAAGGACATGCAGGCGCAGACAGACAGTTACTCTGACACGGCACATAAAACTGCCTGTTACTGTGGTGGAGCTGGACAGAGGACCTTTGGGTGGCCGCCGTCAGTGGTGTAAAGTAACTAAAGTACATGTATGTACTCAAGTACTGGGAACGGGAAGGACGCCATTATGATCCACATGCAGCTCGCCCAGTCTGAACAAGTCTCAAAACATTTAACCCATTCTATCCGGGAACACATATCTGTCATTTTAGATGTCTTTGGCTATTCAAAAATATGTGAGCTTGTAGATCTGCTATTCTTATTTTTTTGTGAAAATGTGTGCAAATCTTTGAATATATCTTTTTTAAAGCGAACATTTTTAAAATATTTTGTTCCGTGGACCCCCAGAGGCAAAGATTTGAGTTAAAAATGTTGTTTCAAGAAATATTATGTATTCAAAGATTTGCACACTGTTCAAATTTTTCAAAAATAGCCAAAGTATAAAAAGGACACAGATGCGTTCCCCCGGATTGAGTAGGTTAACCACATGAACATCCCTATTCTGTATATTGTGAGTATATTGTTGCTGTCGTGCAGAATATCTCCATACTATAACTTTTTGTTGTGTTTTTTTGTAAATGAATGACATACTTGATCATATTGCAGCATCACACAAAAGCATCAACAGTAGCAGCTGGAGACGCTTGTAGATCTGCTATTTTTACTATTCTTTTAAATTTGAGAGACGATATAGGGTTGAAGTGGTTAACCTTTAACAGTTTCTTGTCATTGCTCTACCAAAGTGGGCTTCAGGGGTGGACCCTCAGGGGTCCTTAAGGGGGTTCCAAATGAACCCTCACAGGTCTGTAACTCTGAGAGTTACTGTACTGTATGGGGGTCTTCCAAGTTAAAAGGTTTGAGAACCTACTTTTGAGAAGTTACTATGGTGATTTTGGTTTGTTCTTAATCTGTGGTCTGGATACAGAATGATTGACTCTACCAAACCCCTACCAACTCCCTACACTTCCCTCTATACCTTATAGGGAAGTGTCCCTATAACCTTTGAATGTATAGCTAGCTACCTGGACATGACATGCCCAAATGTTGTCGATCAGTCATTCAATGCAATCTCACTGCATTGTGGTGAAATACATCTCAACATGACATTGTGTGTGATTTGGAGATCTGTTTCACCATACAGTGAGAGTGAATGGGACAGATGAAGAGGATCGACAATATTTGGACTTATATCAGCTATAGCTAATAGCTCGGTTGAACCTTGAAGTAGCTATTTGTAATAGCTACTGGAGGTTCTGCCAAACTTCAACACCGCTTTAAACCTCTCAACCCCGAGCCCCTGGCTTTCATTGAGCCCTACGGTATATATTTTGTTGTGTGATGAATGGTGAAAATAGCAGATGTACAAGCTCACAACATGTCGCATCACGGCACATTGTGAGCGTTTAGATCTTTTTTTTGGGGGGGGGGGCGGGGGGGGGGGGGTATTTCTTAGAACTCTAGTTCTTCAGGCCTGTTTTTCAGGCCAAGAACCCCCTACTAGCTGAGAGAGAGATGAAGCAGGGACTCCCTCTATATTGTATAAAATTGTGTTGTAGATTAAACTTCTTTTTTCCCCCCTCTACACCATACCTCTTTGCCAAAAATAGCCAATCTATAGCTTATAGATCTGCCATCTTTTTGGCTAAAGTTCTCCCCAGAAAAGGTTCAAGTGGTTAATGTAAAAATAAATATCATATCACACAACTTTTGGCGGACTCCCAGTAGTAACCCTGAGGACCCCCTGGGGGTCCCGGACCCCCTGTTGAAGACCCCTGCTTTAGACAATGAAATCTCATGCCCAGAATAGGAATGTCAGGTTGAAAAGTGGTGAACTGCATCCTCTTCATCCTCCAGGGCTGCTTTTCCCCCCTCCTAGCCTCCTAGCCTGCAGGGGCCAGAAAGCCTTCAGACAGATGAAAGAGGCTGGCTCCTCACAGCTCCACTCTGTCTTCTTCTTGGGTCTGTAGAGCCTGAGCCAGGAAAACACTCTGTGCACTGTTTACACCGTCTGCTGCCAAGACCCCCTTATGAGGGGCGGGGGGGGCAACAACACAGAGGCAAAGTGCTGCTGCCTGCCTCCCCCCCCCAAACATCAGAACATGAGAGCATGTTCCCTTCAAGACTTTATGAGCATTAACCAATTAAAACCAGGAACGCATCTGTGTAACCATTTAAAACCATTATTTTATACTTTGGCTATTCAAAAATAGCAGATCTACAAGCTCATAGCGCGGCACCGAGTACCGCGCTATGAGCTTGTAGATCTGCTATTTTTGAAAAAATAAAATAAAAATTGAATATACATATTTTCAAAGCAAACATTTTTTTACTCAAATCTTTGCTTATGGGGGTCCCTGGAATAAAGTATTTTGAGATGGGGGTCGGCGGCCAAATACATATAATTTTTGGGGGCTTTGACATGAAAAAGTTTGATGCCTCGGTGCTGCGCTATGAGCTTGTACTGTATATCTGCCATTTTTGAATAGCCAAAGAAATCTAAAATGACAGAGATGCGTTCCCGGTCGTAATGGATTAAAGAATAGAATCGTAGCTGTCGGTCAGAAACTGTATTTCAACTTTTGATGTTTATGTTTGTTTATTAGTTTTTTTGTAAATGAATGCCTTGCGTCATCGTACAAGAGTAGTAGTGAAAGCAGACAAAAGTAGTGTAAATACTACTATTTTCACAAAAAAAAAATTAAGTCTGTCTGTGGGTTTTATAAATATTGACCCAATGAAAAGTATTAACAAGTAAAAAATATTAACTCCATTGGAGTTGGACCCACCAGAACAGGTAGTTTCCCCCCCATTTCCTGTATAGTAACAGTTTTGGACACGTATACGAGGTTTCCTCCTGCCAGCTACGATATGAGACACTGCATATGATCACAGTGTTCCTGGAACTGCTTCTGTCCAGCTTACTGTAGAGTAATGACTCACAATCAGCAGTCACACACACACACACACACACACACACACACACACACACACACACACACACACACACACACACACACACACACACACACACTGCACACACTGCACACATGGCTCATGTTTATTTTAGGAGAAGTACAGTAATATACAGAGATGTAACTGAACACAAAGCAAGTACTCCAGTACTTTAACTCAAGTAAAAAATTGACTGAGCATCTTTCACTTGCAGTTGAGTAATATTTGACCAGGAGTATCTATACTTTGACTCAAGTACTGGGGTTGAGTACTTTGTCCACCACTGCCTGTAAGAGTATGTTTTTTACACTCCCAGATTCTTTTAATTGTATTGTATTTTACCTGTATTTAAACAGGGAAAATCCCATTGCTCTCATTTTCAATGGTGCTTGAAACTCAATCATATAAACAATATAAAATCATCGTAAATCAATACAGTTTACACTGCTAATGATCATGGCAGCATTATTTGAAGCATGCACATGGCCTCCCACTTCAGATTCCTTCATCACATGTTTGAGTTGGCCCCTAAGGGATTGAAGCATCCACTTTGAATGTCTGTTGAAAGTCATTCTATGCTAAATGCCTAAAAGCTGTTTTTCCAGCTCTGTGTTGACTCCAGGGAGCTCAGGAATCCCCAGACCGTGTCTGGTAGTAATTACTAGAACACCATGTAATGAGAGATGACAGGTAATTAGCGAGTATAATAAGATTGCTTTATAAACATTATACAGGAGCCAGTGCTGTGTGCTCCTAGTGGCCAGGGATGGCCACGCAGCCCACTGCCATCCCTTATTGCAGTGGTTGCCAAACTGGGGGTCCGGGACCCCCAGGGGGGTCTCCAAATTATTTTTTTGGGGGTCCCCAGATGATTAGCTTAATGTGCAACATTGTTTTATTGTATTCTCAACAGTAAACAAACCAACATACAGTATAAGTGTATACAGGGTATCTGCACATTTCTAAAGTTACAATTGAATGACTTTTAAGACCTTTTTAATAGCAAATTGGCAAACATTGCAAACATTGTGAGGCAAACATTGTGAAAATAGCCGATCTGCAAGCTCACAACGCCTCAGAGTGTGAGGCGTTGTGAGCTTGTAGTTTGGCTATTCTCACAATATTTATATGTGGAAATGAGTCAAAGTAAATGTAATGCCTGTACAATTTCAAGTGCTTGTCAGAGTGGGGGGTCCCCAGTTCAAATATTAATATTTTGGGGGGTTGCAGCCTGATAACTTTGGGAACCCTAACCCTCGATCTACAGGTTAATGGTGTAAGGGTATTGACGGTGTACTATAGGTGTACCTCAGCCAGTCTGGAGTGCTTGTGGACACTCTCCTTTCTGGACGGTTGTTAATGGTTCATAAACAGTTAAATAACGGTGTGTACTATAGTACATCAGAGGTTCCGAACTGTTTCTGGATCCCAGGTTGCTCTACGTTTGTTTGTTTTTTCTTCTTTTTTTTTAAAGATATTTTTTGGCTTGTTCTGCCTTTTATTGAGTACAGTAGACTGACAGGAATTGGGGGAGAGAGAGATGGGGCAAGTGACACGCAGCAAAAGTCATCGGGACTCGAACCCGCGACACGCTGTCTATAGGTGCCCGGACCGCTACACGAGCCGTCCGGGCGAGGTTGCTCCATGTTTTATTCCGTTCCCTCCTGTCCTGTGATAAGAAGCAGGTGGCAGACAGATTTGTGAAGGCATGACCACATCATGTGGGTTTATATCCACGTCAACCGCTCTAACCTGATCAATTCAATAAAGTGTTCCTTCATGTCTGGAGTGATTGATGGTGAACCCACTGCCAGTTTCTCAACAACATTGCATAATGTTCGATGTCAGGTGAAAACCTTGTATGTCCAAAAAGAAAAAAAATTCAGGAAAGAAGCTGTGTTCCAACGAATCCAGTGTAGTTATATTATTAGTCACAAGCTCTTAAGTATATTTCATTAGTTCGATATTTACAAAAACCCACAGACAGACTTAAAGCGGCACTGTAACTTTATTTTGTATGAATAAAATTACATTTTGTCCAATTGTCCAATATGTATGTCATTTTTATCCGTAACTAGACACAGGATCTGACTTTTTTTTTTACACAGGATTCAACTTATTCCCATGAGCAAGCAGGCAGGCTCTATTAGCTCAATGGTAAAAATGTCAGCAGGAAACCGGGTTCAGATCCGCGGTAGAAGAGGAAAGGTACAGTAGTGCAGCTTTAACCACTTTCACTTAAAAACAAATAAAGAATAGCCAACAAAAATACCAAATCTACAAGCTGAGCTGAGCTTGTAGATCAGGTGTTTTTGCTACTTTTGAGTGACAGTGTAATATAACTGAAGTAGGACATTCATTTGCGTAAAAAAACAAAACAGGTTGAAATATGGGGATACAAGGTTTCTGCCTGACAGCAATGATAACGTCTGAGACAACTTCCTGTTTGGTTTGACAGAGACCAGACCTCCTTTTAGGATGTTTTTCTCATGTCTGCCCCCATAGAACAATGTATACCAGAGCTAGATTTGCTGGGGTGGGGTGGGGGTGCATCTGCTTTTGACATCCCCCCCTCTGATCATGCATTCATTTTTATGGCCGGTGGGGATATCGTCTCTTGTCGGGTGGAAACCTCATACGAGCAAAACAGTTGGGACTCCTCTTTTCAGGATTCAAATTAAAAAATAGCTAAAGTAGCAGATCTACAATCTCAAAACTCGTCGCTTTGTGCCATGTTTTGAGCTTGTAGATCTGCTACTTTTGATGCTTTTGTGTGACGCTGTGATATGATCAAGTAGGGCGTTAATTTACGGAAAAACACAAAAAAGTTTAAATATGGAGATAGCCTAAGAGTTTTCTGCCCGACAGCAACGATGTCCCCCACCAGAGACAAAAATGAATGTCCAGAGGGGGATATCAAAAGCAGAGGCCACCACCACCCCCTGGACCGGGGGGGGGGTTCACTGTTTTAACCCAGCAACCCTATGTAAATTACGCCACTGCTGAAAAGCATACCAGCCCAGACATTAACGTAGCTAATAATTGGGCCGTGCGACCTGCAAATGACCGTAATAATCCTAAAACGGGAGCAAAAATATATACTTTTTTTTTTTTTTTTGGGGTGGCCCAGCGGCCCACCGGGCATATGCCCGGTATGCAAAATGGCCAGTTCGCCCCTGCCCTGGTCTTGTGTAGAGTAGTGTAAGTTTGTATAGCAGCAGCATCAGCTGGCTTCCATTAACAGGACTAGGTTTACACGAGGTACATTCTGTGGCTCTGTTGGTTTAGATACGATCGTAACAACCGTACTAATATCACTTGACTTGTTGTCTTTTGTTGTCACGATCAGAGCGACCGGGGGGCCATCTGATTGGCCGTTCAGGTAAAACACTGGCGCCCACCGGAGCGGAGCAGAGCGGAGGCCCAGGGGATGGTTTTGTTTCCTGGCCATGGTGCCTCCAGCTTGGCCCGGTGCGCCAACAAACAAACAAAAGTGCCAGTGTGTTTGTGGGTGGGAAGCTGGCAGGGAACTGTGTCCTTATCTCTGCACTAGTGACACCTACTGGTTGGTCGGCATGCCTGTGCCGCGGGGGTGGACAGTAACCAAGTACATTTACTTTAGTATCTGTACTTTGGCACATTTTTGGAATATCTGCACTTAAAGGGATAGTTCACCCCAAAAATCACTTTTTTTAGTTTAGTTTTAGTTTTTTTAATATTAGTCACCCCATGGAGACGTTTTGTCACATTCCTAAGCCAATAATTTGATGACCTGCGGACCGGTAGGCAACGGTTCCGGTAGGAGATACAAAGGAGACTGTTTGCGTCTCCTACCGGAACCGCTGCCGGTCATCAAATTATTGGCTTAGGAATGCAACAAAAATACAAAAAATATCCATGAATCCAAGTCTCCCATGGGGTGACTAATCGATAGAAAAAAGGTCATTTTGGGGGTGAACTATCCCTTTAACTTGAGTATATGATTTTTTGGACACTTGTGTCTGTGTGCAGGTGAGACTCGACCCTTTGACACGATCCTGTTTCTGGTTTGACACGAAGGTCAAAATTCAATTTCTCCCCCGAACAAGCAGGCAGGCTCTGTTTGGTTTGCTCGGTGGTAAAAAAAAGAGATCCGGGGTTCAAATCCGGGGGGTAAGGAAAGTTACATAGTGCGGCTTCAAGTATTAGCCCATTAAGACCTGTAACTGTGTCATTTTTAGACTTGAGCTAAAAAGCATTATTTTACACTTTGGGCTATTCAAAAATAGCAGATATACAAGCTCATAGCGCGGCACCGAGTGCCGCGCTATGAGCTTGTAGATCTGCTATTTTTGAAAAATCGTGAAAATGTGTGCAAATCTTTGAATATATATATATATATATTTTTAAAGCGAACATTTTTAACTCAAATCTTTGCTTCTGGGGGGTCCCTGGAACAAAATATTTTGATGGGGGTCCGCGGCCAAATACATATCATTATGGGGGTCCTTGACATGAAAAAGATTGAACACCACTGATATAGAAACATACGTTTTTCAGAATACTGTTGAGATTTAGGAGACATCTAGAATCGGCTTCAGGTCTCAATTCCCACATCTTAACATGACATCATCTCTCTCCTCTGTCCAGGTGGTCTCTCTCGGCGTCACCACCTTCACGCTGTGCGCCCTGTGCATCGACCGCTTCCGCGCCGCCACCAACGTCCAGATGTACTACGAGATGATCGAGAACTGCGCGTCCACCGGCGCCAAGCTGGCCGTCATCTGGGTGGGCGCCCTCCTGCTGGCGCTGCCCGAGATCCTCATCCGGCAGCTGGTGGTCGAGGACGAGGGCGAGCCCCCGGACGCGAGGCCCTGCGAGCGCTGCGTGGTGCGCATCTCCACCGACCTCCCCGACACGCTGTACGTCCTGGGCCTCACCTACGACGGCGCCCGCCTCTGGTGGTACTTCGGCTGCTACTTCTGCCTGCCCACGCTGTTCACCATCTGCTGCTCGCTGGTCACCGCCCGCAAGATCCGCAAGGCCGAGCGGGCGGCCGTGCGCGGCACCAAGAAGCAGATCCACCTGGAGAGCCAGATGAACTGCACCGTGGTGGCGCTGGCCATCCTCTACGGCTTCTGCATCATCCCCGAGAACATCTGCAACATCGTGAGCGTCTACATGGCGGCCAGCGTGCCCCGCCGGGCGCTGGACATCCTGCACCTGGTCAGCCAGCTGCTGCTGTTCTGCAAGTCGGCCGTGACGCCCGTGCTGCTGCTGTGCCTGTGCCAGCCGTTCAGCCGGGCCTTCCTGGACTGCTGCTGCTGCTGCTGCGCCGAGTGCGGGCCCAGCGGCGGCGGCACGACGGGGGGGCGGACGTCGACCACGACGCCCACCAGCGACAACGAGAACGAGTGCACCACCACCGAGCTGGAGCTGTCGCCCTTCAGCACCATCCGCCGGGGGGAGACCTCGTCCCCTTACGCCTCTGTGGGGACACACTGCTGAGGGGGAGGGACGGACGGAGGGGTTTACATTATACAAACAGGTTAAAGTGTCACATGGAAGGAAGGGTGGGGTCTTTAAGTTCAATGGGCCATAAAAAACGCAGCATTGGGGGAACGTTTGTTTAACCCATTCAATGCGGGGAGGTGTCTCTGTCATTTTAGATTTCTTTGGCTATTCAAAACGAACAGATCTACAAGCTCATAGCGTGGCACCGAGCTATAAGCTTGTATATCTGTTATTTTTTGAAAAATCGTGAAAAGTTTGCAAATCTTTTTTTTTTTAAAGCGAACATTTGTAACTCAAACCTTTGCTTCTGCAAGTCCCTGGAACAACATATTTTACAAATGTTCCCTTTAAAAAATATATATTTAAAGATTTGCACACATTTTCACGATTTTTCAAATATAGCAGATCTACGAGCTCATTGCTATGAGCTTGTAGATCTGCTATTTTTTGAATAGCCAAAGAAATCTCAAAATGACGCAGATGCGTTCCCGGTCTTAATGGGTTAATTTCCAGGACATATTAGGAATGTGATTGTTATTGACATTATCAAGTTATTTTTAATATGAATAGGATGTACTGTACCCCCCAACTAAGGGGACCACAAACAAAAGGTGGGTTTACTAAGGGGCTGTGTCCACAGAACGTTTTTTTATTTTTTTGCGCAGGACATGCTTTGGATATCATCATCATGTCCAGAGAGCTTCTTACTAAACACACAGAGCGTTTATTGTTTGAACCTATCGACCTTTGCTGTGCTTGGACTTGGTGTCGTCTGCGATATTAGCGCAATTACCCTAGCTCACGGGTCTTCAACAGGGGGTCCGGCACTCATCAGAGTTACTACAGGGGGGGCCGCCACATCTTAGTGCGATTGGACTTTTTTATTTCTACTGAACCACTTGAACCCTAGCATCCCTTTTCTGAGGAGAACTTTAGCCAAACATAGCAGATCTACAAGCTCATGAACAGTAGATCGGCTATTTTCGGCAAAGGGGTTTTGTGCAGAGGGGAAAAAAGAGCAGACCAAGTACGGAGTGAAAGGTCAGGTTTACTAATTATTGACGGTGTAAGTGCTAAATGTCTGAAAATACACATTAACATCAATCCAACACTGATGACAGTGCTGTCGAACAAGTCTATGAAGCTGCAACACCGTTTTATACAATATGATGTAGTGGGTGGTCCCTGCTTCATCTCTCTCTCGGCTAGGGGGTCCTTGGGCTGAAAAACGTTGACAACCCCCTGCCCTATAGCTGGAACAACGGTACACACGGATTTCTCATGGTTGCGGTAACGATTCAGCGTCAGGTCGTTAAATGAGCGGGTTGTCAGACACAGTCAGGAGGATTAACCCTTTAAGACCGGGAACGCATCTGTGTCATTTTAAGATTTCTTTGGCTCTATAAAAATAGCAGATCTACAAGCTCATAGCGAAAATGTGTGCAAATCTTTAGTTTGAATATATATATACTTTTTTAAAGCGAAAGTTTTGAACTCAAATCTTTGCTTCTGGGGATTTTACAAATGTTTTCAAAATCCTAACAGTTTTTTTTTTCCTAAAGTTTTTTTTTTATTATTATTATTTTTTTACTTATGTTGCTATATTTTGGTTTTCAAACTTTTTTCATGTCGAGGACTCCCAAAATAGTAGGCTATGTATTTGTCCACGGACCCCCTCCCACCCAAAACATATTTTGTTCCAGGGACCCCCAGAAGCAAAGATTTGAGTTGAAAATGATTTGCACAAATGTTCAAGATTTTTCTAAAAATAGCCAAAGAAATCTTAAAATGACACACATGCGTTCCCTTCCCGGCCTTAAAGGGTTAAATGTGCAGTTCTGCTTTCCTCTCCAAACGTTGGAACTGTTTTCAGCTTGAAGCATCCAGGGCGCTCTGCCAAAAAACCTCTGGATGCCAAGAGCGCTGAGGTCTTTACCATAACGTCTTTACCATAGAAATGCATGACAGAGAGGTCTTTACCACACAATTTAGGTATTTCGCAAACACTCTTAATCCAGAGCGATTTACAGTAAGCACGGTAAACAAGAGGTGATACATCAAATGCATAGAAATAGTCATCTAGGATCATAGGTAAACCAAGAACCTATCATCAGTCTAAACAGTATAATATAAAATATATATATAATAAACTGTACATTTATATATTGTACATATACATATACAAACTATAGGATGCCAGGTCTACAAATGAACCTGGCATCTGTCTACATAACATATTATCTAAATTACATTTTAGCCTTTGCATAAGCCTGCATGGTCGTCAAGGCTACGGCAAAGTGCTACGGGCTAAGCTGGAGTCTGAAGAGGTGAGTCTTCAGATTACGGTGGAAAGATTGGGAGTGCAGAGTTTGTTCCACACTTTGGGCGCCAGAGCGTTGTCCCGAGATGTTTTAGGGAAGGTTGAAGGTTGACGGGTGTTGACGGGTGTGTAACTCTGAGAGTGTACAAATGGAACCAAATGGACTTACGGGTCCATTTCTGAGAGTGTACAAATTGGTTCCATTTGTACACTCTCAGAGTTATGGTGGTCGTGGAAATTAAGAAGTCTGACTGTGCTACACTAAATGGAACAGAGCCTTCATTAGTATCATTGGTAACACCTGTGAAGGAAGTGATAATGTGGTTCCGACAGCTTCCCTGTGTTAGCCATGACGTCTTTATGAAACAAATGGGGGGAAGGCGCTCACCAGTATTGAGGTGCTGCTGACCTTGGTAAATAAGTATAAAAGTAAAGAAAAGGCCACACACCCATAGCCACGATTATTTGAATGAAAACCAAGGTTTTGACCTGGAAAGGTCTTCTTCAGGGAATCATTCCCCCAGGTCGATACATTGGTTTTCATTCAAATCAATTCTGCATCGTGGCCACGAGTGTGCGGCCTTTTCTTTACTTTTAGCCATAACGTCTTTACCATAGAAATGCATGGCGTTTTTTTTTTTTGTGTGGACACGGCTCCTAAAAGGGCAGAGTAGATGCTACAGATGCTCCGCTGTCCCTTCTCTGTTTACAGATTTTATATAATGAAGGAATTCACACATTATTATGTATAGTTCAACTTGAATATTAGAATTTATAGCAATATGTTTTTTTTTTATTAACTCACCAGTATTGTTTCCAAACTTTGCACTCTGTCTTAAATTTTGTCACATTTTTTATGTGTATTGTTGTCATTTCTGTGGGGGGGGGGGGTTATTTTGGTTCTTAAAGCATTCACAGAGTGAGTGAGTGATTCCGCCACAAATGGGAAGTAATATATTGAAGCTGTGCTGGTCGTAGAGTGTCGTGTTTTTGCTGATCATGGTGATTCTTGTGAATCGGTCCAGATGTACACCTATAGCTCTCTTGCTATGTAAGTACTGTATGTTATCCACTCGATAGCAGAAAAAGAAAACCTTGTATCATACACTTCAGCCAGTTATGGAGTGTTTTGTTTTCTTTGTTTCTTTTTAGCAAAGAACTGTCACTTTAATAAAAAAAGGAGAACAAAATTCCAATTTTATATTTTTGACCCCAATTTTGTGTATTAAGAGAGGATATCAGTATCTGTCCATGCTTCTTGAAACCAATAATGTGACACAAAATAAAACAGCAAAACGATTTTATTGGTTTAAAAAGGATTTCATTGCTTTCGTTAAATACAATGGTCTGTTAGATTAAGTGAACAATGAGGTCTGTCCGGACCTGGCCGGCATGTTTAACTATATTGAAAAACATTTTTTTAATTGTTCAAACATGGCCGCCTCGTGAAACTCCGGTAGGAATTTATTTTGTTTCTACATTGTCTATTTCTCACCTCAAATGTTTTCAAAAACATTCTTTAGTGTACTGTTGAGATGTAAAAATGACATTACGCTTGTTTACTTGGCCACCATTTTAGATATAACAAAAGCCAAGCCCCACGGATTGATATGATCCAGGTGCTCAGTCTATGCTCATAGCAACTGTCTTACACTCTTTTATCAATAAATAACAGACCGCTGAATGCTGGAATTGACCTATCACAATCGAGCATTGAACCAAGCCATGTCGCATGTGGTTCTTAAAGAGGGGTCCGGGGGACCTTGAGAACCACTGCTGTAATTGACCTATCACAATTGAGCATTGTACCAATAAGCCGTGTAGTATACTTCCTCCTTGGGAAAAAAAGGAGGGGAAAAAAAGAAAAAAGAAAGATGAATTGGTTGTTCAGTCAATAAAATCAAGTCAACCTTTCCTGTAACAAAAAGTCCAACATGCTGTTTGGGGACTGAAGCTGCCACCAGGCCAGCTGTGCTGTCACACTCAGAATGACATCAGCATCAATTATAATGTGTTAAATCATCCTCCCAGGCGTCCAGTGGCAGCAGGTGGACATGCTGTAGCTTCCTCATAATGGAGGGTCAGCCGTCAGGGTTGATAAGACCGCTGTCTGTCTGTCTGGCCACGGTGACGTCATCACCACTGTCCCCACTCCCTTCCCCGGGGCCGGGGGGGGGGGGGGACACAGGCCCGCATTGTTCGCTCCGCCACGTTGCCACGGTTACCACCGGAGTCTGCTCCTCAGCTGGGCTCTGTCTGTGACATCACGGCCGAGTCCAGAGGCGAGACATACTGTCCAGATGGGCGTATTATTACATTACGGTCTAAAGCACCGATTTTCATTTCTATGGCCACCAGTTTAATATGTGGCCCCCTCCCTCCCCCCTCCCCCCCATTTGATGTGATCGTTATCTCTGGCACCTCTATCTACACTGTTAATTCAACAAATGCCATGAGCTGTGGTGTTGGAACCAAATGGGCCCATTCGGTGCATATATAATACACTCTGAAGGCCCTATATTGCCTTACCCCTTACGCATAAACTTTTTTGGCATGTTCTACTATATTGAAAATCATTTTTGAATGTTTCAAATAGCCGATCTACAAGCCCACAACGTGTCGATGTAGATCGGCCATGTTTTACTATTTCAAAATGTTTTTCAAAATAGTAAAACATGGCCCAAAAAAAAAGTGGTGGGCTTTATCCTAGGTGTGTAGATCAGAGGCAGTAAATGCATAAATTCAATTGGGTATTCAGTTTCATCTTCACCCAGCTTGATTGGCTGCTCAGATGGTCATGATGTGCGTTCAGGGGGAGCTGATAGGGTTAAGTGTCTTACTTAGGGGACGTGTATTACTGGGTGTTCCGGGAGAAGAACCGGTGGCCTTCTGATTACCAGGAAGCCTCTACCCACTAATGGCAGCAGGGGCTCACAGGCTCTCAGAAGGTGGGGGGGATGGACTTTCGGTAGACTATACCCCTTACTTTGACACTTTGGCTATTCAAAAATAGCAGATATACAAGCTCATAGCGCGGCACCGAATGCCGCGCTATGATCTTGTAGATCTGCTATTTTTGAAAAACAGTGAAAAACATTTGTAACTGTCAAATGTAAACAAATTCTGTATTTTCAAAATTTTGCGTTTTTTGGGCGGATATTGTTAGTTTTTTTCTGTGTTTTTGTTACTTTAATTCGGTTTTAGGGTTATGGTTAGGTTATTATTATTTTTTTTTTCAAAAAGTGGGGGGTATGAAATCACGGATCTGTGAGAGTGAGGGTGTCGCGTCGTACGCACAGTGAATGGCCGTGACGCCCCTGAATGGCAGCCCCAAAACCTCTTCAAAATGCAGATGATATTGACAAATGAGGTCTTTAAAAAATAATCCAAAATCTGCAAATGGTATGTAAAGCAAAAGCACTGAACTAAACGCTTAAATTGAGACACCATTTGGATTCCGGGCTGCCGTCTCTGCAAACGTGTGATAAGGAGAGAGAGTGGATTTCCTTCCAAACAGAGGCTTTGGCTGTCTGTCTGAAAGAATGTCTTCTTTCCTCCCACACACTGTCAGAGCTGTCTGTTCGGTCACGGCGGATCCTGCAGAGAGGAGACGTGATTGGCCACGCTTCTGACTGATCTGCCTCTTATACGGCAGGGAGCTCAGAGAGGAGAGAGGCCTCGCTGTCTGATGCTGTACGGTACGCTACGCCCCCCCTCACCTTGTATCCCCAGGGTTCCATTTGTGAATGAAGACATGGGGGGGCTATATATACTCAATGTGACACATTGTCAGCTTAAATGTCATCTATTTTAGCTCTTTTTCATAATTTGTATTTTTGAAGAATGTAGAAATGTTTTGAAGTTTATTTTGACAAAAATGTTTACTGCCCAAAATAGGGAAATAAGGAAACAGGGAAAGACATTTTGAAAAATGTAATTTAATGTTTTTAGAAAAGTTTATTATGACAAAAAAGTGTATTGCCCAAAATAGGAATGCCAGGTTTAAAGGTATAAATGAGTATTACATAGCTCTATATTCTGATAGTAATAATATGCTCTATGCACAGCAACCATATTGTGGAGAAATTCACAGGTGTTGTCAATGCTACTAATGAAGGCTCTGTTCCATTCAGGTCAAACAGAGTCAGGGTGCTGATATTGTGCATGTTGGCTCACTGGAAACACTCTGAGGGAGTTCCAAATGGCCCCTTGACGGGTCTGTAACTCTGAGAGTGTACAAATGGAACCATTTGGTTCCATTTGTACACTCTCAGAGTTATGGTGGTCGTGGAAATTAAGAAGTCTGACTGCTACACTAAATGGAACAGAGCCTTCATTAGTATCATTGGTAACACCTGTGAAGGAAGTGATAATGTGGCTGCTGTGAATAGAGCCAATTTCCGAAAAAGCACAAGAAGTTACCATAATGGAGATAAGAGGTTTCTGCCTGACAGCAACGAATCCTTATCCAACCCTAACCCTGGTCACACCATCATTTAAGGCCAGTTCATTTTGGAGACTGCAGCACAGACCATGGGAACGCAGCCTAGCATATTAATGTAGGCCTAACCCTGACCTTTTCACTGCTTTGTTGTGACTCACAAGAGAGAGACGATCTGAAGTGATTTAAAATCATCTTTAGAACCTTGGAACCCTTTCCCCTCGTTGGAATGTCTCTCTGGCGTCCTGTTGGAATGTGTTTTGCATGGTGTGCATATGAGCTGCAGTGAGGTTCAGCTGTTAGCCTAGATAGATGAAGCTGCTCTTTATAAAAAAAATAAGGCACCACAGTGTGAGCTGAGATTTTTTGAGAACGGAGACTCATTATACTGCTAAAGAAAATTCTCAAAACTGTAGCCAAAAAGAAGCTGTTCGTTCCTGACAGCTTAACACCCCCCATCGACACACTCTCTCTCACACACACGCACGCACGCACGCACGCACGCACGCACACACACACACACACACACACACACAGAGTAACAGAGAGGTCCTCTGTTACCGATGTTTGGCACTTTATAGTAGTCTGCACAGTTGTATTTTGCACAATTAATAGTCATGATTTTAAGTATTTATTGAATGATAGGGGGGAGTGCAATGTGTAATATGTATGAGTGCGATAGAGAACAAGGGTAATATGTTTGAGAAGTGCAATATCGGGAATGCTAGGTGATTTATGGGCTGTCAAGGCCAGAAAGTTGTTTTTTTGGCACTCAGTAGGCGTTCCCGCATAACTTCCGGGTACGATGATGTCACGCGCATAGCCTCTATAGATTGGAGTCTGTCTGTTTGGAGGGAGAAGACCTATGTTGTCCATGTTGTTACACAGAACTTATTCCATTCTCCTTCTGTTCTATCAACTGTCGCAGTACAGAGGCCAGGCTAAAATAGCCTGTAAACCAGACAAATTTTCCATTGCAAAACTATTTTTTGCCCTCGGCAGAAATGGTCAGCCACCGCTCAGTTGTGATTGGATTTCACTTATCAGGGCCCAGAAATATGCAAATATGGGGCGGGTTAATCACCAGAGGCATTTTTTTAAATTCACCCCTTGGAAATGCAGGTTCCACACAGAGATTCCAGACTAATATCAACGCAGTGATTAGTCTGGCTAGTAAGGCTAAAAAGCACCAAGAAAGAAGACGAGCAGGAGCCATCAGATGCCAGAGTCGACTCATCAGCTGACCCACGGGCCATGGCAGTGGCTTAATCCAGGGGGAAGGCTGGAGGAGCGTGCAGAGTACTAGGGATGTCACGATTGTTGTGGTAAAAATAATTGAGATTATTACGATATTATCACGATGATCAGAATTATGCTTAAAACTTTAAATGCCACTTTTGTTAACCACTTGAACCCCCAGCAACCCTATTCTGGGGGGGAAGTTCGCCAAAAATAGACGATCTACAAGCTTACAAGTAACGCGTTGTGAGCTTGTAGATGCAGATCTACAAGCTCGATGGGAAATCGATTCGAGTGAAATAAGAGCGCACCAAATACGCTCTTTACAGGTCTGTATCAAGTATATGGGTTTAAGTGGTACTGAATTTACAGCTCAACAAAAGCAAATGCATCCTAGCGTATGACTGAGGGCAATTTCACGGTAAATTAAAATCTCCGAGATACGATTATTATGAGTGTTTTTTTTAAATCACGATAATAGCGATTATCGTCTCATCCCTAGTGCAGACCCAGACAAGCCCACTATAGTGCTCTTGTAGGGACCGGAGACATGAAGGGCATGCAGTAGTGTACAGAGTCCTTTTGAAGGGAGCCTTATCTATAGTTCATACGTTTTAGTATAATTGATGTGGGTTTATGTATTTATTGTAAGCTCTGACTTAGAATACACCCTTCACAGTGGTCCAGGCTGCGTAACGAACCACTTGAGCACTGCCTTGCATAAAAAGGTGTCTTAAAAATGTACTGTTATTTTCTATAAGAAAAGCCCACCAGATGCACCTCCTGGCCATTACTGTGGACTTTTGCCAAGTTTTATAGTTTATCACTTTATTTGGGTCCTTTAATTGTTTACATTGGATATATAATGTTTTATTGTTTATGCCTCAACTGACACCTTTATATAGTTTTGCTTGAAAGAATTGTATTTGAGTTCGTTTTTATTAGTCTGTTATAGTAAAGGCTTTTATTTTGAAATTGCCTGAAACAGGAAGGATGTCACTGCACTGTGTACTTTTTGCGCGTCTTTGCAAAGAGGTGCACCGATAGCATTCGAAGCCGGTGAGACGTCAGTATGAATGAAAACAACGTCAGAGGAGCATGTCCATGTTCCAACCGAAAGGTTTATTTTGTTTAAGCACCTGGCTAAGGGAACAAGGTATAGTTTATTGTTGCTGCATTGTGTTGTTTGCATGTCTTGTTACTTTCTGTCCTTTGTGGATTCAGTCAACAAGTTAATAGACTATTTTGCACGTCATTCCACTGATCTATTTTCGACCCTTTGAGAAGCCTCAGTAACGTCATTCATTATACAATTAATGATATAAATAAATATGGGTTTGGCTCATTAGCTCAGCTGAGCATATAAAGCTGCCTCTTGCCAGGTGGTTGGAGTCTGTGTGGAGGGAGATGAGCTATATATGTGATGTTCTTGTCCTTGCTGTGTGTGCTATGGTGAATAAATAAATGAAGTCAGACACACACACACACCCACACACACACACACACACACACACACACACACACACACACACACACACACACACACACACACACACACACACACACACACACCTAGCATATGGATAATGAATTTGTCAGTCCAGAGTATGGATAGCCTACGTCTTATGTTCTATTGCATATTATTCTAATCTTTAATCTTAATTTATGTCATAAGAACAGCATGTTGTGTCTAATATGTGTGGCTTTTAGGGATGACTTTTCCACAACCACTTGGATTTGGCTAGTTTTACTTTCTTTTAAAGGTGATTACTGCAGCCTATTGGAACAGACCTTTTTCACATCAGCCATATAGGGCATCGCAGTTCCCGCCCACTTCCTGGTGCCACTGCAAAATACTCAATGCATTTTTCCCATTGACTTTTCCAAAAATATTTATATCAATTAATTTAAGCCTATAATCAAGCTATCCTGGTGAATCATGACCATAAAACGTTTGATTCTGTGAAAAAACTTTTTTGAAAACGGCAAAACAAAGGGTATTTATTAAATATAGTATATCATATCATTAAATATAAAATAAAATAAAAACACAGAAAAAAAGGTTTTATGGTCATGATTCACCAGGATCCTGGATGGCTTGATGCTAGGCTTAAATTAATTGATATCAATATTTTTGGAAAAGTCAATGGGAAAAATGCATTGAGTATTTTGCAGTGGAACTAGGAAGTGGGCGGAACTGGATGCCCTATTGTCATGATAGCAGGGTAGACACAGGTGTCACCAATGATACTACTAATTAAGGCTCTGTTCCATTTAGTGTAGCTCTGAGCTCTGAGCTTTCCCATAGGTGTTTCCAGTGAGCAAACATTCACAATAACAGCACCCTGACTCAGTTTGACCCGAATGGAACACATTCTTAGTCAGTATCATTGGTAACACATGTGTTCACACTGCTCATGCCATGAGAAAGGTCAGTGAATCTGAACCGTTTTCTTTCCAAGGAGCCTCAGTTTCACATTGTTTTTATGCAGTCTGAACAGCAAAAAAACGCATGGAACACTGTTTTTTACTAATCACATTTGAATCACATCCCTTTAGCCTTATGTTCAGCCCGCAACATCTTCAACGCACAGACCAATATGAGGCCAAAAGCATCCAAGCTGCATGTAATAATGGAAGAATCGTTGCACAATGTGTGTGCTGCTGCTGTTCAACAAAGATGACCATTCTTCTGGTCCATTCATCACCAGCAGTCCGTCCCTACTACCCAGGTCAGTGTTTGTAGGCTAAAAGCTGTTTTGGTTGGTTCTGCACAGTGGTGGAAAATAAAAAGTAAACTAATAAGTGCATTTACCTAAGTACTGTACTTAGTACAATTTTGAGGTATTTGTACTTTACTTGAGTATTAGCAATTTCCAATACTTTCACTTCTACTCCACTACATCTCAGAGGCAAATACTGTACTTTTACTCCACTACATTTATTTGAAAACGTTAGTCACTAGTTACTTTTCAGATAATTTATGATATTATGAAACATACATTAACAACTTTAGCCCTATTGTATACATAGGCTATTGGAAAATAGCCGATCTACAACGTGTCGCATCGCGACGCGTTGTGAGCTTGTAGATCAGCTCTATGTTCAAACATTTTAGTACTTTTACTGTTGGTACTTTAAGTCTAAGTACATTTTGATGCCAATACTTTTGTACTTTTACTCAAGTAAATTTAGAATTCTGGACTTTTACTTGTAACAGAGTATTTCTATATTGCAGTATTGATACTTTTACTTAAGTAAAGAATTTGAGTAGCCTACTTTTTCCACCACTGGCGATTTAAGGAATTGTAAGTGGACACGGCAGCTGATTAAGTTAGTGGTTCCCAAGCTTTTCCATGTCGATAGGACCCCAAATTCTACGGCGCCCCCCTCCCCATTGCAAAATGTCTCATTTTATAGCATTGTATGGGGTTATCATTTTGTTTTGGGCCACCCCAATGTAGCGGTTAGAGCTTATGCTTTTCATGCATAAGGTTGAGGGTTCAAACCCTACTCGGGGTCGACATCAGCAAGGGCATGCGGTCGCAACGGGTCCCTAACGCCAAATCTAATGGGTTCAGATCTGAGGCATCTGCAGGAGCCGCGTCTGGAGCCTGTCCTGGACAGGAGTCTCCAGATGTAAAAACAGATGATGATGGTGTAATCATTTCAGATGCATAACACCATAAAAAAACTCAGCAGTATTCTTACTTGAGCTGCTATATATTTGAATGAGTTCTACAGTTGCACGCAGTGTGAAACATTTGGAAGAAACCCAATTAGAACTGCTGATTGAGTCTTATCCAGATCAATTCCTTGTGAGTTATGTTGCCTGGGATTGGGGCTGTAAGCACAAAATGTGTGCAAAACATCAACGAAAAACAGCCTTTTATAAATGAGGTCCTGGGGGGCTTGGCATCCCTACCCCAGCAATTAGATAGTCCCATTCATTCAGAGACAATAGTGCAATGGCTACACTGATGCATTGGTACTAAACAAGTTGCTCAGTGACCTTATCCTAACTCCTCTCAGGGTTACATGGGATGGAATGGGCAGGACTGACACCCTGTGATTTGTAGTCCCTCCTTGTCATTGGCTAGGGAACGGGCTGCCACGGTAACCATAGCCTCACCTGGGATACCGTTCAACATAAACAAATAGTATGTGGTATTAATGATAACACAGTGGCTGGGAGTAAGAAAGCTTAGCCTGGCATGGGCCACCCTGGTCACGTGTGTTGACAAAAGTTCCACACCATTTAATATGTCCTTTTAACCATGTGAACCCTATATACACTTTATTGATTGTGGTCCCCTACTTGTCCCCTCCTTCGTTTTACCTCTACACCAAATCGCCAATCTACATGCTCGCAAAACACATCACATTGCGATGCATGCCCACAATAGGGACGCTGCCAGTAGTAGTGGCCCACATTTCATAGTTATTTCTGTTAGATTTAACCAGAACATGGATACAGCATATCTCATTGTTATCCGTGATGCTGTTGCCTGAATCCCCTGCAGTGTATAATGGTATTTTATTGTTGTAATGTATTTCTCTCATACATATTCATGATGAGAGAAATGATTTTTTTGTGTGTGTACAAACCCACATATGTGTGGATTTAATAATTTAGCTTTGCATGGAGGAACAGCCTTTCTGTTGTAGGGATGAATGTCTTATAAATATTTCATGCGCGTGAATTGTTTCTGATATGACATGATTCAACGAGAAGAACTGGCTCATTACAGTAGTCTATAAACTAAGAGCTCATTCTTCTAATCTATACTGTCCAATGTTGTCCTCATCATACACATTTGCATTATAATGCTTGAGTATCTCTATATATGCTTATGGGATGCCAAGAAAACAAGCAAGTGCTAAGTAGGGTAAGGAAATTAGACATAAAATAGAATTAGACATCTAAATAGCATAGCATACTATCCAACAGTGGTCCTTAGCTAAATGTGTTAATACAGCATCACAATAAGTTTAAACACTTTATTCATGTGTACGTTGGCTATTCAAAATAGCAGATCTACAAGCTCATGGAAAGTTTGAATCATTTTGCAATATTTTAACACAAATCTTCTCTTCTCTAACCTCTGATCTAAGATGGACAGAGACAGACAGACAGACACAAAACAATGGAAATAAGCCATTAGGGCTTTTTGTGTTATCCTTTTAGATTAACAATGGAAATAAGCCATTAGGGCTTTTTGTGTTATTCTTTTAGATTAACAATGGAAATAAGCCATTAGGGCTTTTTATGTTATCCTTTTATATTTATAACAAAGATATATGTATTATTTATTAAAGGTACTAAAGGGCCTATTAGTGGTTGAATTCGTCCTGTGACCCCAAGGTTCACAAATTCAATCTCAGCAACAGTAAAGGGAGTGTTATATTGTTTAGAACGTCCTTGAGCTCTCGCTCACTGTAGATACTGTAAAGTTCTGGGGAAAGTCTCAAAGCGTCAGACAAAAAAAAGAAAGCCAACAACAACATGAAATGCCTGTGCTGTAAGATACCATCCTCTCTGGGTGCATCGTTGGCACACAGCAGGGCACAAACAGGCATGTCGGACGGACCCCTCGCTCTGGGCCCCCCGGTTGTATAATCTGATCTGTCCGATGGAGCGGCGGTCGACTCGTCCGCTAAAGGATAAGGGCTTTATTGTGTCTTTCCAACCCCTTTTGTTGGGGATTGTTACAACATTTCTAGGTCACCGCCTGTGATTGAACGCTTCAATGAACCGAATGAACGTTTGCACGTTGAGGGGGGAATTCACCCAACCCCCCCCCCTTCCTGAGTGAGCATGTTAAGCTAAGAGAGTGAGCGAATCTGTGGCATTAGGGAACAACAATTAGACCCCCGTCCCTCCCTCCCCTTCCCCTCCCCCTTTTAATTCACACACCCCCATCCCGACTGGAATGAAGGGAACTACAATAGCCTCGTTATCACCTGCCAAATATTTGCCTCTTCTCGTTTCTTTCGGAGCAAAACACTTTGTTGTCGATGGTGTTGTGTTGCCTGAACTGTTTGTCAAAGAAGCCTCATTGAAGAGCCATAATTGGGGCGGGAGGGTCCTCTCATCTCCCGAAACTCTCTCACCCATTCCTCTTTCTGCCTCATTCACTTCGTCCTCACACACGATTATCTTTAAAACCTTTGGCCCAGATCGCTCATGGTGGGGTCGAGGTCATGTTAGTGTGACACCGTATAGAGGCGAGTCACATGCTTAAATGTGACCATTCAATGACTTTTTAAACCACTTAAACTCTATGTACTTATAGCTGACCAGGGTGGGGTCCCCATATTTTTATTGACCCCCTCCTTTTTCTCCCTACACCAAGGGACCGATCTTGCATAAGGGCCTTATGCCTAAGCTCTTTTGACATTTTTTGTTTTTTTTATAGTTCAAATTGCCTATCTACAAGCTCACAACGTGTTGATATAGATCGCCTATTTTCACAATTTTAAAATGTTTTTTCAAATAGTAGCCTAAAGAGTGCCGCGCAAGATAAGGCCCCAAATCTCTTGTCCGAAAATAGCCGATCTACAAGCTCACAGCGCAAAACATTGTGAGCTTGTAGATCTACTATTTTTGCCTAATGTCCGCCTATTTGTTTTCACCAAATGTTCGCCTGTTATGACATTTCCAGATTAGGGACGCATAGGGTTGATCGCTAATGATCTGCGTCATCCCCTGGTGAGCTTTTTGGGTTGATAGTCAGAGTCATTGTGAAGTGGATGTAAAGGAGTCTATCTAACCTAATTATCTGTGTAATTGGTTCCGGAGGGCCCCGTATGTCATGGACTTACTGGGGTAACTTACATTGTATGATTTAACACCTGTTATTGTAACAACCTGCCGGAAATCTAATGGATTCAGTCACAAATCCTGCTGCTGCTGCATGGTCACTGCACTTTGAATCAATTATCTGTGCTAATTACACCTCCATTACATCAGTGATATAGAAGTGATAGCTGATGCAACCAAGCATGAAGGGAGGTCAAAGATATATCATTTTCTAAACCCTTTCTGTGCCTTAAAGGGATATTTCACTTTCAACATTTTTTGGGGTAATTTTATCGTCTACTCAGGCTTTTGTGAGCCCCCCAGACAGTTTTTAAGATGCTTGATTCAGTATTTAGATATTTTATATTAATTTTATCAGATACTTTCTATACAAACCCATTTAGATTCACCCATGTAGACACCCGTCCTTGGTTCTGGTGACTGATATTGTCCTTCTAATACGTGAGGGGGCCATGTTTTTTCAATTACGTTTTTTCATTTATTCTATCTGTTTTATTTTGTTATTGTATTTAATTTTTATCATGTTCCCAAAAAAAAACCCAAAAAAAACAAACACGGCCCCTCACGTATTAGAAGGTCAATTTCAGTCACCAGAAGCAAGGACCGGTGTTTCCGATGAATCTAACATGGTTAAAATGGAGTTTGGAGTTATAATGGGTTTGTATAGGAAGGGGGCGTGTCTGATAAAATGAATATCAAATATCTAAATACTGAATCAAGTAACTTAAAAACTGTCTGGGGTGCTTACTGTATGTGCCAGTGACTTAGCAGAAAAACAAGCCCAAAGTCGCTTATAATAAGCAGACATGGCAACACTGGCGAATGGTACCATCTTAGATGAGAGAGAATGAACGAGAACCAATTATATGAATATAATGTTGCAAAATGCGTTGCAAAAGTGTTCCTTTAAGAAAATGTCTATACAATAAAAGTTCTACCATGTTACACTAAATACATTTGACCTTATAGTTGAGCAAAAATGCTTACAGTATTGACTTTTATTTTTTCACTATCAAATTGCAGGATCTTGCTGATTCGGAAAAGCTGAGTGCTTTTCCAGCAAAAAAAAACAATATTTGGCTCTAACTCTCCAGTGTTGACGAGGCTCGTTTATGACATCAGCAGTGATATACGGTAATATGACATAATGACAACCTGCATCACGAGACATGATATGGCTGGACGTGAATCACTTCTGTATAAAAGCAGCCAAGCTTGCAGCTCTGCATTCGGCAAACCATGAATCACTTGGATTGACACGTACAGCTCTGCCAGCAAATATACACCAAGGAGCATTCCGTTTGCTGTCGCGCAGAAACCTCTTATCTACATATTTTAACATGTCATGTTTTTTTTCGTAACTTGATCATACTACAGCATCATACAAAAATATAAAAAATAGCAGATCTACAAGCGCGAAACGCGTCGCTTCGCGCCGCGTTTCGAGCTTGCAGATCTGCTATTTTTTATCCTGAAAGTAACAGTTCTGAACATATGAGGTTTCCACCCGACAGAGACAAATTCAGAGTCAGCAGCCGCATGTGAATAGAACATGACATCCCGTACAGTGCTATTCTTTAGAGGACTGGCCCTTATCTGAGGACGGAGATGCAATGTGAAAAGATTAGGATAAAAAGGAAAGCTCGGCCGACATTTGCAGGAGACCTTTGGGGAAATATTAAATCATCAGAGACCTCTTTGACATCATCTTTGGCTTCTATTGTAAAAACCAAGAGCCCAGGATGTGAGAAGACACATTGCTAATGTGATTCATGGTCAGAAATACCACAGACAATGACGTGACCACCTTATAGCCTCTGAAAGGTCTATCCGGACAGTTATAACACGTTGTGTTTCTTTGTACAACATTGACATTGGTGGGAAGCTCTTTAAAACGGCTTGATGTAACTTTTGTTATGAAGAAAATGTAATGTTGTCCAATCTGTATGGTAGAGTATGTTAATACAATATAACTTATACAATCTGTATGGTAGAGTATGTTAATACAATATAACTCATACAATCTGTATGGTAGAGTATGTTAATACAATATAACTTATACAATCTGTATGGTAGAGTATGTTAATACAATATAACTCATACAATCTGTATGGTAGAGTATGTTAATACAATATAACTTATGTAATTGGGGTGGTTGTATTTTGTCTCCCTGCTCTTCTATTGAGACATTTAGATCGTGTCAAAGGTCATGTCTCACCTAGACACATGATCTGACACAAAGTTTTATCTGATGTTCAAGATTCAATTTATCCCCTGAGCAAGCGGGCAGGTTCTGTTAGCTCAATGGTAAAAATGTTAGCACCTGCGTAGGAAACCGGGTTCAAATCCGAGGTAGAAGAGGAAAGTTACATGGAATTAATAGTTTTGAGATGTTTTCATGGCTCCCTTCTTTTTTTTTCTTGTTCTTTTTTCTCAGTTTTATCTCTAGTTCTATCATGTGTGCAATGTTGTTTTGTCCCTAGTTACTTTCAGCTGTGCAGGATTTGCCGTCCGTCCCCAAAGAGCTTGGAAGCATGAGATCATAAATAGCGTAGCAGATGGGTTGTCTACACCCAGCCAAAGCTAATGGGGATTTCTCCTTCCTGACAGTTCAACAGAAACAAAGTGAAATCATAGTTACTGCATGGAGGGAAGGCATGAGTGAAGGGAAGTGCCTTAATATACACAATGTTGTTTGTGTGTGTGCGTGTGTGTGTGTGTGTGTGTGTGTGTGTGTGTGTGTGTGTGTGTGTGTGTGTGTGTGCGCGTGTGCGTGTGCTTGTGCGTGTGTGTGTGTACTGCAAACCATCTGCAACACCCTCTTTGAGAGCCCATAGTGACATAGTTTGCTATTGGAGCGTTGCTTCACATATTCCCTGTTCCTGGGTTTCACACCGCTGTGTGGCTGGCTGCCTGCACAAGGCTTTTGTTTCACTGGAACCACTAATTCAGTCACAGAGGAATAATAAGCTCTCATATGGAAGATAATCAAATATTCCCACAGTTGATTCCTTCAGCTTGTACACTCAGTTGCTTATTGCAATGTCTAGTTATTTGTGCAAAAGGCGAGGCAAGTTTATTTGTGTAGCACGTTTCATACACAAGGGCAATTTCAAGTGCTTTACATGAGGCATAAAATGCATTTAAAGGCATGCTAATGCATGTTTAAATAAATAATAAAAGGAATAAAATAGATTTAAAAAAGTAAATAAGAGGTTTAGCAAATATTATGCAGAAAGAATATTTAAAAACTGAGTTTAACTGTAATCCATTTGTATAAAAAAAGAAATTAAGAAAACAGAGGAACGGCATTGTCTAACCAGTTAAGCCATGCATACATTTATGTACGACAAAAGTTGAAAATAGACAATCTACAAGCTCACTACTCGTTGTGATGTGTAGTTAAGATATTTTTGCTACTAGATTTTCAGATGCGGCCTGGAAATCCAGTCCTAAATTGATTGCGCTGATATGAGCAATGGTCACAGAGTTATGGACATTTGAAGTGTTATACACTGCTGTAGTTGTAGTTGACTATTTTCATGGCAGACCTGAACAGTGTGTGTGCCACGTTTGGTGCGGATTGGAGCAACTGTGTGCCTATGTGGCCCCCGGGGTTCCCCGATTGTGGCCCCTGGTGTGACTATACTCATAGCAGTCCCCTGAACAGTGTTTGTGCCAAGTTTGGTGCAGATCGGAGCCTTGCAATTCCGGAAATTACGTTTGTGGCGTCTGTGGTCTGCGGTCGACCCACCCACCCTCTTGGCAATTTTCATATAAGAGGATATTTTTGGAGGGGGAAAATTACACATTTTGACAAATTTCTCCAAAAAGTTTCAGACAGTCATTTCCCATAAGGAAATCCATGTCTTTAATTCAGTCTGATTAGAAGTAGGGATGAAACCATCCATAAACATTTGTGAGCAGAGGGGGGATATCAAAAGCAGAGGCATGGCAAAACGTTCTTCAGCATTGCTATTGGAATTATGAATACTTAAGTCACCAGTTTGGAACTAGATGGTTAAAGTCAGTGGAAATCATGTAGGCTACAGTAGTTCAGCAAAGTCATCCATGAACGTATGGATTATGAAAGAGTATTTAAAGGTATAGAACTTGAGGATTTTAGTGTTAAAAAGATGTGAAATCTCTAATTGGTATCTGCATGACAGGGATAGCTCATTAAATATGACAGCTACTGTATGAACACTGACATCATCCATAAAGTTGAGTTTTAGGCGGTACTGACGCAATAAGAACTGCTGCTCTGCAGTTTCTGTCTACCCTGAAATGGAGTTTAGAGTTAAGTAGCAATGATCATTCATGGAAAATGATTTGTTTTTCTTCATATGAAACATTAAGCAAAGCTAGATTTATAGTAGCCTATCAAGCCGGATTTATGCTCCGTCATACAAGGGTGTCACGTGCCAAAAAATGGCAGACATACAAGCTCACAACGCGTCACGAATGCGTCGCGTTGTGAGCTTGTAGATTGGCTATTTCCAGCGTGCGGTGGAGCATAAATTTGCCATTATAGTGACAAGCACTGGAACAGCTTTGGGGATGAGATGAAATGGATATGAAATGTAATTTAATGTGCAGTGTGTGTGTGTGTGTGTGTGTGTGTGTGTGTGTGTGTGTGTGTGTGTGTGTGTGTGTGTGTGTGTGTGTGTGTGTGTGTGTGTGTGTGTGTGTGTGTGTGTGTGTGTGTGTGTGTGTGTGTGTGTGTGTGTGTGTGTGTGAGGGTTGGGTACATCTTGTTCAGTTGACTTGTAGTCAACACAGGAATGGGGGAAAGGTTACAAATATTGGTGTAGAAAGACATGGTGGTGGTGAGAGACCAGTAAAAAATATTCCGTTCAGAGCTAGCTTAATAGGCTCTATTCAGCAGCCATATTGGAAAGAAATTGGGCCTCTTCATGTGTTACCAATGATACTAATGAATATTATGCATGTTGGCTCACTAGAAACACTCCATTTTGGTTCCCAGATGGCCCCTCATGGTGGGTGTGTAACTCTGAGAGTTATGGGGGGTCCTTGAAAATAGGACAACCACTATGCCACACTAAATGGAACAGAGCCTTAATTAGTATCATTGGTAACACCTGTGAAGGAAGTAAGGAAGGGGCCCAATTCATTCCCAATATGGCTGCTGTGCATAGGGGAGGAGGGGGGTGTTGGGGAGTGAGGGCTGTTTCAGATAATATCTAAAGTGTGTCAGATTTCATATCTGTTTTTATTGTTTTCATAACTCACCTATACTGTGGTATACTAGGTGAGTTATGAAAACAATAAAATAGATATGAAATCTGACACATGACACATGAGGAGAACATTGTAGAAGAATGATACATTATACTACATTGTTAGTATGGTTGTTTATATCTAACTTTTATATTTTACCATTACCATTATGATATGACATGATATTTGGTAGCCTGTAGGAGCTAAGAAGGTTTCTGTTAGGCCTGATAGCTGTTGTTTATGTTACAGCCTGTCTGTTATGGTTCAGCTTGTCCTTATCACAGCTAGAATAACTATGGTCTGAGTGCTGTGCTTGTTGGCAGAACTACCTTACCACCGACCTGGGTGTTATTGTACTTCTTCTCCCCATGATATCATGAACATTAAAGCATAACCATAACGACCTAGAATATTGTCTCGACTCCTATAGCCTCCAGAATTGATCCAGAATTCCACGACACACAATGACATGTTAATTTGACTGAGTTCTGTGTTCCTTTCTACTCTATTCTGTCTTTCCCCATTCTAACCACTTCAATGTTGAGAGCACCCACTCTTTTACCCCCTGTAATCGTGTGAATCAAGTTGATTCTGATTGTATTGCCGTTTTAAGGAATTTGGGGTGAAACTGATTGATTGATTGACAAAAATGTATATTCATGAACATACTGTATATACAGTATTATATCTGTCAAATGGAAAAACACATTAGGGACACCAGGGTTCATGTGGTTAAAGCACTAATTTACTGCTGGGTTATCCAGACTTGTTGATATTCAACCCTTGCGCACACACACACGCACGCAGCGCGCGCACGCACGCACGCGCGCGCGCACGCAGCGCGCGCACGCAGCGCACGCACGCACGCACGCACGCACGCACGCACACACAGACACACAGACACACAGACACACACACACACACACACAGAGTATTCTCTCCTCAGCCTGTCCCCCTTCCCTTCCCCTCTCTGCTGTGCTGGAGGCGTTGAGATGTGGAGGGGGGTAGGGGGGGCATATCCCCCCTCACTGGAAGGACAGTGGTGTGATTCCTTATAAAAGCTACCATAATAACACTGACCACAGGCCATAACAAACTCTGCTTTGTGTCACTCTGAGGAAGCATTTGTCCTGCTTCAGAAAGACAGGAAGAGAGGGAGAGAGAGTCACAGAGACACAGAGAGAGAGAAGGAAGGAAAGAGAGAGAGAGAGAGTTGTTTAAGCAGAAGATTGTGCTAAGACTTGTCATTTCACAGTTTTATTGCCGTCATGCGTATTCATTTTAATAGTTGGTGTTCTGATGGATACCATTACTGTGTCTTATAACAATCAATACAAACTCCTTTTCCTTTCACCACACACCAGTACCTATTATTTTATACAATAAACAGCAATAAGAGTGTGTGTGTGTGTGTGTGTGTGTGTGTGTGTGTGTGTGTGTGTGTGTGTGTGTGTGTGTGTGTGTGTGTGTGTGTGTGTGTGTGTGTGTGTGTGTGTGTGTGTGTGTGTGTGTGTGTGTGTATGTATGTATATATATATACACAAAAAAACATACTGAATAGCCATTCAATGGCGTACGCCATCTATGGTGTCTGCATAACAATAACATTTAAAGTGTTACAGGGGAAATACTAAATGCACCCATTGAGCACTACAGGTTTGGTGTGGTTGAGTTCATTTTAGTTAAGGTTATAGCACTAGTGTTAGTAGGTTATGTTTGGCATAGCTTTGGTGTGTTTAATTAGTTGTGCTAGGCTAAATGGCTGTTTTACTGTAGGTTACGTCGAGGCATAGGTTCTGTGTGGTTTAATTAATTTGGGGTTAAGTTATAGGGACTGTTTGTTGGTTTAGGCATGACATTGGTGAAGTTGGGGAAGGCCTCTCTCTCTCTCTGTGTGGTCTCCTTTCCCTTGTTGCAGAACAGAGCTGATTTGTAACACAAAGTATTCTTTATGCTGTATTACCACTGCTTTCTCACAGTACCATGTCTCTATAATGACTGATGTCTCCTGCTTAGATCTCTCTCTCTCTCTCTCTCTCTCTCTCTCTCTCTCTCTCTCTCTCTCTCTCTCTCTCTCTCTCTCTCTCTCTCTCTCTCTCTCTCTCTCTCTCTCTCTCTCTCTCTCTCTCTCTCTCTCTCTCTCTCTCTCTCTCTCTCTCTCTCTCTCTCTCTCTCTCTCTCTCTCTCTCTCTCTCTCTCTCTCTCTCTCTCTCTCTCTCTCTCTCTCTCTCTCTCTCTCTCTCTCTCTCTCTCTCTCTCTCTCTCTCTCTCTCTCTCTCTCTCTCTATCTCTCTCTCTTTATCTCTCTCTTTATCTCTCTCTCTCTCTCTCTCTCTCTCTCTCTCTCTCTCTCTCTCTCTCTCTCTCTCTGGGAAACCTCATTATGTCCAAAACTGTTACTTTTCAGGACTGAAATTCAAAGTAGCAGATCTACAAGCTCAAGGCACGTCGCATTGTGAGCTTGTAGACAGCTATTTTCAAATGGCCGAAATGAATATAGGCTGAAGTGGTTAATATGTTTTGTAATAATAAAAATCAACAAAGTAACTGTAACTAAAGTTTTCAAATAAATGTAGTGGAGTAAAAGTACAATTAAGTGCCTCTGAGATGTAGCGGAGTATAAATACTCAAGTAAGTACCCACACATTCTACATAAGAACAGTATACTTGCCAAAATGTAATGAGTTAACTTTCCACCACTGGGAAAAGAGGAGTTTTGCTGAGTTTACAGGGACACGGGGAGGTTTGCCTGCGTCACTGTGTGAATCGGGGTTGTGACTAGGGAACAATCGCGGGCCTGTGTGCTGCTTTGTGTGGCATGTGGGTGATGGCCAGCCTGTGGGTGGCTGGGTGGTGTGTTGGTCTGTAACCCACAGTGAGGGGCAGCCATGCCACACAGCCCACAAGGATGCTCTTAATGGGCAGCATCTGTGAACCAGGGCAGCGAGGCTGAGAAATGCCAACGCAGTTCAGGCCTAATAGACTAAGATTTACTGTGAGACCAAATCATGTTCGGCTTGAGCTTGGGCTACGAAAAAGATGGCTTATACTGCAACTAGTCATTGTTCTCTTTGCTTTTATTCTCTGAATTACTTTTTTGATGTATTAAATCATCGAAGCACATTTGTTAAATGTTTATATTTTGTATGGATCAATGAATTGACACGGAAAAAATGAATTGATTTGTTGGATTAGTCCATATGTTTTATATTTTTTTTGTTTGATTGTTTATTTGTTTGTTTTTTGTTCAACTCAGGCTGAAATCCTGCCAAAATGTTTTTAAACAGGGCTCAAATGGTTCAGATGCATTTCAGCAGACACATTAGATTATAAAAGAGCAGCCAGGACAAGGCCTTTGGAGATGATCTCACTGAAGGAAACATTGATGGGTGCACTGATTGTTGTTGTGCTCTAAAAAAAAAAGAATTGAGTAATAGTCATCACAGATCCTTTGATTTTGGGTTGATTTCTTTTGTGTAGAATGACTATAAAGTTTGCTCAATAGAATGACACATTGGCTGATTTCATAAGTCAAACGCAACGTTGATTGCTATTGAAGTGAATATGAAAATAACAGGGGAAAAAGTGTATTTATTGCACAAAAATGACTATAAATCATTTGGAGTGTTTGTATTAAGTTGATGTTGTTCACACACGTGTTCTGTGTATCTAGGATGTATTTATTGACATTATACTGTGTGTGTGTGTGTGTGTGTGTGTGTGTGGGGAGGCATACGTAAGTCCGACATCCCATTTCTCCGACTATGTGGCATCCGCGTGCGGTTAGGGTTCGGGTTTGGTATAGGGTTAGTATAGTAAACGTCGGAGGCATGCGCTGTCGGAGGAATGGTTTGTAGGACTAACGTATTGCACCCACGTGTGTGTGTGTGTGTGTGTGTGTGTGTGTGTGTGTGCGAGAAGCCTGTAGACATGTTGACAACAGACTGCTACATGCAATAGAGACAGACATGGCAGCAATAGAGCCATCACACCTCTGACACCTGCTGCCTGCTTTTAATTAGCTCAAAAAGCACCCCCTGTTTTAGGGCTAAATTCACCCCATCTAAGCCACACAAACAAGAAAGGTGTTGTCATGGTTCATTTGCCTGCAGTGTGAGTTGATTGGGATATTTTGGGATGGCAAGTTGATGACAGTGTGGTGGAAGAAGTAGGCCTACTCAGATGTTGTTTTCTCCTCAACTTAGCCAATCATTTCCTCCCCACACACATTTTTGTGTATTGTATCTTACTGACTCACCTGCAGGTGAGGAGCCCCCACCAGGAGGACGTAGAGCCTCCGTCCTATACTCCTCCCGCCCAACACTCCCTGCTGACAGCAGAACCCCCCCCCCCCCCCCACCCCCCCTCGAACACGGGCCAATTGTGTTTGTTCGTATAGACCAGGGGTGGGCAACTTTGATGACGGAAAGGGCCACTATTTCCACACTCACTCCATTGTAGATGCGTTTTATCTCTGTATTTTAACTTTTTTCTGTGAATTAATGCCATACTTTTCTTGCCATTCTATGTCACACAAAAGTAGCTAGTCATTAAGCTACTAATACAGACTGACGTAATTAAAGCGGGTCATGTTTGCATGTTTGGAATTGTAACAGCTGAAATCAATAATATATCAGTATTCTGATATTAACCTGCGGGCCGCATTAAGAGAAGGTGGGGGCCGCATGTGGCCCCCGGGCCGCCAGTTGCCCACGTATGCTCCACAAAGCTGGATGCACCACGATAGATTCAAACCCCAGACTCTGTGGTCTTGGTGGGACCACAGCGCCATTTTAACATTATACTCTGGCTTTTGTCTGTGCACCCCAGAATGTTTATACGTTTTTAGAGGTATTAAAAAGGTCTTAAGTCCTTAAAGGAGTAGTTGACCCATAAAAAAATCTTATATTCTATCAATTACAAACCCCATGAAGCCTTGCATTCATGGAGATTGTTTTAGTTTTTGTCGTATTCCTGAGCCAACCACTGCTGTAGCCCAGTAATGAACAAAGTGATAATGCAATCCCACCTTCATAGTGAGTGAACGCTAATGAGCAACAGACATGTCTCTGTGCCTTGAGCCAAGTTATTCACATATTTAATGAAAGTATGGGCTCAGGAACACAAAGGGAGAAGGGGAGGGGGGGGGTCTTGCTGGTGATGTAATCCTATTATCATTTCCTGTCAGGTCATTTTGTTGATCTCATTGTCTACTGTTGGTAATGACAGTAGTCATGGTCTAACATGTGGTTCTCAACCTTTTCAGGCAGTGACCCCTCAAAATAATCATATTATATTATTTGAACTGGGGACCCCGCCCACCCTGACAAGCACTTAGTTGGAAGGAGTTGTTGTAGGAGTTGAGGCATTACATTTGGTTCGACTCGGTTCCACAGATAAATATTGTGAAAATAGGAGATCTATGTAAGCTCACAATAGCTTATATTATTTGGCCAATGTTTGACCAGTTTTTATGTAGTAGTAGTAGTAGTTTGTTAATAACAATGCAGCAATGGTCTTTTTTTTTCTTCTTTTTTTATGTATAAAATGGCAGAGAGGGTCCATTTGGTTCCATTTGTACACTCTCAGAGTTGTGGGGGTCGTGGAAACCACTGTGCTACACTAAATGGAACAGAGCCTTCATTAGTATCATTGGTAACACCTGTGAATGAAGTGATAATATGGCTGCTGTGCATAGAGCCTATTGTGTTCTTTGTCGTTTTGTCGTGAGACACTCCCTATGGGAAACAGCGCCATCTGGCGATGCAACAGAGCTACACAATACGCTCCCGGGGCCCATTTATTGGGCTAGAGGGTATGTCACGCGACCGGCCATCCCCTCCCCTCAGCGGGAGGGCATAAGAGGCCCCGGTCGTGACGTCAACTTCCTCTTCAGTTCCTCTGTTCGCAGATGATAACATGGCTACACGCTTGTTAAAAACTGAAATCTACATTTATTCGATGATTACTCCACTCTTCAGGACCCAAAGCGAGAAACCAGCTTTAGCCCAAAGCGGAGACTAGGTTAAGTTACCCACGGGTTTTCTCGCTCGACTAAACTCCAGAAAACTAACTTTATTCTACCTCGTGGTGAGCCGGTGTTAGCCCTTAGCTGCTTCTTAGCCTAGCCGCTAGCTTTACTAGCTTAGCTGTTCGGCTACCTCCACAGCGCTAACCCCCTTTCCCGCTGAGCTAACTCCCCGATTAGAGCTGTTAGCCTGGCTTTTTGTGAGCCGACGTTAGCTTTTAGCTGTCCTTAGCCTAGCCGCTAGCTTACTAGCTTAGCTGTTTGGCTACTTCCACAGCGCTAACCCCCTATCCGCTGAGCTAACTCCCCGAATAGAACTGTTAGCCTAGCCTTTTGTCGCTCTTTTCCACGACACTCGAATTGTGTTGTCTCGGTGCCGCGCACGCCTTCTACGCGCTCTCCGGCCCCGAGTCTGTCTGCGAAGCATTCGCCCGGGTCTCTGTGAGGCTGCTTTGTCACAGATACGGCCTGGCTACGGCCTGTGCCGGTAGTTAAGGGGACACCGACGGCTCTCGCTCGGTTCCCCCGAAACCCTCCCACATCCACGGCGCTAACCCCCTTTCCCGCTGAGCTAAACTCCCCGAATAGGGCTGTTAGCCTAACCTTTGGTGAGCAGGCGTTAGCCTTTAGCTGCTTCTTAGCCTAGCCGCTAGCTGCTACTAGCTTGGCCGTTAGACTACATCCGCGGCGCTAACTCTCCTAATGGAGCGGTTAGCTTAACCTTGACCAGCTTAGCTGTTTCGGCTACAGCCACAGCTGTTTTCTTTCACCACGCGATGGCTCGCTACGACCAGGCCAGGGCCTGTACGGGGAACGCCGAAGGTGCTAGCGGTGCTCGCCCAACACCACCGCGACACTCCCGCCTCCCTACCCCAACTCCAGCTGCCACAAGCGGTGGCCCGCGGTAAACTAGCCCGACCCCCTTCGTGAGCGGAGTACGCGACGCTGATCACCCTGTTCCTCCCAGTGTCTACAGAGCAGAAGCAGGGTAGATTTTTGCACATTCTGTGAGGTCAGTACAATGTATAAATGCCTGTTTTTTGTGCCAATAAAAATTGTTACAAAGAACCAAACCTTGCATTATTCAAACCATGTCGACTTGAGTCCACAATGCTAGGAGAGGCCTCAGTGCTCGTCCTCCTAACACTATTGGATACAACATATTATGCATTCAGCGTCAGTATATTGTGGTACATAATGCCTTTCATTGTGCTAATATGTCTGTCACACTGGTCACATTTAGCATTTTTCGAATCCGGTTGGAATACGGTTGGGATACGATATAATGCTTTTCACTGTCAATATATTGTTTATATTGCCTGTCTTTGTGCCATTATGGTTGTAATTTCACCACACCCTGCATGATCAGACACTATCTGACTTAAGCCCATAGTGATTGGACGGAGCCGGTTTTTCGGCTCCCCAAAACACTGAAGGGATACTAGGTATAATGCGTTTCTCCATTATTTTTATAATGTTCGCCTTTATGCCAATGTGTTTGCTACACTGAATTGAATAACTCCAGTGCAGATGGGAAAACCAGTCTCTCTCCCCCCCCCTCTTCGGTTGGGAAGGAGACAAGGACCCCTTGTATTTCTCGAGGACAGAGTCATGGACCCCTCCACAGCCAAACAGAGGAGCATGTCGCACTTTCTGTAGAGGTCTGTGAAGAAATACCCTGTGATTGTGGCTTTACATGCGTTGAAAAGTACCTTGTCTTTTTCCAAACTCCGCCTGTGTGCCAGGGAGAACGAGGACCGGTCTCTTGCCGGCCCCCCCCGTTCTCTGATGGTCTGCCTTTGGGCCCACAGTATCCGAAAAACCCCTCCTCGGTTTTCCAGATACGTGTGGGACAAGCAATCTGACTGCTTTAATGCCTGTACACCAGAGAGAAAGAGGACCGGTCTCTTGCCGGCCCCCCTTTCTCGACGGTCCCACAATGAGCCCACAGTATCCGAAAAAACCCTTTCTAGGTTTTTCGGATACGTGTGTGACGAGCATATTGAATCCACATATGTACCTGAGACAACGGGGACCACCCACATGGCGCCCCCCCCCATGAGCCCACAGTATTTGGTAAAGCCGTTTCTCGTTTTTCCAAATACATGTGGGAGAAACATATTGAGTGCATTCAATCCTCTAAGATCAGCTCTGAAACCAGTACCACCTCTGTCCACGAGAGGGCGCCCCTGCTCCTCGGGACAGGCCACGCTCGTTTCACCAGCCGATCCTAAGATGGCCGAACGGAAGGTAGGCATGCTAACCACTTCCGTTTCTGACCGGACACGGACGTCGAGCGTCCCCCACCGGATGTTGACGCCGGGGAGGTACCCACGTGACCTCCCCGTATCCAACTACTTCCGTTTCCGACCGGAGACGGACGAGGGGCTTCTCCGACCGGATCTCAACATTGGGGAGGCACCGCGTGCGGGATCACGTGACTTTCCCGAATCCTTCTATCAGTCAGGTAACACCCGTACTGCCTCTAGCGAGCGTCTCACGCTCGGCTACGCCAGAGCTTGCGAGCTCGTCACTAGTCGCCATGACAACGGACAGACAGCGGGTGGAACGAGCAGCTGTTTTAACTCGCTCCAACCCCCTAGCTCGCTGTCTAGCGCAATGGAAAGCTTGCGACCCGTCTCTTTGGGTGCTATGCACCATACAGAAGGGTTACAAACTACAGTTTTGCATGAAACCCCCGAGGTCAGACAAAGTGATTTTCTCCAGCGCGACAGGCGCTGCGGCGATCACGTTAAGAGAGGAGGTTCTCTCTCTCCTAAACAAAGGCGCCATAAGAGAGTTGTCCCCAGATCAGAAACGCCTGGGTTTTTACTCAAGATATTTTCTGGTCAAGAAAAAGGGGGGGGGGTGTACGTCCCATATTGGACCTGAGAGGTCTAAACAGATTTCTAACGAAATTCAAGTTTCGCATGCTGACGAACGAGACGCTTTTACGCACGGTGCGTCAGGGCGACTGGTGGACCAGTATAGACTTGAAGGATGCGTATTTTCACATTCCCATCTACCCACCACACAGAAAATTTCTGTGCTTCGGGTTCGAGGGGCGAGTGTACGAGTACACGGTTCTCCCGTTCGGGATGTCCCTGAGCCCCCGTGTTTTCGTGATGTCTATGAAATTAATTCAAGGACCCCAATGGAAACAAGCCCGCAAGGACTTTTTTGGCCGGACCTTTTAGACAAAAGCATTATAAATGTAACTGTGTTGTTTTACATTCTTTTGCCTAATAAAAATTTCAATCAATCAATCAAGAGTGCACCCAGGCGGCTATGGCCCCCTGAGGAGACAGGGAATACACTTGTCGACGTACATCGACGGTTGGCTACTGACAGGGGGCTCCAGCCTCTTCTTGCTTTTTGCCCCCAGTCAGGCTACTGTTGTTTTCACCTATCGGCTACCTAGCCTCGCTCGACAACACTGTGTTGCTTATTGCAGCAGGTACGTCAGTGTTACACTGGTTTTTGTACTGGTCAGGCTCAGTACAGCAGTAACACACTGTGGTTGTACCGGTCAGCTCCCCTGGACAACAACGTGGTTTTCCACGTACCTTTACATGCCTCCTATGTCAGACACAAGATGTTCCTCCCATGCGGAGAGGGAATGCAGCCATGTCTCTGAGAGAGAGGGACTCTCTCTACTGAGCAAGGGCGTCTTCAGAAAACCGTCTACGAATTGGAACCTAGAGGTTACTTAAGTAACCCCGGTTTTCTCCAGTTTTTGGTGCAACTGGTTTTTGTGTGTTTTCTGGCCAAAGAAGGAGGGGGGAGGCTATGTGACCCTCTCTGGATGAAGGGGTCTCATCAAGTCTCTTACGAAATTCAGTTTTCGTATGCTGATGACCGTGGCGCTCCTGCGCACGTTCGGTCAGGGGGACAGGTGGACCAACGTAGCCCTGAGGGGCGATTACTGTCGGTTTTTCACTGTCGGTTTCTAGAAAGAGCGTCTTGGTTCTGTCCCAGCAGACCTCCCTTATGGGGTTCTCACTGGACTCGACCACGCTCGCAGCGCGTCTGTCTCAGGAGTGGATAGACGGCTTCCTGTCCTGTGTGAGGCCTTTCCGTGTAGGAAAGACAGTCACTTACGGGCTGTGAGTGCAGGTGGCGGGTCTCATGACTTCGGCCATACACCTGACCTGCCTAAGTAGGCTATTTTGGGACCTTTCAGAGGTGGATGCGGGCTCTCAGGATCCCGCCTACTGTGGACCCTCGACAAGGTCTGGTGTCTCCACTTGCATGGATTCACTTTGAGGTGCGCGTCAGCGGTTGTCATGTCCTGGTCGGGACGGGCAACACTACAACCGTGAGCTCCGTCAACAGGCAGGGAGGCTTAGGCTCCTGTGTGTTGGACGGCCTGGCCCGTAAGCTGGCGGTGTGGTGCGACCCGCGCCTACTGTCAGGCTGTGCGGTCCACGTCCCAGGTCCCCAGAACGGCGGAGCGGATCTGCTGTCCGGGGGAAGACCTTGGTACTCGGATTGGTCACTTAACCGAGAATAGCAAACCTGATTTGGACCAGGTTCGACCGACCACAGGTCGATTTGTTTGCCTCAACAGAGAACGCGAAGTGCTCTCGCTTTTTCTCGGTGAAGGCAGCGGACTTTTCGTTGGGGCTGGACGCAATGGCTCACAGGTGGCCGAGGGAACTGCTATATGCATTCCCGCCGCTGGAGCTGATCCGCCCAACGTTGGAGAGAGTCAGGCTCCAGGGCCTGACCGTACTGCTGGTTGCTCCGGGCGTGTGGAGGTCGGAGATAACTCCTCTGCTCTACGCCGAGCCCTGGTCCCTCCCTCCGATAACGGACCTGCTGACGCAGGTGGGGACCGAGATCAACCACCCCAGCCCCCGGGACCTAGACCTGTGGGTCTGGCCCGTGAGAGGGCCAATCTAGATGCCTGTGGCCTGCCCCCTGATGTGATAGCTACTATTCAGGGGGCTAGGGCCGGATCCACTCAGGCTGCTTATGACATAAAATGGAATATTTTTGTGTCATGGTGCCAGGAACAGTCACCGGCGGTGGTGGCTTTTCGGGCGCCAGTTCGTAGCATTCTGATTTTCCTGCAGAGCAGGTTGAATCAGGGCTTGACCTTCTCGACGGTCAAGGTGTACTTGGATGCCATCTCCGTCTGCCACGAAGGTTTCGAAGGCGGGACGGTTGGCGATCGTCACCTGGTACGGCGGTTCTTGGGCGGGGCCAGACGGACCAGGCCGGGTAACAGGCCTCTGTTTCCGGCCTGGGATCTGGCGGTGGTGCTGAATGCACTCTGCCTTCCCCCCTCTTTTGAACCCCTCGAGACTGTGAGGCTCAAGGTGTTGAGTCTGAAAACAGTCTTTTTGGTGGCCCTGGCTACGGCCAAGAGGGTCAGTGACCTGCGTGCACTCTCGGTGAGTTCGGAGTGCTTGAGGTGCTTTGGGGATAGCAGACGGGTTCTGCTGACACCAAGCTTGGCGTTCGTTACCAAGACCGGGGTGGTTGCACCGGCTCCGGTCGGATTGGTTGCGTTTCATCCACCTCCTTTCGCTTCGGCGGAGGATGAGCGGTCACATTGTCTCTGTCCAGTGAGGGCTTTGAGGCTCTACTGTCAGGTGACGGCGCCTGGTAGGTCGCAAACACGATTGTTTGTCTCCTACGGCCGGGGTGACCAGCGGAAGGCGATGGCCAAGCCGACGCTTTCCAGGTGGATAGGTGAGGCCGTACGGCTCGCCTATACTAGTAGTGGGGCCCCAGTACCTGTTGGACTGAGGGCGCACTCGACTAGGGGATTGGCTGCGTCCTGGGCCCGCTCTAGAGAGGCTTCGGTCCAGGAGTTTTGCACGGCTGCTAACTGGTCGTCTCCTTCGACCTTTGCAGCTTTCTACAGCCTGGACATGGCGGCTTCCTCGGTGGCGCACGCAGTCCTTGGCGTGGCAGCCTCATCTACTTGAGGTGCCTTTCTCCCCCTGATGTGATCCCGTGGGGCTAACAATCTGTTGGTCCTCGGGAGCAGGGGGGCCCTGTTCCCTTTTTAGGAAGTTAGTAGGTGACGTGCCTTGTCTTCTATTAGCTGAATGGGGAAGACTTCGGTCTGTCAGGGTTTCTTTTATCTCATCCCTTGTGCCGTGTCCAGGCCCGGTGGGCCTGGGCGTCCCTGAGGCAGGGGCCCGCCGTGTGCGGGTCCCTGAGCCAGTTGGGGACGTGCGGTTTTTCTGGGGATACAATGTTTTTAACGCTTCCGGGGGGTTTATAGATCCCATAGGGAGTGTCTCACGACAAAACGACAAAGAACTGAGGGTTACGTAGGTAACCTGGTTCTTTTAGTTTAGGAGTGAGACACTCCCCAAACACCCCTTTGTTTCGCCACTGCGAACAGAGGACCTGTGTGGAAGAGGAAGTTGACGTCACGACCGGGGCCTCTTATGCCCTCCCGCTGAGGGGAGGGGATGGCCGGTCGCGTGACATACCCTCTAGCCCAATAAATGGGCCCCGGGAGCGTATTGTGTAGCTCTGTTGCATCGCCAGATGGCGCTGTTTCCCATAGGGAGTGTCTCACTCCTAAACTAAAAGAACCAGGTTACCTACGTAACCCTCAGTTTGTGTAGACGCTTGACAAAGCCACAACCTCTGCGGTGGTGAGTCCCCCAGCAAATCTTTTTTTGTTCTGTTAGGGAACGACGGCGGCCATGGCCTTCGTAGCCTCCATGAAATCCCTTCCCTGGCTGGCTGGGTGATTCTACTCCTTCCCAGCTTCTCAGACAGCTTCCCCCCGAACAAGTTGCAACCATTTCAGACTTAATTACCTTGACAGTATTTTCAGTTCCAACTGTCATTTTCTACCAAGCGACATGTTCAAGAAAGTGCAAAACATTCTAAATGAAGTGAGTTGGCACACCATGTTTTCTGCACAGTGGCACCGTGATGGCATCAGCTGTGATCTCATGAATAATGTATGCAGAAATGTTTGCCACATTTTAAGTGGTGAACTCAAAAGAGAATAAGTTGAAGTTTAATGTTATTTTTTCCCCTCCTCTGTCTGGTTTAATATATTATTAATCATTATTATAATTGCGTCCCTTTCTCTTTGTTGAGTTGTCAAAATAAAAGGGAGGGCAAAAATACTTTTGCCCTCCAAAATAATACAAAAATTGCCCTGTCCTCATTGCTGTAATCGCCATGGCAACATCACAGTATTACTATTTTATTGAAGCTAATGAAGAAGCATCCAGACAAGAATGAAATAAAGAATATTGTCTGCAGCCTCAAAGTGCCAGACAGACATGAAAGTGTTTTTCTTCTCGTCTTCTTTAGCTGCTACAACGACCCATAAACCTTTATGACAAGTCTTAATTTAGGGCAATGGTTCTCGAACTGGGGGTTGGGACCCCCAGGGGATCCCCAAAAGATTTTTGGGGGTCCCCATATGATTAGCTTAATGTGCAACATTGACTTCTCACTCAACAGTAAATGAACCAATTCAACCAGTTTAATTACTTTTAAGACCTTTTTAATACCTCTAAAATGAAAATGCTAATAATAATAAGTACTACAAAAGTAACCAACAGACTATACTATAAAAACTGGTCAAACATTGTCCAAATTGTAAAATATGACCTAAAAAACAAATGGGTGTGGGGTCCCTCAAATGAGAACTTGAGAACGATATGAGACGTCTTCATTTAGTGCAACCATGCTTTCATTTGCCTCCACAAGCTGAGCACATGGTTAGAAGCCGTAGCGTGGCACCGAGTGCCACGCTACGAGCTTGTAGATCTGCTATTTTTGAGAAATCGTAAAAATGTGTGTAAATCTTTGAATATATATTTTTTTCAGCGAACATTTGGAACTCAAATCTTTGCTTCTGGGGGTCCCTGGAACAAAATATTTTGAGATGGGGGTCCTTGGCCAAATACATTTACATTTTGGGTTGCTTGACATGAAAAAGTTTGAGAATCACTGACATAGAGCATACGTTTTTAAAAAACTGTTTTTAGAAGACATTCTAAAAACAGACATTTTGTAGAATCGGCTTCAGGTCTTAAAGGGTTAAGAACAGTGGTTTAGAACAGTGGTTCAAAAAGCTTGTAAATCTGCTATGTTTGAACATTTTTGAAAAATGTTAAGTGTTGAATATTTTTTCTTTTTTTACACAAATCTTCTCTTCTGGGGGGGGTCCCTGGCACAAGACATTTTCAGATGGGGGTCCGCAGCCAAATACATATCAATTTGGGGGTCCTTGGCACAAAAGAAGTTTGAAGGAATGTGTAGAATGGGGTTAAAATGTGACGTCTTGTCCTGTGTGTGACCTGGGTGTGGAGCAGGCAGCGCTGTGCTGTTGTTGTTGTTCAGTAGATGTGTGATCAGGCTCCATATGGTCTCCTTATTGCATTAACTTGGGACTCTGCTGTCCCAGAGGCAGACAGGCCTTCAGGAAATGAAATGAGCCATCTTCACACGTCACTGTGATTCATGGAAAGCGCGCGCACACACACACACACACACACACACACACACACACACACACACACACACACACACACACACACACACACACACACACACACACACACACACACACACACACTGCTTGGAGGCTATATCCAAGTGTCTGTGTATGCATGTGTTTGTTTAGTTTTTTGACTTTGTGTAATAAATGGCCCTTAATAATAATAGTACCTGATTTATGCTCTATCCTACGACCAGGGTTGTACTCGAGACCGGTCTCCGGTCCGCATTTTTATTTACTCGGTCTCGCCCATGGTTTTACTCGGTCTTGACTCGGTCTCGGACTAAGGGACTCGGGACTACCCCCACCGAGTCCACTCGAGTCCAAGTTACTACAATGCAATGAAATAATTGTATTAAACCCATATTATGAGGAGCCCATTCACATTAACATTATAGGAGAGCTGTTTGGTGCTTATGGACAGCTATCAAATAATAATATATTTTTTTAAAATCTGGTCTCGGTCTCGACTCGGTCTCGCCTCCTGTCGGTCTCGTCTCGACTCGGACTCGACCCCCTCCTTGGCCTTCCGGACTCGGTCTTGACTCGGACTCGCCCCCCCCTCGGACTTGGTCTTGACTTGGACTCGCTTTAGGTGGTCTCGAGTACAACCCTACCTACGACGGTGTCACGCGCTGAAAATAGCTGATCTACAAGCTCAGACCGCGTAGTCGCGTTACTTACTTACCAGGGTCAGGGCACATCAATGAACATTTCAGTTTTCACATCTATGTTAATGCAGTTTCACCCAAAAATGTACTTATCCTCTATCAATTACACACCCCATGAAGCCTTGAATAGACATTTTAATTTTTGTCACATTCCTAAGCCAATAATTTCATGACCGGTGGAAAGCTGCTAATGTCTCCGGTAGGACGACAAAAACAAAAACATGTCCATGAATTCAAGTCTCCATGGGGTGTGTAATTGATAGAAAAAAAGGCATTTGGGGGTGAACTATCCCTTTAAGAGTTAAGGTTGAATGTGGTTAAATGATTGTGCATCAGTCTAGTCATGTTCAGTGTTGTTTTCATGCTGACAACAATGACACCATAAAGAAAAGGAGGTGAAAGTAGAGGACATTTGAGACAACTGGGACACATAACGCTCATGTGTCACAATGACGTCCCCTTCTTTCAGTGAAGACAGACAGACAGACAGACAGACAGACAGACAGACAGACAGACGAGTATTGTGTGTGCATGAGAGTTAGTTTATGATCGTACTGTGTGTGTGCATGAGAGTTTTTGTTTATGATCGGCGTGTGCGTGTGTGTGTGATGCACGAGCGCACCCACTGTGTGTGTGTACACACTTAAGACATTAGCCCTGATGAAGGCAGCTTAGCAATGAAAGGACCAATGCTGAAGCATTGGTCCTTTCAATGTTTCATTAAGGTATTGCATCAGCTCTAGTGTGCAGATACTTTTATATTTTGTAGATGGATAGATAGCCCTCCAGTGTTATATACTAGACCCCCTTCTTTTTTCACTCTCTTCTTCAAAAATGGCAGATCTACAAGCTCACAACGTGTCGCATCACGTTGTGAGCTTGTAGATCTGCTATTTTCGCCGAATGTTTGCCCCCAGGATAGGGACGGTATTCATTTAAGGCAGCATCACCACAGAGACTCCCTGCCAGGCCTGGAATTTTTGTCATTTTATGGACCAGGCCACCTGGCCTTTTGTTGTCGTTGTAAAATCAAGTCTCTCCAGCTCTTTAGTAAACAGAATATAGATCAATAAAAAATATATTTTTAAGTTCATTTAATTGATAGATCTTTCATTACATAGTATTACTATCTGTACATTTACATTTTTTTTTTTATAAAAAAGCTAATTATTTCACAAAATGTATTGGTATATACAAATTACTAATATTTAATAACTGTGTGTCACAACTTCATGCACACTCGGCCCTGGCCTAGTCAGCGTCAGTAGACTAGTGGGGGGGGGGGGGGGGGGGGCTGAGCTGCATTGGAGGTCTTTACATAGACAATAAACTGGCCTCTTTTGTTCAATTGCAGACTAAATATCTTCCTCAGGCACATTTTCAAAGCATTGCTATACATTTGGAAACTTGTGCAATGGGACATTCTGCATAACGAGTACTATTACTTTCAGTACTTAAGTATATTTTAATGCGAACGCTTTTGTACTTTTACTCAAGTAAATTTTGATAGGACTTTTATTTGTAACAGAGTATTTCTACATTGCGATATTGGTACTTTTACTTAAGTACAACATATGAGTACTTCTTCCACGACTGGAGATGCGTGGGCTGAGGAGCTAATGGGCATTTCAATTTCAGATGAGCTGTGGGAGGAGGGCCTGTCTAGTATTCAGAGCTGTTCTATCTAGATTCTAGACGTAGATTGATTCAATTTAAAGTATTGCACAGTTTATATATGTGGTATTGCAGAGGATTCTCTGTCACATTTATTCTGGCAGTGTCCAATAATAACCCATTTCTGGGGAGATATATTCAATTGGTTCTCCAGACAATAGGCTCAATGCACAGCAGCCATATTGGGAATGAATTGGGCCCCTTCCTTACTTCCTTCACAGGTGTTACCAATGATACTAATTAAGGCTCCGCTCCATTTAGTGTAGCACAGTGGTTGTCTTATTTTTAAGGACCCCCATAACTCTTAGAGTGTACAAATGGAACCAAATGGACCCTTACGGGTCCATTTGGTTCCATTGGTACACTCTCAGAGTTACACACCTACCATAAGGGGCCATTTGGTAACCAAAATGGAGTGTTTCTAGTGAGACAACATGCAGATATCAGCACCCTGACCAGAATGGAACAGAGCCTTCATTAGTATCATTGGTAACACCTGTGAAGGAAGTAAGAAGAGGCCCAATTCATTCCCAATATGGCTGCTGTGCATAGACCCTATTGGAAAGTGATATCCAGCCAGATTGCTGTTTAACAATATTTGGTTTCTCTGATGAGACAAGGGCCCTTTCCTCCCACCAAAAACCAGATGCCTAGGCAGGTATGGTTGCTGCCAAAACATGTATACTGTTAAACTGAAAGTCTCCAACTCCTCCATGTTTCAGGAGATGACTCAACGAGATGCTCTCCATTACTAAGTTGGAACAAATCCGCCATGACGGACAGAATACACAAGCTAAGTTCCAAAAAATGTGGATGGAGAAAACGGCACAAATAAGGGCACTGTGGTCTCAGGGCAGATCATTCTTTGAGGGGCAGAAGGCCAAAGTGAGGGGCTAACAGTGGCCATGGCCTTCGTGGCCTCCATGACATTCCAGCCCTGCTTCCTGCCAGATGGACAGAAGAGGAAGTGGATGAGGAGGAGGGGTGGAGGGTTTTGGGTCGAGGGTATGGATGTGTGTTGTTACTGGGTCAGCTGATAGACCCTCTGTCCTCTCTGTCCATCTATCCCCCAAGAGAGATGATAACGGGGGCTAATCGACGCAGAAGTTCCTTGTCGAATGTAGTTCTAAAAGTCAAAAGAGAGATTTTGTTTAAAAGTTCTATAACTAGTTACAGTATTGTCATTATATAATGTATAATTATCTGGTCTATGAAACTCTGCAAGGTTTTTTGGAGATTTGGAGGGAATGGGGGATTTATGAAATTGGCAGCTTTGGTATAATCTCCACATGTTCCAGGTCAAGTAACAACCTTGAATGATTTAGCATTTTTTTGTCATTTGAAATATAACGGCAACCCAGAGGAGCACGGAAATGTCTGTCTGTCTGTCTGTCCTTCAGCAATTTGGGAACCTATTCGGTAAAATAAAGAAACGTACAAATGTTAGTTTTGGCCTCTAGGGGCACAACCTCCTTTTGTGTGTTAAACAGGAACTCGGTTTGACTCCTCCCCTTCTATTTGTCCACTTCCTCGCGGGTGCTTCTGTGTTTATTCCTGCTAACTTGTTTAATAGTGTATAGTTATTATAAAGTGCTACCCATGTTTAAGGCAGTGGTGCTGTTAGTAGAGTCTTCGTTAGATTAGTACTTTAGTGCCTTCTTACACAGTAAAATTACAGTATTATGTTTTACACTTTTCCGAGAACACTGTATTTAGCTGTGTAACTGTATCTGCCTCCCTATTCTGTCTGTCTGTCTGTCTGTCAGTGTTGCCATGTCTGCTTATTATAAGCGACTTTGGCCTTGTTTTTCTGTAAAGTTGCTCGTAAATATTGGTAGTTGCGGGTTTTTGGGCGTGTTTCTAAAGTGTAGTTGATTATTTGAGCTTGTTCCCTAATGTTGTTTAAACCAGTGGTTCTCAAACACTTTCAAGGACAAGGACCCACAAATGAATACGATTTTTTTGAAAATAGCAGATCTACAAGCAAACAACGCGTCACATTGCGATGCGCTGTGAGCTTGTAGATCTGCTATTTTCAAATATCCAAAGCTTATAGGTTTAAAGTACTCATGTGGACATTAGTCGCTTCTTTTGGGCTTGTTTCCATAGACCTGGTTGCTTATTTGTTCTCGCGCCAAATCTGGCAACACTGCTGTCTGTGCCTGTCTGCCTGTCTTTCTGTCTGCTTTTCGTCTTCATGCCTATATGTACACTATGTATGTCTCTGTGTGTCTCTGAGTTTGTTTTGATTTCTCTGCAATACGTAGATCCTCTGTGCGTCTATCAGGGTGTGTCACTCTGATTGCTGACATTATACCCTGACATTCAAATGACGTTTTATCACACAATCTCTCTCTCAAAGTGTGTGTGTGTGTGTGTGTGTGTGTGTGTGTGTGTGTGTGTGTGTGTGTGTGTGTGTGTGTGTGTGTGTGTGTGTGTGTGTGTGTGTGTGTGTGTGTGTGTGTGTGTGTGTGTGTGTGTGTGTGTGTGTGTGTGTGTGTGTGTGTGTGTGTGTGTGTGTGTGTGTGTGTGTGTGCGTGCGTGCGTGCGCACGTTCGATATGCACCCAAATAAAGATAATGAGCAGGGTCTGATGGGAATAATTTAAGTCATGTGTTAAAGGACGACTTCATCCATTTTCAACCTATCTTCATATAATTGGTCCTCACTAATGCTCATGATAATATGGAACAATGTTTTTCATCCTCGGTCTGTGAGGGCTTTGGACAGTTCAGAAATCCGCCTACCAGTGACATCATCGATTGGGAATCCAGGCTTATAGAAACTGCACGATTTCTGTTGCCATCGTACTCACGTTCATAAAAATCGAAATAATAAAAATGTGAAAACTTGTTTGGGAAAAGAAAACCCTACCTAATGATGATGTAACTGGTAGGCGGGTTTCTGAAGTGTTCACAGCCCTCCTATGAGACACAGACCGAGTAGATTTTTTTCCCATCATTTTATAATAAGAATTAGTGAGGACCAATTATATGAAGATAATCGAAAATGGGTGAAGTCGTCCTTTAAGTAGAGGTCAGATTAAAATGATTCATGTTTTAAAACCAAAATTAATGTTTACATTTACTGTATATGATCTGCAGATGCTCTCCTTTATATCCCTGGGGGTAAAATCAAACCATAAACACGTTTTCCATTATGACATATTTCTGTTACAGCCAAACCTGAAGACTTAGGTTTCAGTTTAAGGCAGCTGTTCTCAAAGTGGGGTGTGGGGACCCCCAGGGGGTCGTCAGCAAAATGAGGGATACATTAAACACTTAAGGCACATGTCGATTTGTTATTTTCGATGGGGGTAGATCTGCTATAGGCTCTATGCACAGCAGCCATATGGGAAAGAAATTGGGCCTCTTCTTACTTCCTTCACAGGTGTTACCAATGATACTAATGAAGGCTCTGTTGCATTCTGGTCAGGGTGCTGATATCGTGCATGTTGGCTCACTAGAAACACTCCATTTTGGTTCCCAAATGGCCCCTTATGGTGGGTGCGTAATGGAACCAAATGGACCCTTACGGGTCCATTTGGTTCCATTTGTACACTCTCAGAGTTATGGGAGTCCTTGAAAATAAGACAACCACTATGCCACACTAAATGGAACAGAGCCTTAATTAGTATTATTGGTAACACCTGTAAAGGAATTAAGGCAGAGGCCCAATTCATTCCCAATATGGCTGCTGTGCATAGAGCCTATTTCCGAAAATGTTTGAGAACCACTGCTTCAGGGCAGAATGAGTTTTATGGCCCCATTATGAGTGTTTTAACTGAGTCAGTGTTGAATGGCTGTGTACTGGGACACGCTGCCCTCCATGGCAACATAAACTGTCTTTTGTATTCCCCTCAAGAGCCTCTGTCCCCGGGCATGGGGACAGAGGAGAGGAGGGTGACCTCTACCCAATCCTTTCAGATTCAAGCATTGTGAGTTTGTAGATCTTGTATTTTCAAATGGACGAAATGTATAGGGCTTGAAGTGGGTAATGTATGTTTTATGATAATCATCAAAATCTACAAAGTAACTAATGTTTTCAAACAATTAGTAGAGTAAAAGTACAATAGGCCTATTTGTCTCTGAGATGTAGAAAGATTTCAAATAATAAGCTCTATTCATATTGTGAAGACATTCACAGGTGTTACCAATGATACTAATGAAGGCTCTGTTCCATTCTGGTCAAACAGAGTCAGGGTGCTGATATTGTGCATGTTGGCTCACTGGAAACACTCTGCTACACCAGTGGGTCTAAAATGTGGGTCCAGGGACCCTCATGGTTCCTTAAGGGGTTTCCAAATGGCCCCTTACGGGTGTGTAACTCTGAGAGTGTACAAATGGAACCAAATGGACCCTTACGGGTCCATTTGGTTCCATTTGTACACTTCCAGAGTTATGGGGGTCGTGGAAATTGAAAATTCTGAGAACACTAAATGGAACAGAGCCAGGGCCGGAGTGGGACTCCAAATCTGGCCGGGAGATACACGCCCACCCAGGCCACCCTGCGCGCGCGCAGCGCGCGCCGATTTTTTTGGGGGGCCCTTTTTTTGAGGGGCCGTATTTTTGGGGGGCCTTACAAAAGGGGGGCCTTTTTGGGGGTTAAAGGTAGGGGGGAGGCCCGCAGCTGCACTGAGCTGCAAGCAACACTGACTGCATTGAATTGAAATTGACTGTGGTTGGCCTGGCCTGAGCTTAGGAGAGATTTTTTTTTGCTGCATCACTTAAGCGCCGCGCTGGCTGTGGAAGGCTGGCCTGACCTGATATTTTTTTTTGATGCAAAAAAAAAAAAAAAAGGCAGGCCACTAGAGGGCAGGCCACCGGGAATAGTCCCGGTCCTCCCGACGGCCAATCCGGGCCTGAACAGAGCCTTCATTAGTATCATTGGTAACACCTGTGAAGGAAGTGATAATATGGCTGCTGTGCATAGAGCCTATAGTAGTAGAGTAAAAAGTGCAATATTTGCCTCTGAGATGTAGTGGAGTAGAAATTTACAAGCTCACAAAGGCCAATGCGATATTTGAAATTCAAAATGTACTTTTTCCTTTCCTAGACGTCAAAAAGTACAATATTGTAAAAGTAAAATGCAGCGGAATGAAAGTCATAATAAGTATCCAAAAATGTAAATACTCAAGTAAAGTACATATACTCAAAACATTTACTTAAGTACAATACTCAAGTAAAAGTACTTAGTTACTGTCTCAGCTGTGGTCGTTCCCTTACAGATGGTCTTAAGCCACAGGTAAAATAAGAAGAGCACTGCTGCCACCTACAGGAGAATGTATATATTTCAGCAGAAAGAAATCAGCTGCTTACTGATTCAGCCATGACATTCATTTTTCCTCCAAGTTGGCAGTGGTGGAAGAAATACTCACATTTTTTACTTAAGTAAAATACCACAATGTAGAAATACTCTGTATACTCAGCTCAGTGTTAAAAATGTACTTGAGTAAAAGTACAAAAGTATTCGCATTAAAATATACTTAAGTGCTGAAAATAAAAGTTCTTTTTTTGCAGAATGTCCCATTTCACAAGTTTCCAAATGAACAAAAATGCTTTGAAATGATCAGATCGGCTATTTTCAAATAGCCTAAGTATGCATAGTGGTTAATGTTTTGTAATGATAATCAAAATCTACAAACTAGTACAATATTTGCCTCTGGGATGTAGTGGAGTAGAAGTAAAAGTATAGTAGATTGGAAATACTCCAGTAAAGTAACTGAGTAAATTGAGTAAATGTACTTAGTTACTTAGTTACACCAGCTGTTGAGTCATACAAACATTTCCAAAACTGAAATCTAGACGTCTTTATTCAAAGAAAAATCTACCTTAAAGATGCAGATTTTCAACACACAATGTTCAATACAGTTTGACAGAACAGTAGTCTCTGAAGCCAGACAACTATTCATCAATCTTCTAATGCTACATACAATGCTTAATGTTTTTCAAGCCAAAACCCCCTTTATAGCTGAGAGAGAAAACGGGGACCACCCCTACATATTGTATAAATTGTGTTGTATATTAAACTTTGTTTTGTTTTGTTTTTGAGAAAACCTTCCATGCAGCAACTTGATAAGAGGTTTTCAAAGCTAACTCACCATATTTGTACAATATTTTGAAAGTATAAAATTATTAAATATGTCTTTATATATTCAAGTTATTTGTCATATCTTCCCAGTGCAATCTTTGTTTTCAAAGCCTAAAAGGCCAAACATAAATGAAAATTGTATTCATATGTTACAATGTTCCAATGCAAAAAAACTCGAGTAAATCATTAATTGCAAATATTTGTATTACAATTACTCGTCAAGACGATAGTAAAACGTCATGATCATGACAGCCCTAATAACAATACCCACTTTAATGTCAATAAAGCATGTACTCCATCCATGGTATTTAGAGCAGGGGTCTTCAACGTTTTTCAGGCCAAGGACCCCTTAGCTGAGAGAGAGAGATGAAGCAGGGAACCCCCACTACAAATTGTGTTTTCAGACATTTAACCACCAAACTTGACCTTTGGCTCAGTACTTGGTCTACCTTTTTTTCTCCTTCTACACCAAACCTCTTCACAGAAAATAGCCGTGCGTTGTGAGCTTGCAGATCTGTTATTTTCGGCTAATGTTCCCCCCAGAATAGGGATGCTATAGGGCAGTGGTTCTCAAACCTTTTCATGTCAAGGACCCCCAAAAATAAATGTCTTTGGCCGCGGACCCCCATCTCAAACTACGTTGTTCCAGGGACCCCCCCTTTGCGTTACAAATGTTCGCTTAAATAATAAATAATATACAGTATATTTATATTCAAAGGTTTGCAAAAATTTTCAAGATTTTTCAAAAATAGAAGATCTACAATGAGTATGTATATCATACTTTTTGAATAGCCAAAGTATAAAAGGTTCAAATGATTGTGACGCTATATTAACACATGTTGCTGGGGACCCCCTGGAACCCCCCCAAGGACCCCACTTTGAGAACCAATACTATAGGGTTCAAGTGGTTAGTGTAAAAATAAAAATAAATAGTCGCTATCACACAAAGATTTGCCCCCCCCCCCTGCAGTATCTGAGGGCCCTTTATAGGGGTCCAGGACCCCCCCTGTTGACGAACCCCCTTGATTTAGATGACAAAATACATCCACAATAAAAGGAGCAGTAGGTGTGTGTGATGGGGGGTGAAGGTTAGCTGCCCCCCCGCAGAGTGGCTCCAGGCCATGTTGAGGTCCCGGTCGGGGATGACGTTCAGAGTGAGTGCCGACCGACACGGCGTCTCCGTGTAGCACAGACAGTCGAACCTCTGGTCGAACCAGTCAACGTCCTCCTGGGACATCTCGCCTTTCACCGTCAGCTGGCCGTTACTGTATTTCTTTCGTGAGGAACAGGGTCATTAGAGTTAATTAAAACTTGACTAAATAACGAAAACTGGAATTAATGAAACATTTTTAGTTTACTGAACAAATTCTTTTTTGAACAGCTGTGGTGTGTGTTTACAAAACAAACTAAAACTAACTGAAACACATGGAGAAATTGTCCTTAGTTTTAGCCTTTGTCAATATTTCACACATTTTTTGGGTGCATGAAATCTTATCTTAATATTTTCTTCAGAAATAGTGAGCCAATTTTTCAGAGCTTTCTGAATCTCGCCCTAGATTTCCCCCATTTTACGTAAAAAAACTAAACAACTAAAACTAACACTAAATACTAAGAAAAACACTAAACACAAAAAAAAGAATAATAATAAAACTAAGAATTAAAAAACTAATACAAATAAACTAGCAACGGCAGGTTAAAAACTAAAGTGAAATTGAAATCATGAAGTCAAAATGAAATGAATATAAAAACGCAATAGAGTACTGAAGTCCTGGCGTCACCCCCGCCAACCCGTGGGTCACAGAAGTATTTTTTCTATTGAAAATCCTTTTAGAGAAATCTTAGATCACGTCAACTGATCTGTGTTCCAAAAATAAACAAACCACCCTGGCAATTTTGTCAGGAATGTGACTGTATTAAACTGTATTTAATTTGCCTCTGTCCTCATCCGGTTACATGTTTTTAAGACATTGCGCAAGAGTTAGTTAGTTAGTTAGTTAGTTTTATTTCAGTCATGATTTTTTTTTTTTTTTTTTCATACATAACAGTTGAACATACAGTACAACTTTTTAAACAAAACAGTTGAACATATAGTACAACTTAGTCAACAAGATGACTATTTGACCGAAAAGGTATGGGCTGAAGCCGAAGCTTATTTTGCCCACCTTTTTACCATAAAAAAAAATGTTATCAAAGTAGCATAAGAGCAAACAAAAGAAAATGAACAAACACAGAGCTTCAAATATTACATTTCAGAACAGACGAAACAAAAAGAAACAACAATTTGTTTAGTTTTTCAGACGTAAACAGTTTGTTTATAGCTTTTTCTATTTATATTATAACAATATTTTCTATCACTAGCAGCATTTATACCGTCTTTATTTAGAATGTATTATTTTTATTATTCATTTATTTTATTTTATCAATTTTTTTATAAACTTTATCCTTTCTATTGTAGAGTTACTTTCCGCTACACTTTACATATATATGAAGTGATTGCTTCATACATATAATATATGCACTCAAATACACACTCACATACATATTTCTCCACATATGTATGCGTGCATATGAAAGTATGCCCACACACATATGGATACTCACTTTCATATTTATAGCTATTCATTGCATGTGTATGTAACTATCAATTACCTTTGCTTTATATAATTTCTTGAATGTTTTTATTGAGTTAGACATTTTGATTTCGTTTCCCAATGAGTTCCACAGATCAACCCCTATGACCGATATGCATCTCTCTTTGGTGTTGGTCCTTGCTTTTGTTTTTTTGAATATGGCAGTTCCCCTGAGTTCGTATCTGCTTTCTCTAGGCTTGAACAGCTCTTGCATGCAGCTTGGAAGTAGTTGGTTGTGTGCCTTGTACATTATTGCAGTGGAGTTGAGGTTGACTAGATCTTTCAATTTCAGTGTGCGGCTTTCTATGAATAGTGGATTAGTTGGAGCATAGTAATCAGACATATTAACTATTCTTATAGCTTTTTTTTGTAACATAAATATAGGTTGAATTATTGTTTTATAAGTATTTCCCCACACTTCCACACAGTATGTTAAATATGGCAGTAGTAAGGAGCAGTATAGTGTCTGGAGTGATTTTTTGTTTATGATTCCTTTCATTTTGTATAAAATTGCTATTGTTTTGGATATTTTTCTTTTTAAGATGTCTATATGTGGCTTCCAAGTAAGTTTGTTATCAATAATTATTCCTAGGAATTTTGTATGGTTTACTTGCTCTAATTCAATATCATTTATGGTTAAATGGATTGGAATGTTAATCTTTTTATTGCCGAAGATAATGAAATTTGTTTTACTTATGTTTAATGATAATTTATTTATGTCAAACCACTTTTTTAAGATTTTTAAGTCATTTTCCACTGCATGCAAGAGCTGCCCAAGGTCTGCACCTGAAGAGTACAGACTGGTATCATCTGCAAACAGAACGCAGTGCATATCCTGCAGGGCTTCACATATGTCGTTTATGTAGAGAATGAATAGTTTAGGGCCCAGGACCGAGCCCTGAGGAACTCCGAATGTTGTTTGTAGGGTTTCGGAGTCAACTCCATTTAAATTGACGTATTGTTTCCTATCTTTAAGGTAACTTTCGAGCCAAGATAGGGCAATACCCCTAATTCCATATCTATGCAGTTTTTTTAGCAGTATCCCATGGTCAAGAGTGTCAAAAGCCTTCTTTAAATCTATAAAAACTCCTACTGTGTATTCTGTGTTATCTATTGCTTTTGAAATATTTTCAACCAGTTCTATTACTGCCATTGACGTGGACCTGTTGGCTCTGAAACCGTATTGGTGAGTGCTCAGTAAGTGATGTTTGTCAAGGAAACTATCAAGCCTTTCCACAAAAAGTTTTTCCAGGATTTTGGAAAATTGGGATAGGAGAGAGATCGGTCTGTAATTTGTAAGTTGGTGCTTGTCTCCACTTTTAAATATTGGTATCACTTTGGCTGTTTTCATTTTGTCAGGGAAAATGCCGGTTTGGAATGATAGGTTGCAGATATGGGTAAACGGTGTTACAATGGTGTTGATTATATTTTTAACTATCATCATGTCAATGTTTGTGTAGTCAGTCGATTTTTTATTTTTGAATTTATTGACAATTTTTAATATTTCATGTTCATCTACACTATTTATGAAGATGGAATGTGAATTCATCTTTATGAGACTTTCATCCAAACCTCTCTTTTCTCTCGGCTCCTCAATCTCTTTTGCCAGATTAGGTCCGACATTTACAAAAAAGTTATTGAAGTTATCTGCGATTTCCTTTGCGTTTTCCGTTATGTTATTATCCGTTTTAAAAAACTTAGGGTACTCCGCCTTTCCATTGCCTTTCTTAATTATGCTATTTAATATTTTCCAGGTTCCTTGAATGTTATTTTTCTGTTGTTCCAGTAGCTTATGAAAGTAATCCTTTTTACTTGTTCTTATAATATTGATTAGTTTATTTTTATATTTCTTATATCTGATTTCTGCATCCTTGCTTCTATCCTTTAAAAATGTCTTGTAGAGTAGATTTTTCTTTTTACATGCATTGTTTATACCTTTGGTTAGCCATGGCTTTTCCTGTTTATGCTTATTTTTGTGAATAGTCCTTTTCAGGGGACAATGTTTGTCATACAGCTCCATTATTATGCACAGAAAGGCTTCATAGGACTCATTGGGCTCTATTGCAGCATAGACCTCACTCCAAGTCTGCTTGTGGATGTCAGCATTGAGGGCATTTATTGCTTCAGGTGTTCTTTGTCGTGTCATTACATAGGAGTGACTTGTATGTTTATTTTCCTTCCTGAGAAGTTGTGGAATAATGGCGAAGATAGGGAGATGGTCACTTATGTCATTGATTAGCAGTCCTGCTGTAATTTGGCTTTCTAGTGTATTTGTATAGATGTTATCAATCAATGTTGCTGTGTCTATTGTTATTCTGCTGGGTTTTGTAATAACTGGGAAAAGACTATTTGTAAACATGGTGTCAATGAAATTGTTTGTTTTGTTGTTACCATGGGGATTTAGAATGTCAATATTGTAGTCACCACAACATAGATGTATCTTATTGTTTTTTGTGTTGCCAAACATACTTTCAAGTTTTGAGTTGAAAGTGTCCAGGCAGGATCCAGGCGTTCTGTATACACAAGTGATGACTATGTTTTTGGAGTTTTCAACAAAAATTTCAACTGTGATGGACTCAAAGATATTATCTATGTTGGTTGTCATTCCTAAACTACATCTTAATGATTTGTCAACATATATAGCAACACCTCCTCCTATTTTATTTGTCCTGTGAGATGTGAATAGTTCATATCCTTCCATTTCGACGCTGTGGGTTTTGTCATCATCAAGCCAGGTTTCAGATATAGTGACCACACTGAATTTTTTAAACTGACACAGATAATCCCTTATATTTTTGAAATTTTTGTTTAGACTTCTGCTGTTAAAATGTATTGCTGAAAAATTCCCATCCATTTTTAGACCTTTGAATTGGTCATCAGTGTAGTACTGGCAATTTGTATTTAGGCTATTATAAAAATTATTTTCAGGATCTATGTCATTATCAATTTCATATGTTTTGTGTTCAATGGGATCAAAGCTTTTGAAATTGAGGTGTTCATACTTACTATAGAGATTTTCTACCTGTCCTCCGCTATTACTTTGGTTAATTATATCCTCAAAATCTTCCCCCTCAACATTGCTAAATGGAAGAAGAATTTCTTCAGAATCTGACATTTGGTTTTGATCTATAGCCATTATACATGTGGACACTCTTCATCGCAAGACAGTAGTGTATGGTCACACATTCAGGCTTGCGCATATACATACATACACACACAAACACACACAACCACTCACACTCACGCGCCTCCCCATTGGTGTCTTCCGTTGAGTCCTTAATATACACACAGCGTCTCTGAGTAGTCCATGATAGCCAGTACAATGCATACATTCCACTTCCATTCATTATTATCTTTAGTTGTTCCCTCGTGGAACTCATTAATACCATATAAGGTGCGGCACTTAGGGAACACGCACACACGCACACGCGCGCACACACACACCCACAGACACACCAAAGTGCAAAAAATAACTGCAAAAAGGCAGAAAAATCCCAAAAAAGGGCGCAAAAGGATATATAGAAAATACAAACTACACAAATAAAATAGAGGAAAAAAAATAGCAGCAGCAAGGTCCCGCGATGCATCGCAAGCAGCATAGCGGAGAAAAAAAGGAAAAACAAAGTCAGCAGAATCCAGCCAGTACGCATCCATGCACTGTTATTATATGTCCACAACAAGAAGCCATGCATTGTCCATCCAAAAGCAAAAATAAGTCCCATGCAGAAGAACAAAACAACGACAACAAAGAGCAACAGGCTTCCATGCAAAGTCCATGCAAAAGCAGACAAATAGAGAGGGGAAGAATCCATGCAAAAGTTTTGGGGGAAAAATCCATGCAAAAAATTGGGGGGAAAAATCAGAGCAAAATGCACATGTATTAGACAAAAAAAGAGGGTGAGATAATCCATCATGAGTTCTAGGGTTTTTCCTTCTCCTAGTCCTCTTTTATCAAAGCCATCAGGGCCCTTTGGTAGCCTTATCTGTACAAGTCTAGGTCGCTGAGTTGTCTTACCTTGACTATTTTGGCTTCTTCGGGCGTGGTTCCATTCAGTTTAATGAACACATTGCAGTTCCTGGTCCAGGTTGCTTGTATTTTGCTCTCTTTCCTCATGATGCGGGCCTCTCTTGCCATCCTGGCATTCTTCTGCGTCAGGTGCTCATTCATATAAACATTGGTGCCTTTTAGTTTCTTCCCTTGCATGAGTAGCTCTGTTTTGTGTTTCCGATTGACGAAGCGCATGATGATGGCTGGTTTGTTCTTCTGGTCCTTTCGGGGAAGAGTGTGGCACGCCGAGATGTTGTTTGGGTCCAGGTGGATGTTCTTGCTCTTGAAGTAGCTGGTGACTTGCATTTCGAGGGTTTGTAGGTCCTCGATCGGAGCGTCTTCTCCGTTACTTCTTCCTGGAGCGGCCGCTCTCGCATATGATCGAGGTTGTATTTCGATCCCGGTCAGAATCACATCATCTCTTCGTGAGTACTGTTCTAATTCTTCCACTCTCTGTTCAAGATGGTTGATCTTCTCATCTTTTTCGTTGGCCTGAGTTCTGAGGAGTGTTACCTCCTTCAAGAGCTCCGCCAGCACCACTTGTTGCTTGACAGCTTGGCTGATCTCAGCACTCATGTGGTTCATAGACTTACGGATATCTTCAATATCCTCCTCCAGCTTGCTTGCCTGCTTACTTGCCGTTCTAGTAGCCATGATTCAGTTTCCTTTTCGTTTGGATCGCTCTGAATTAAGTTTTATAAGTATTGTCATTCATTTGTTTGGGGAGCGGTTCCTCACGGCTCCGCTACCTCGCGCATGCGTACTGAGTTGCGCCCGTACAGATAACATTACTGATTCCCCTACTGGTCAAATGTTGAATTGCATCTTCTAATGCAAACTATTATGGAACCGGCTGAGGACTGAGGCAAATTAAATACTTTCTTCAACTCGTTGTATAGCTTTTATGGTGCGCTAGAACTTAAAACATCTGAGAGCATTGCAGAAAACCTTTACTTTTTGGATACGATGTGCAGAAAGGGGTAAGAAACATGTAAAATGGAAAATGTGCGACAATGTCCTGCTCAAACGGCAGAGGGAAACGAGGAACCTCATCTCGGAGCTATACAGCGGAGGGAGAGGTTCCGTAGGGGCTATCGTTTATCATGAGTTACATTTGATAACATCTGTGTTTGGATAAAAAATACATACTGTATTTTGTCTTACTCTTTAGATAATGAGTACTTTTTCTTTTTCATAAAATCGACGGGGTGATTTGTTTATTTTTGGAACACAGTTCTATTAATATGATATATGATCTAAGATTTGCCTGTGGGCCTTCCAATACAAAAAATGATGCTGTGACCCAGAGGGATAGCGCCCTCTAGCGTTAGTGATGTCAGACTTCGGTGCTCTATGAAAACATTGTAAACTCCACTAACATGGATGTAGAAGCGCCGAGGGTCCAGGTGCAGGTAGTCATCACTGTCCCAGTGCTTCCTCACACATCTGCCCTGGGACTGACACAGAGCCCTGCTGCACATCTGGGTGGCTGTGGACACGTTCACTATGTAGCGGTTCATCACCTTCTCCAAGTGCTGCCGAGCGTCGAAGCACGAGTCCTGGTGTGCAGCATGGGACGTGCAGAAAATGTTATGTGAAGGGCAGAGGCAGAAATTTAGAAAAGGGCACTTTTTGGACGAAGTTTTGTTTAACATTTCAAACCCGAAAATAGCCGATCTACGAGCTCACAACGCGTCGCGTTGTGAGCTTGCAGATTGGCTATTTTCGATGCACTACACTGCGCTCAACTAAGGATAATCAAGCCTTTACTGGATATGCGAGATACCGCATGGATTTATACACAGAGAACAATTCTGTCAAAATAAAAGTTCAGGAGAGTAAGAAAAAGGCAATTCTCTTGAATGCTGCCTTCGGGTGCGGCATGGAAATGCGGGCATTTGTGTATATTAGTGTTTTTTAACAGTTTATTAAAATAATTGATTTAATTGATTATTTTAAAACATATATTTACTAGAATTTACTTTGGGAGAAAACATTTTACATTTGTTTTTTTACCCCAAACAATCTGCGAAAATAGCAGATATAGTTTGTACTGTATAGGCCGGACATTTTCAGTACGGGGAAGTATAACATAGGGCTAGTGCTTAATCCGACCAATTCATATAATGGATTTGAAAAAAGAAAGTAATTTTTTTTGTTTTGTTTATTTATTCCTTGATATAAATACAAAGAAATATAAAACTACCCAGAAAACACGTTATTTCAAGGTTATTCATCTTGGAACGAATGGAAAGTTTCAGTCCTAGTGTATCATTCAAATGCAATTGACCGAAGGGTTTTCCTTATGTGACCTGCTTGCATACTGTGTGGTGTGATAATAAAATGAGAGTGAATTGAATTAAAAACCAGGCATATTTACCTCTGTGTTAGTGACGTTCATGTCTCCCCAGGACACCACACCGGAGGCACCCAGTGCTGCTGCTTCTCCAATGGTGTTCACCAGGTCATACTAGAAAACAACTGTTATTCAATCAAATAAACCCACGGAACATACTGTAGTTTAATAATATCAAACCTCACTTTTTCATTGCCACTCATAACTGGCTACAGTCCACATTGTGGGCTTGTAGATCTGCTATTTTTCAAATGTGCAACAAAGTGTGCAACAAAGTATATCAAGCCCTTTCCAGTCATTATTTAACCCATTAGGACCGGGAACGCATCTGTGTAATTTTTAGATTTCTTTGGGCTATTAAAAAATAGCAGATACACAAGCACTGAGTTCCACGCTATGAGCTTGTAGATCTGCTATTTTTGGAAAATCTTGAAAATGTATGCAAATCTTTGAATATAAATATACTGTATATTTTTTTAAGCGAACATTTGTAACTAAAATATTTGCTTCTGAGGGTCCCTGGAACAGCATATTTTGAGATGGGGGTCCGCGGCCAAAATACATATTATTTGGGGAGCAGTATGGGTTGGTGCTCCAGCCTGTGTCTTACGTTAGGAAGAAGCCCAACAAACCCACGGTGAGGCCTTTAAGGAGGGCCTTTCAGGCAAGCCGCAAGTGGAGCCTGCAGTACCACCACGGCCCAAGAAACCATCACGCCAGAATGAAATGTTTGGAGCGGGGGGGTCTGGTGCAACACTCAGGTCATGGACCTGGTGAGACGGAGGAGGGGCCTGGACAGGAGGTCATCGACAGAGCCTAGTCCCGCCACGTGCCAGAGCCTCCCCCGGTCCCGGCATGCAGAGTAGTTCCGGAGGACTGACCGTGGGTAGCTACTGGGATGTAAGTCAGGGCTTGATCAACCCCGGCTAGGTCACCTGGGCGAGGGTGTATGTTGTGAGACCCGAAACACCCGTCGACCCCAGGCTACAACACTGATGACACCATGTGATGTTTTTTCATTTATAGGGGGGTGCTTGACATGAAAAACTTCGAGGACCACTGATCTTAGCAACATAATTATTTTTTTGTTGTATTACTTTTAAAGACATTTGTAGAATCCCCAGAAGCAGAAGAAGATTTGAGCGAAAAATGTTTGCTTTAAAAATAAATATATATTCAAGGATTTTCAAGATTTTTCAAAAATAGCAGCTAGCGCGGCACTCGGTGTTGGGAGGCATGCGTTAATCCGACAGACCTTTTCTCCGACTATGTGGCATCCGCGTGCGGTTAGGGTTAGGGTGCGGGTTTGGTTCGGGTTTAGTATTGGAAACGTCGGAGCGCTGCGCTGTCGGAGGAATGCGCTGTCGGACTAACGTACTGCACCCCTCGGTGTTATGAGCTTCTATATCTGCTATTTTTGAATAGCACAAAGAAATTAAAAAAATGACACAGTTCCCGGATTGAATGGGTTAAAAATTGTCCTTTAAATATGAAACCATGATTACTGCACCTGAAACGCACCTCTGACATATATTCGTCGACGCTGTCCTTGTAGACAGGGCGGATGTAGGCGTAGACGGGCGTGGAGAAGTTGGGGTCGGCGAGCGTGGACACCCTCATGGCCTCCTGGATGCGATGGCGGACGTACATGCGGGCCTGGCGGGAGTCCCTGAGCACCTCCTCCAGGTAGATGGACGGGTAGAGAGCGGTCACCTCGTTCCACAGCCACAGCAGCTCGTCGTTGCGCTCCTTCTCGATCTCCGGACACTGACCGTCGTAGTCCTTAATGTCCTGGTTGTAGGGATGTGAATTATCGATTAATTCATTATTTCTATGTTTGATAACTTTATCGATCGATTAATCGATTAATTGATAAGTGGTGTTTTTTAGGACCGAAGGGAAAATTCTTCTCCCAAACCGCAGAAACATTATTGCCTCGATGCATATAACATTAACGAGTGTCAACGAGCATCAGCTGGACACCAATCTGGGAACCCACCATCAAAAAAAAGGAAAAACATCGCCCTCTGCTGAGATTAGCTGGACACAGACACACACACACCCAGTGTTGCCATGTCTGTTTATCATAAGCGACTTTTTTAAGGCTTTTTCTGTTAAGTTGCTTGTAAATATTAGTAGGTTAAATTATTGAAATAGCCCATGTATAGCCCAGGTTTAAAGTGCTCACGTGGCCGCTTGTTTTCCTTGACCTTGATGCTTATATCTCTTTCAATCTGGCAACACTGCACACACCCCCCCTCTGCAGTGCTCTATGGAGTCTCATTGCTCTACAAAAGCCCTTGAATATGATGGAATATGATTAAGGATGACTGTGATTATGGTAAGCTCATTTATATCACACAGATAAAGAAAAACATCACATGGATGCAACTGGGACGTATCATCAGTGTTGTAGCCTGGGGTCATAGGGTGTTTCGGGTCTCGCAACATACAACATACACCCTCGCCCAGGTGACCCAGCCAGGGTTGATCAAGCCCCGACTTACGTCCCAGTAGCACCCACGGTCAGTCCTATAGGGAAAGACAGTGCAGTCCGCTTCTCTGGAAGTACTCTGCCGGGACTCGGGGAGGCTCTGGCACGTGGAGGGACTAGGCTCTGTGGGTTGTCTCCTGGCCGGGCTCCTCCTTCGTCTCACCAGGTCCAGGACCTGAGCGCTGCGCCAGATCAGGTGCACCGCCCCGATCCAAACATTTCCTTCTGGCGTGATGGTTCTTTGGGCCGATACCACTAGATTGGGCTGTCTAATGGTATTAGCTCTGCTTGCGGTACGCTGGAATGGCCCTCCTAAAGGCCTAACCGCGGGTTTGTTGGGCTTCTTCCTCACGGAAGACACAGCATGGGGCGCTAACCCATACTGCTCCCGGGGTGCCGTCTACATTCCGGCTGTCAACAGTCTCTCCTGTGGTCACCAAACTATTCCTGGTTGTCACGTAGTCTATAAATTCCTATGAGCCACTATAAATAGAATAACTGATAAAGAAAAACATCACATGGATGCAACTGGGACGTATCATCAGTGTTGTAGCCTGGGGTCATAGGGTGTTTCGGGTCTCGCAACATACAACATACACCCTCGCCCAGGTGACCCAGCCAGGGTTGATCAAGCCCCGACTTACGTCCCAGTAGCACCCACGGTCAGTCCTATAGGGAAAGACAGGGCAGTCCGCTTCTCTGGAAGTACTCTGCCGGGACTCGGGGAGGCTCTGGCACGTGGAGGGACTAGGCTCTGTGGGTTGTCTCCTGGCCGGGCTCCTCCTTCGTCTCACCAGGTCCAGGACCTGAGCGCTGCGCCAGATCAGGTGCACCGCCCCGATCCAAACATTTCCTTCTGGCGTGATGGTTCTTTGGGCCGATACCACTAGATTGGGCTGTCTAATGGTATTAGCTCTGCTTGCGGTACGCTGGAATGGCCCTCCTAAAGGCCTAACCGCGGGTTTGTTGGGCTTCTTCCTCACGGAAGACACAGCATGGGGCGCTAACCCACATCATACCTGTAACTTTCACTAGCCCCGCCCCAAAAAAGAATTCAGTGTTTTTCTTTTCATTAGTTTTTTCTTCAATTAATTGAAAATCGAGTAAATTAATCAAATAAATTCTTAACGGTAGTTAAAGGACGACTTCACCACTTTTCAACCTATCTTCATATAATAGGTCCTCACTAATGCTCATGATAAAATGATACCATTTTTTTCTACTTGGTCTGTGTCTCATAGGAGGGCTGTGGACAGTCCAGAAACCCGTCTACCAGTGACATCATCGTTAGGCAGGATGTTTTTTCCCAAAAAGATTACAATTTTTTTATTAAGATTTTTATTAAGGCGAGAACAATGGGATCTATTATTGCATTGCAACTTTCCAGGAATACAAAGCCTGCAGTTTCTATTAGCTTGGATTCCCCATCGATGATGTCACTGGTAGACGGGATTCTGAACTGTCTACAGCCCTCCTCTGAGACACAAACTGATTAGAAAAAAATTGTACGGTCCATTTTATCATGAGCATTAGTGAGGACCTATTATATGAAGATATGTTGAAAAGTGGTGAAGTCGTCCTTTAATCGATCATAGATTAATTGCTAACACCCCTACCTGGTTGTAGTCGTAGTTGTAGCAGTCGGGGAACAGGTAGTAGCCCCACAGCCTCTTGGGCCTCAGCCTCTTCCCGATGCGGAGGGAGCGGGTGAAGTACCGCTGCGCCCCGCGGTCGAACAGCATCTTGGCCCGGGCTTCGGCTCTGTCGTCGGACAGGCTGGAGTTTCTCCTCTTCACCGACTCGATGGACATCTGCCGGTAGATGTCTTTGCTTCCCCAGTTTCGATTCCACTGCGGCCTCCACTCTTCGAAGTCGAGGACGGCCAGGCCTGATTGTATAGGGGGTCAAACAGTTAATTGATTTGATCGATTATACAAAATAATCAATGATCCATCATTTAATCAAATAATCTATGCTTATTTATATATCTCTGCTGTCCGGCAGTAACCAGCTATCTCCAAAAAGTTCATTTTTCAGGATTTTTTTTTAAAAAAAGTTGGGAGGTTTTGTTCATCATTGATAAGAACAACTGAATGGACCTCCAAGCTCACACAGACGTAAAGGGTGTTCAATAGCACTGATTTATGGGTATGAAATGCAAAAGCGGAAATATTTAGTTGGTTCCTGCCGGACAGCAACGATATGTATATTTTTTCCTAATGAAGTAGTTTTTCTTTTGTTGTTTTCTCCTCCCCCCCATGTAAAGTTAAAGCGTCTTTGGGTACTTAGAAAAGCACTATACAGTATACATTTGAGCTATTACTATTATTTTGGGCATGTCACTATTGGTGGAATTTTTAAAACACTTTGTAAAAACTTTCAAAAATAGTGAAAATAACAGCTGTTTAGATGTGCTATTTTCACAAGTTTTGCATGACACTGTTGTGCGACAAAGTCTATAATAGGGTCTAAAATGTTGATATACTGTAGTCATCTCTGTCGGTCATACCTCATATGTCCAAAGCTGTTACTTTTCACGATTCAAATAAAAAAATAGCAACAGTAGCAGATCTACAAGCTCGAGACGTTTCAAGCTTGCAGATCTGCTACTTTTGATACTTTTGTGTGATGCTGTAGTATGTAGTACAAGTTGATTTTACGGGGGAAAAAACACAAAAGGTTAATATGGAGATAATGGTTTCTGCCCGACAGCAACGAGATATGAAAAACCCTAGTCTTGACAGTTTGAAGTGTTATGGGGTTCAAAGGTTGTACTGGTCTTCACCTTTTGTTTTTAACGTTGAAAAGCAGTTGTAAACCTGTTATGATAATAGACAGTGATAATAGAATGTGACCTCCCAGACCCTGCCTCAGGTGTTAACCACAATATTATCCCCTGCGTGACTCCATTGTTAACTTTGGGCCTTTTCTGCCTTTATTGATAGTACACAGTATGAGAGACAGGAGACGGGGAGAGAGAGACGGGTGAGACGAGTGACATGCAGCAAAGGTCGTCGGGCTCAGGAGTCGAACCCGCGATTCGCTGTCAGCATTAGAGTGGATATGCGCCTGAACCACTAGGCCAGCAGCACCCCCTCGATTATTCAATTAATAGAAAAAGTTAATCAAATAACTGTTAAGAAAAACAATCGATAGTTAGTTACAGTATACATGGGCAACTAGCGGCCCGGGGGCCACACGCGGCCCCCACCTTCACTTAATGCGGCCTGCAGGTTAATATGGGAATACTGATATATTATTGATTTCAGCTGGTCCAATTGCAAACATGCAAACATGACCCGCTTTAATTACTTCAGTCAATATCATAGTAGCTTAATGACTAGTATCAAAATTCTATTTTCTTTTTTATGTCCAATGTATGTGTATTTAAGTTCATAAGGTTAACATGAATTTAACTAAATGCATTTTAAATTAAATAAAAATGTTACTTTTCAGGATTCCAATTCAAAAAGAGAAAACAATAATTCAGTGTTTCAATTCAAAAATAGCAGATCTACAAGCTCAAAATGCGTGAGTCAATGAGTTTTGAGCTTGTAGATCGGCTATTTTTGCTAGTTTTGTGTGACATATAATGGCGAAGTACGGCATTAATTTACGAAAAAAGTTAAAATATGGAAATAAGAGGTGTCTGCCCGACAGTATATGCAAAGTGGCCCTCTGGAGTGAGTGTGGAAATATAGTGGCCCTCTCCATAATCAAAGTTGCATCACCCATGAGTTACAGCCTTTCTTTACCTGCTTGGCCTTCTTCCGGGATGTAGTTCTCGATATCGTCCTCGGCCGCCTCGCGGTGATCGTCCAAGTCAATGAACTGCGGGAGGCCCTCCTCGAACGTCTCACCGGTGTCCATGTCCACGTACGGGAAGATGCCGAAGCGGTCGATGTAGAAGATGGAGATCCTCTGGTTGGTGGCCGTCTTCAGCGTGCTGCTGACAAACTGGAAGTAGGACAGGTCCAGGCCGATCCCGAAGCGGCTGTCGCACAGCTCCGTGGGAGCGTTCCACATGAAGAGGAACGGGTGGGCGGGATCCACGGGCGGGTCGGTCCTGGTGAACGCCCGGCTGGTGGGAAGTACGGCCGCTGAGATGATGAGGAGATGATGGAGCAGCAAGCGGAGCTTGACTTCATGGGGCGGTTGGGCCGATTTCATGCTGAAATCGCGGGTCTGGTTCTGAAGGAGCCAAAGACGGAAAAAATGAATTATGAAGACATTTTACATAAAACATACAATTGGACTTGCACAGCCATATTGGAAAGAAATTGGGACTCCTCCTTACTTCCTTCACAGGTGCTAATGATACATACGAAGGCTCTGTTCCGTTAAGTGTAGCCCAATGGTTCTCAAACTTTTTAATTTCAAGGACCCCCATAACTGTGAGAGCGTACAAATGGAACCAAATGGTTCCATTTGTACGCTCTCTGAGTTACACGCCCGTAAGGGGCCAATTGGAACCCCCTCAAGGAACCATGAAGGTCCCTGGACCACACTTTGAGACCCACTAGTGTAGCAGAGTGTTTCCAGTGAGCCAACATGCACAATATCAGCACCCTGACTCTGTTTGACCAGAATGGAACAGAGCCTTAATTGGTATGATTGGTAACACCTGTGAAGGAAGTAAGGAAGAGGCTCGATTTCTTTCCAATATGGCTGCTGTGCATAGAGCCTATTAAAGTACTACAAGTGAGGCTTTCAGGTGGCGCAGTGGCACGACCACGAAGGTTGTGGGTTTGAATCCACCGTGGTGCATCCAGTTTTGTCGAGCGTCTATATGAATACAATTGACCGTGTTCGAAGAGGGAAGCCGGGCGGGGAAGGGTGATATTTGTCACTGCACGTAATCCTATACGGGTTGGGCGCTGGCACCAGTCAGCAGGGAGTGTAGGGCGGGAGGAGAAGAACTAAGGCTCTACGCCCTGCCGGTGGGGGCTCCTCTCTGGCAGGTGACTCAGTAGGATACAATAACAGTGACAACACACATAAATGTGTGTGGGGAGGAATTAAGTGGCATAACGACTACATTGGGGAGAAAAGGGGGTATGAAATGATGGGCAATGCTAGTGTGTGTTCAGTAACAGTGGGCCTCCCTGTCTCTCCAGCTCTTTATTAAACAGAATATACAATGTTTGAGGACGGGATACCAATTTCAGCCAATGAGGAAAGAGAACTCGTACAGGATAGACAAGTGAAATTTGACGTGCTTAAACAAATAAATGAGCAGGCAAATTTGGAACTCGGAACACAAGCGAGTATAAATGATCTTCGTGATAAAATAGGCAACCTACCTGAAGGTATTTTGCTTATTAAAGAGTTGGAGAGACAGGCAGACCCCTCTTAATGAACAAACAATGATTTCTATCAGAATATGAAGATTGAACCTTGTACTTTAACCAAAAATTCAACCTTTTAGTTTAAAAGCAAGTAAATATTGTCTCAGTAATTTGAAATGTAAACATAATTCAGCATTGTATTAAATGACATCTGCTTGGCATGTGGTACAATACTGTAAAGCAAGATGATTTGTGGTTTTTAATTTCCTTGAAGACAGGCATCCGCAAAAGCAATTATTTGGATGTTTTAATTTCCTCGTAGACGGGTATCTGCAAAAGATATTGTTACCGGAATGGAGTTAATCTCAGTTGTAATCTGCTGCTTGCGCAATATGAACAATTAAATGAAATATTATGTCCTGAGAAGCAGGCTCAAATTCAGCACATGTATTCAATATTGACTTTGGAGGCTTCCCTTTTCACATATTGCCAGGAAAGAGTTGACCATCTTTTAAAGGTAACCACTTGAACCCTAGCGTCCCCATTCTGGGCATATCATAAAAGGCATAAATTCTGCAAAAATAGGGAGACGTCCAGCAAAAAAATAGCAGATCTACAAGCTCACAATGCACCTTGTGTGCTTGTAGGTCAGGTATTTCAGCAAATAGATTTGTTTTAGAGGGGAAAAAAGGAGAGGACCAAGCATAGACCCCTGGGGGACTCCGGTCAACAGGGTTTTAAGTGGTAAATAATTCAATCCAGGTTTTGCTATAATCACAAAATTAATGTTGAAATGACATTAACCTCTTAATCCCTAAGTATACTTTGTTGTAAAACAAATTGCGAAAATAGCTGATCTACAAGCTCATGCTTGTGAACTTGTAGATCTGCTTTGAAACAAAACAAAAAAAGGCAAAATATTTGAAAGAAATTGTGCACATTTTGAAAATGCGCCCATAATAGGGACACAGGGGATAATGTGGTTAACACCAGAGGCAGGGTCTGGGAAGTCACATGTTAACTGTCTATTATCATAACAATGTTAACATGGTTATTAAGTCACTCTTCTCAATTAATCATCACGACAGTTACAGTACAGCTGTTGACCCTGACCCCATTAACACACCCTTTGGTTTACAACCGCTTTCTAACGTTAAAAACAAAAGGTGAGGAGAAGACCAGTCAACCTTTGAACCCCATAACAAATACTCACAAAAGACATTCAACATGTCAAAACAATACTAGGAAAGTGGTAAAAAGAAAGAAAATACATATCAATGTACCAACCTGTTCCAGAGATTCTGGTAAAATTGCTGCAGTCTACAACACACACCTGGCACGCTCTTTCTTTGAGATGATTATTAACTTGTCGCCATAAACGTCACCCTGCAGTAGTATCTCGTGTGTGAGGAACTCAAATAGATTGTCTTTAAATAAGTTCTGAGACATGCTTTGAGGCTAGTTTAAGTTACATGGAAAGACACTTGTGGTAACTTGTCTTGGAAAGCAGGAACCTGATTCGTCGCCTCTCGCCCCGAGGCGGCGTGCTTGATTTTTTGGGATCTTCACGGACATTTTAACAGGCTGAAAAGATTTGTAGAACAGTCTGTGTATCAGGACAATGTGTGGACCCCGCTAGCTACTACTCATATCCTCAGAATGTGTCGGGGCACGCAAGGAATGTGTTCTATCCTGTTTCTACTTGGTCAGCTCCAGTTGGAAAACTACAGTGATAAACTGTTTACTGAGCTCAGCTTAAAGAGAATTATGACAAACCATTTTGGTGTGGTTTCCATCCTGAGTCAGGACCAACGTGATCAGGAACATTGATCAATCTGAGGATTCGCTTGTTGGTTATAGAGGGGTTAACTGTTTGTTCTGATTCACATGTTGGGAGTGCACACACACACACACACACACACACACACACACACACACACACACACACACACACACACACACACACACACACACACACACACACACACACACACACACACACACACACACACACACACACAGAGAGAGAGTAAGGTGCATGCATGTCCTCTCTTGCTTCTGTATCTCTTTTTCACGTTTTAATCACTTAGTAATGCTTATTTGTTTAACACAAGCAGTGCAGGAATTCCAGGGAGGCCACGAAGGCAATGGCCATCGTTGCCCCTCAGTTTGGCCTTTGAAAAATGGACGACACCAAAGGCCAAGTGGCCGTGCCCCTAAAATAACGAAATTCCAGGCCTGGGTGTAAGTGATCTTATGTTAAAGCAAGTGTTAAATAGCTCTATATTTCCATTGTAATTTATTTCAACATTTAATGAGAGGATAAACCCCTTGAAATGCATCATCTCATTTTCAAGGGGTCCTCGGGCACATACAAACAATGACAATAAATAAAACAATCATTGCTATAGAGTGTTTGTTCAGTAACAACTCTCCAGCTCTTTAGTTAACAGAAAATGCATTTTCAGGTTGGGATACCAATTTCATCCAATCAGGAGAGAGAACTCCTACAGGTTACAGGGTAAACACGTTGGAAGTGATGAATCGATAAAATGTATTTTATGCTTATGAAAGAGCTGGAGAGACAGGGAGTCAGTCCCATGTTACTGATGCTCTTGTGTCAGTCTATAATAATAATTACTATCAAAATATAGAGCTTAACCTTAACAAAAAACTTTTTATTTGAACAAAAAACCTTTTGTTTGAACAAAAAGCTTACTATAGCACCTTTACTTTCTTGATTATATGAACAAATGAATGAATCTGACATTTGACCAAATGTGTGTTCATCCAGATAAGTTTTATCCTAGCACTTATTAAAATCTTATCTTATTTACAGTATATCTTGCTTTGTAACTCATGTGTATTATGCTACATCACACTTTATGTACAAAACGTTTTGTCAAGATCATGCTCTGATTTGACAACCAGTTGAATGCATAATCAATTAAATGCACATCATTATTTAACTTGGTTGGTTACCCACGTTAAACATTGTCCACATCTGCATTGTTATCCATGAATGATTAAGCTAATTATTGACTAATTAGTTTTGAGATATGATGATGACCCCATTGCTTAACAAAAACAAGCTTGCATTGGTGTAGTTTACATGAAAGCCATGAGGTAATGTTGTTGTTACTCAAGAAAAAACAGAACAGTAACGTTAAAGAACAGGAGAAGCATGATTTAAAGGTACGCCTATACAATAAGGAATGGTTTAACAGCATTTTGGCGATGAATAAGTGAAAATGAGCTGTTCTAGTCTGCCATTCTTCTTATCTGTGATTATAGCATTGTCTTTTTCTTTCTTTTTTTATATCAGGCCCAGTTTTCACTTTTTAAAAAAACTATTTAGCTCATGATCCCATATTTCACACACAATGTAAACATTCTAAACAGGTATTTATTTCCTCTTGCAAGTGTTTGAAACAAATAACCTAAGCAACGCAAATTCCACTGCCAAGGCCTTGGGGTCAAACTGACTTGTTAGTAGGCCCTATATACAAGAGTTAGTTATGTTGATAACAAGTTAATCATACTTGTGAAACAGTTAACGTGCACTTACATTAAGTTGTAGCAATACGCTCTGGAAGGAACAGCGATAACTTCAAGCCATGGGTTCCACCTGTTAAAACGGAGGTTCCACCTGCTAGCCATTCATCCTGGACACACTGACGGCAGTGACAACTGAACAATGACACGCAGGCACACAACATGTTCTCAGTGTTGATTAAAGCACACACAGGCCACATAGGCTACATTATGTGACTGAGGAGATATGCGAGTCATGATTGATAGGGAAGACAGGATATGAATAAGAATAGATAGAAAACATGATGTTCTATGGGTTGTGTTTCAGCATTAGTGACATTCTGTATCCTTGGGGCCTGCAGTGTGGTGATAAAGGAGAGCAACGTAGTGACTGAAACACATGCTTACAGAATTTAACCCATTTCAATCCGGGAACGCATCCGTGTCACTTTAAGTTTTCTTTGGCTATTCAAAAATAGCAGATCTACAAGCTCATAGCACGGCACAGAGAGCTTGTAGATCTGCTATTTTTTTTAAATCGTGAACATTTGTGCAAATCTTTGAATATATATATTTTAAATCGAACATTTGTAATTTGTCAAATATTTGACAAATGTCTTCTAAATCCTAACAGTTTGTTTTTTTGAAAAAAAAACTATTGTTGCTATGTCAGTGGTGCTCAAAACTCTTTCATGTCAAGGACCCCCACAATTATATGTATTTAGTTCCATGGATCCCCAGAAGCAAAGATTTGAGTAAAAAAAGTTGTTTCAAAAAATATATATGTATTCAAAGATTTGCACAAATGTTCAAGATTAAAAAAAAAAGAAGATCTAAGCTCATAGCGCGACACAGAGTGCCGCCCTATGAGCTTGTAGATCTGCTATTTTTGAATAGCCCAAAGTATAAAATAATAGTTATAGCTCAAATCTAAAATGACATGCGTTCCCGGATTAAATGGGTTAAAGAGTGACTTGGGTAGTAAGTATAACATACATTATGTACACTACACATACTGGAATGTGGGTCAATGCGTATATCACAACAATGTAACATTTCCCAGCAAATATAAAGCAACCACAAAGAGTAGTCAACATTGCCTGGTTTTAGGTTTCCCCCCCAGACACTTGCTTTTAATCAAACTATGGCAGCAGCAGACCTTGGTCCGTGATTTATGGCTGGAAATTCCATTCACGTTTGATTGATGGTTTGCACCATGTGTTGTTCAAAGTCTGAGACAGCGGGTTTCCCTTCACTCAGACACTCTCTTTGTCTTTTACGACATTATAAGCTACTACTATATTTGCTATGTTAAAGGGATAATTATTTTTTTTCTATCGATTAGTCACCCCATGGAGACTTCAATTCATGGATTAAAAAAAAAAAATGTCCCAAAAATGTCCCATTCCTAAGCCAATATGATCAGCGGACAGGTAGGCAGCGGTTCCGGTAGGAGGCACAAACTCTTTGTGTCTCCTTTGTGTCTCCAAAAAGTCTCCATGGGGTGACTAATCGATAGAAAAAAATGACATTTTGGGGGTGAACTATCCCTTTAATAATGAGACTATAATGTGAAGTGTAATGCATTGATATATAGGCCTACATGCCCCAAAATCCTACATGGCAAGATTTTATAAATGTAACTGCAGGATAAAACATGAATATTGATCATTATTATTGCACTGAAAAGTAGATAATAATAATAATAATAATACCACTTAATGAGTGGTGATCATCTGAACGAGATGGTTCATCTCAAGGGGTTATTCCCAATAAAGAATTTCAATATCTTCCTACTTGCCTGAAAGACTTGTTATCTGCCCCAGCCAATGACAGAGAGCATGAGAGAGAGATAGTGCCAAATCACAACAGAACTTATCTCATGACACTATTAAGTCACACCAAGTGTTCATTTATAAGTTACATGCAATGTTACAGATTGTAATGAGCAAGCAGGCAGTAAGAGAGTGACTGAAGATACTGCAAATTGTCCCGCCCTTAGAGCTAGGCCTACAACCATAGGCCTACAACAAAACTTACAGTATTGTGTGTGAGGGAGCTGTCAATCAATCCTAGGTTGCCTCACAGCAGGCCAGGTAATCAGCGAAGTGAAAACACCTGTGTGAACTTCCTGTTGATCATCCTGCTCTGTGCCTCACCTACAATGCTCTGCACTGGGGCCTCACAAAACTTACACAGTAATAGTAGTTGTTACTTCACCAGCCACAAACACAAGTGAAATAGTTTTTCTTAGGAAATATGGTGCCACTTGGAGGGTAGCAGAATGACTGTACAATGCGTGCAAAGTGGTACCAGATGTTCGTTGACGTGGTGTACAAGGTGATGCAACAGTTAGCGGTTAGCAATAATTTGCTGCCAAATTAGACTATCAGCTGTTATTGTTGAAGCAGCCAGGCTGGAGAAGTTGGATTACTGAGGGCAACAATGCATGCATTTGAGGATTACATATATCCTTGCTTATTCAAGGACATGAGAAAATAGCTTTTGATCAACAAAGCAGCTGCTGCAGGCAGTTTGTTGTTTGCCGTGTCAGCCCTGATATCAGTTATTATCAGCCTAGGTCCTTTTATCGCTCCCATTGGGCTAATACATGCTGGGTATGTGGTATATAGATCGTATCACTGAGGCATCCACCATTGCCTGAGGTTGGTTATAAAGTTGCTTATCAAGTCCACAAAGACAATGAGAAAATCTTTGCTAATTCCCCAGGTGTCCTTGTTGCTGCCAACTCCCACCCTGCCTGAGGAGGGTGTATACAATAAAGAGGGTGAGTTGTTTTAGGCTTACTTTATTTGAACAAAAGTTTGAATTGGCTAAAGAACAACCAAACGTGTGCAGGCACAGCTAACAGACACTGGTTATCAAAGTGATTGATTGAATACTTTATTAGTCAGAAATGTAAACAGCACGAGGTACATTCAGACATGAACCCAGTCAATCCGGGAACGCATCTGTGTCACTTTAGATGTATTTGGCTATTAAAAAATAGCAGATATATAAGCCCATAGCGCGGCACCGAGCGCTATGAGCTTGTAGATCTGCTATTTTTGAAAAATCGTGAAAATGTGTGCAAATCTTTGAATATGTGTGTGTGTATATATATATACTAGAGTTTCGGGGGGCTACGCCCCCCTCAACCCCAGCCGCGCACGGGGCCCAGCGTGGCCGCGTGTATATTGGGGTACTGAAATTGCTGGAGTAAAACTGTGGAAAAGTTAAAAAAAAAAAAAAAAAAAAATTGAAAAAAATATATTTTTGATGTTTGAGGGGGACCCCCGCGGACCCCCTGCTGGTCGACGGACCCCCTGTGGAGTGTTGGGACGCGCGGGGACCCCCCTGGAACATGGCGGACCCCTTCGGTGTTTTTTTTTTTTTCATGAAGGTGGTTGCTTGTTTCTGGCGCTTGTTTTTAGAGAACCTGGCATGCCAACGACTTGGCAACCCGAGTTGTTTGTGTTTGTGTTTGGGATGAACATGGCACGTGAAGGACGGACATAGTGTGATCGAGACATGAGTGAAGTGAAAGTAACGGCCTGGGTGGAACAAAGGAGGTACTAAGAAGGGGGGGGGGGGGGGGGGTTGAAGCAAAGGAGCTGCGTGTGTGTTGGTGTGGAGGAGATGGGCAGAGTGCAATGGCGGCGCAACCCAGCGCATGCTGCCGCACGTTACACCAGAAATGGTGCCTGGAGAAAATGGTGACCAAAAAAAAAGTTTTGAAAAAAAGGAAAAAACCCCCGCAGCGGCTGGCTGCTGTTGTGGTGATGAGGTCGTGCGCACGGTAAACGGTACGAAGCTGCCTCCCCTTCCGTTTTGTCCGACATTTGGTGAGTAGAATTAATTATGTTGCGCGGTGGAAAAGGTGTAGTGTGCAGTGAGATGTCCCCTACGCGAGGCGTAAATTCAGCGCGGCGGCCGTGGCGAGTCAGTTGGCGACATGTGGTCTGGCGGTGCGTTGTTTATTCGATAACAGAGCTGTGGGGTGTGGACACCGAGGGTGCGGAAGTCCGTCGCCATTTATATAGTTAGATATATAATTATTATTATTATTTTTTTAAGCAAACATTTGTCACTAAAATCTTTGCTTCTGGGGTGTCCCTGGAACAATATTTTACAAATGTTCGCTTTGAAAATCATATTCAAAGATTTGCACTTAATTTTCACGATTTAAAAAAAATAGCAGATCTACAAGCTCATAGTCGGTGCCACGCTATGAGCTTGTATATTTGCTATTTTTGAATAGACACGTATAAAATAATGGTTTAAGTGGTACACAGATGTGTTCCCGGCCCTAATGGGTCAAGGCTAAAAGGAAAACACAAATAAAGTCGTGGGGACTTGTTTCCATTGTGGTCCTAGGTATTCAATTCATCAACAATTAACGTGAACGTGTAGACTAAATGTGAATAAACATGACATCCTCCGTTGCAGAGGACAGCTTGGCCGAGCATCTTCGTCCCGCGTAGCACTGACACGTGAACTTCTGCGCCAGCGCGCGGAGGTCGGCGGAGGACGGCGTGCCCACGGCCAGGTACGTGCCCTCCACCTTCATAATGTCAAAGTGGTCGCGGTTGAGGTGGAGGTAGTCCCTGGACTCGTAATCCTTCCGCACGCAGCGGCCGTTCGACTGGCACAGGGCGTGGCTGCACAGCCTGGCGGCCGCGGTGACGTTGGCCACGTAGCGGTTGAGGGTGGTGGCCAGGTATCCTGACAGAGCCTCACAGCTAGCCTGTAGGGTGGAGAGATGTAAAAGATGGTGCAGTGTTGCTTTTAGATAAGGGGTCTTCAGTGGTTTTTTTTTTACATCCCATGGACCCCTTAGATCAGTGGTTTTCAACCCTTTTCATATCAAGGTCCATCATTTATTCTGCATTTGAGCCACGGACCACCGTTTCATGAGATTTAGACTCTGAGACTCAAAACCTAGAATATTTTCTTGTCGTTGGATAAGATTTTGTCCACAATTCCATGTTGTATTGATGTGGTACCATAGGAGAGATAACAGACAAACATTTATCAAAATAACAATAGGCTCTATTCACAGCAGCCATATTATGAAGACATTCACAGGTGTTACCAATGATACTAATGAAGGCTCTGTTCCATTCTGGTCAAACAGAGTCAGGGTGCTGATATTTTGCATGTTGGCTCACTGGAAACACTCTGTTACACCAGTGGGTCTACAGTTGGGGTCCAGGGACCCTCATGGGCTTCCAAATGGCCCCTTACAGGTTACGGGTCCATTTGGTTCCATTTGTACACTCTCAGAGTTATGGGGGTTGTGGAAACCACTCTGCTACACTAAATGGAACAGAGCCTTCATTAGTATCATTGGTAACACATTTGAAGGAAGTGATAATATGGCTGCTGTATAGAGCCTATTCTTTAATTAAGTAACGCTGATGTTTGACAATAATTTAACTCTTGAGAGCGTAAAATGAAACCAAATGGACCTGTACCACCTGGAACCCCCTCAGACCATTGGTTGAGAACCACTGCCTTAGATGAGAGAGAGAGATGAAGCAGGGACCCCCACTACATATAAAACTGTGTTGCTAGATTCTGGCTAGATTCCAAGCTCTCATTTAAGATTCATGTGGAGAACCTTATTAAAAAACTAAGAGGACAGATTGGTTTCCTCTACAGAAACAGGTCCTGCTTTTCCTTTACCAGCAGAAAAACTGTTATTCAATCTGTCATAATGTCGGTGTTTGACTATGGTGATGTGCTGTACATGCATGCTTCAACCTCCACACTTAAGCCTCTCGATGCAGTCTACCACAGTTTTATCACTGGTGATGAATATCTCACCCATCACTGTATTTTATATGATAAAGTGGGTTGGCCTTCTCTCGCAGTACGAGAGAGCAACATTGTATGTTATTTATGTATAAGGCCTTGTGTGGTAAGCTTCCTCTGTACCTATCTTCGCTTTTAGAGCCAAAAGTTACTGGACATGCAACGCGTTCACAATCACACATTAGATATACAAGTCCACGGAAGAACAGTGAACAAGGAAAGACTGCTTTCATGTATTATGCTCCACACAAATGGAACAAACTTCAGGACTCTCTGAAACTGGAGCGATTGGTCTCAGTAGAAACATTTAGGGTACTTCTTGAGGACACATTGCATAGTAACTGCTCCCGTTTCATGTAACACTATATTTATTTGTATCATTCTGTGATGATCGTAATTTGATTCAAATGTTTGTTATGGTTTTTCATTATGTATGTATTTCATTTGTTTTAAATGCTGTTATCAGGCAGGGTGTCCTTGAAAAAGAGAGCTTTGCTCTCAATGGTCTCCCCTGAATACATAAAGGAAAGAAAGAAACTTTTTCACAGATTTCATAGATGCTTCATAGACTTGTTTGACAGCACTGATCAGTGTTTAATTCATGTTAATGTGTACTTAGTAAACTTGAGCTTTGGCCGGAAATAGCAGATCTACAAGCACACAATGCATTGCGGTGTGAGCTGTATATCTGCTATTTTCGGCAAATGGTCCCCTCAGAATAAGGATGGTAGAGTTAAAAAAAAAAGAAAAAATCCTACCACACAAAGATTTGTGCCACTTTGTGCCACGCTATGAGATTGTAGATCTGCTATTTTTGAAAGAATCGTGACCATTTTTGTGGGTTATAAGAGTGGTAGAAGTCTCCAACATAATTATGGGAGAACTGAGTTTTAATCCAGGGTAGGAAATGAAATATAAGGATTATTGGAGTTTGAAATGTCTGTTTCGTCTGCGGCCCTCTAGGGCGGTGGTTTTCAACCCTTTTCATATCTAGGTTATTATTTATTAAATGATTTTGTTAGATTATTTATTCAGTATTTGAGCCACGGAACCACCGTTTGATGAGATTTAGACTCTCAGACCCAAAACTTAGAATATTTTGTAATCGTTGGATAAGATTTTGTCCACAATTCCATGCTGTAGTGATGTGGTATTAGGAGAGATGACAGGGAAACGTTGCTCAATATAACAATTCTTTAATTAAGTAATGCAGATGTTTAACAATAATTGAACTATTGAGAGCGTAAAATGAAACCATTTGGTTTCATTTTACAATCTCAAGAGTTAATGATCTATAAGGGTCCATTTGGTTACCAACTCCATCATTTAGCTGGGGACCACCTGGAACCGCTGGACCACTGGTGGTCCCCGGACCACTGGTTGAGAACCACTGCTCTAGGGTGAGGTTTGAAGTAGAGCGAGGTCGGTGTCATTCAAGGGCAGTGAGGACACACTTTGCTCCTCCCGTGTATGTGTGTGTGTGTGTGTGTGTGTGAGAATGTGCCTCAAGGCGAACGGATTACTTGAGAGGCACACAAACAAATGTCATGTCAGTCACGTCTGAGTTATACTGACTTTTGCGCGTATCAGTGTCGCGCACGAAAATAGCCGATCTGCAAACTTACGCCGCGTTGCAGCACATAAAAATCAGGCTTCTTCTGATTGATACTTCACATGTCCTTCAACGGGACCAGTTGTGCATGTCTCCCACGTTTCCTCTTACAATTCAGACATAGAGAGGCCTGCTGGACGCTTTTATAGTATCTCTAGGATGATCGGGAGTGCTTGATTTTGGACTTTCACAACTAATACCTGAATCTATCTTGGTGGCTTGATGAATAGCTACGCTTGGCTACAACTCCAATGGCTCAGAATCAAATCTTAAGGTGGACAGAAGCATTTCTATTTTTCGGTTAGGTTTAGGCATAATAATTTAGCCACATTAGGCATCATTTAGCCACATTAGGCATAGTTTTACTGAGGTTAAGATTACGGTTAGGTTTAGCTATAGTTTTACTGAGGTTAGGGTTAGGATTTAGGTTAGGTTTAGGCATAGTAGGAACCCGCCGTCCACACTGACACAGCCGAGCAATCCCTACCCCCCGTTTCATCAGAAGTCGCGTCTATCCTGTGCGTTATCCAGATGTCTGTATTTTTCCTGGGCAAAGGCTGCTGTACAGCTGCACACAAATCATCTTTAGGATGTTCATGATCTCCCTCTGCCTTTTAATGGAATACACATGGAATACATTAAGGTGCAAATACCCTGGAAAGATTTTAAAGGCCCCATACTAGCAGAATGTGTCATGGGGAACTTGTCATGGATATTGATTGCCATTTACAGTAACCAAAAGCACTGAATGTGTGTATGCACCGCCCACCCTCCTGCCATAGAGACAGACAGACACACACACACACACACACACAGGAGGAAAGGGGGAAAGATTGTGTACAGTAAGTTACACAATAACCCATGACTGCCAGAGAGCTCTTTTTCAGACCCTTTTAAAAGCAGCATTCTGACCATTAAACACAGCTGAAGGTAATAACATTAATGTGTGTGCTACTGTGTGTTGTGTTACATTTACCCTCATGCTTTTACACACAATAACAACACCTAAATGAATCACATGCGCATAATGTTATTATAGCTTCAGTTGTGTTTACCAGTCAGAATGGCTGCTGTGAAAAGGGTCCACTCACTGTCTTAAAAATTCCAGAAAAGCATTTAAGTGGACGCACAATTAGTGTAAGCCACCGTGGGCAGGATGAGTCATCAACATTGTTTTGTTATTGTTTTACAGGAAATCACAAACTCTAAAATACCATTACAGATTTCTTGTTATTGTCAGGATAGGATAGACCTCTATTGAAATTGAGTTGCTATAGTCAGACAAACAATTTACACACAGAATAGGTGATGTTTGTGGTACTGGACTGGTGACGTTCAGCTCAAGACGTGTGATAAGGGATGAAAATTTGATTTCATGGGGCCTTTGATGTAGCTGTCTATTTGACATTTGATCAAGCTATAAATGAATAAGTTGTCATCATTGAGAAGTGAGAACACTCAAAGGCCTGTCATAAGTTCAAAAATAGCTTTTATGTGACACAGTACTCTCATACATCTGAGTGGTGGTGTAACAGCCTGTGTGCAAACAGCTGTCTGTATCTATACCTTTATTAATAATTATGCATAACATTTGACACCGGCATACCTTTAAATATTGTTTACGTAACCACTTAAACTCTATTATACTTAGTTGACCGGGGTCCCCAAGCCGTCTGTACTTTGGTCCCTCAGCTTTTTGCCCCCCTTTACAACAAATCTTTTCACCAAAACTAGCCAATCTTCACAGTTCACCGTTGTGGCAAAGTGATGCGTTGTTGTCAGCTTGTTGAGCTGCATTTGCAGATAGTTTGGTTAAAACAACAATATTTTTTGTTAAGTTAACGCTGTGCTGTATTCTGATAGTAATCATTACTACAGCGTGTTTGTTCAGTAACAGGAGTCTCCCTGTCTCTATGCAGCTCTAGCACACAGAAAATACAATTTCAGGTGGGTCACCAATTGCATCCAGTCAGGAAATAGAGCCCATCATGATCATATCATATTCAATTTTATTAGTTTTTAGTATTGTCGTCACTTCCAATTCCACTTGTATTATCGTTTATCCTGTATAACTTCTCTTGATTCCTGATTGGACTAACTATTTAACACTTATTTAAACAAAGATAATAGAAGAAAATAAATCACTTGCACCCGCTTAATGTTTGCCTATTTTGACATGCCCATAAAAGGGACACTAGGTTTCATGTGGGGGACACATGCTGGACATGCATACTCTTTTTGGTCAGGACAGTAAGATCATGAGATCATATATTGATATATGTCATACTATTAAGATATATATACTTGCATTTTTGATAATTGTATGTAGGCTATATTGCAATATATAACTTCTTAGTAGTACACTGGTTGGCATTTAATTGAAATATAAATATGATACTGTAGGTAGCATTGTTTGATTTGATCTATGATACTTCGAGAACTTCTCTTGCCAGTCTTGTAGTTTTTCTCTTTTGTAAATCTAAGTGATCACATTTTGTTTTGTTTTTCTGTCGTGTTTTTTTATTTGGTAGTATTTTCTTTACCTTTTGATCTTTGATTTAAATGTGAAAATGGTGGGTACAATAAGTCATTGGCTTCAGCCTACACCTTTTTGGCCTGTTTCACTGATTCATATGAAACCAGAAAAAGTGCTCCTCGGAGCACAAGTCTCCGCCAGGTCAGGTAGGTTATTATGGCCTCCTGGTGGCGCTATAATAGGCCAATGTGAAAAGGGTGCCATTTGTTCCTGGGCCTTTCACGGCAATCGGACACTGCATTCATGATTTGAGCATTTTGTTCCAAAAAATGTGGTTTGCTAAATTAGACCTGCTGGTGGCGCTATAACAGGCCAATGTGAAAAGGGTGGCATTTCTTCCTTGGCTGAAGGAGGCTGAATCTGAAGGAGTAAGAGCAAAAAAAATGTTTTACAAAAGTCATTCTCCTGGTGGCGCTCTAACAGGCATAATGTGAAAAATGCAGGGCAAAGGTTTTTCCTTGGCCTCTAGGGAGTGTGCATGCAAAGTTTCACGCAAATCGGTGCAGTTATAGGTAAAAACCTGAATCGGCCAGTTATAGCGCCACCATGAGACTGATTTGAAAGTTTTCAAGTGGCATTTCTTCCCGGGCCAAGTGGGAATCTAAGTGGAAAATGTCACGGAAATCGCATGCTGCGCTCATGATCCGTGTTGATCACATGACTATAGAGATACTGTGTACCGATGTGTGTGTTTTTTGGACAAAATATGTAGGAGTCATATCAAATTATGTGTTTTGCAAAAGTCGGCCTCATGGTGGCGCTATGACAGGCTGATCTGAAAAATGTGGGGCAGAGGTTCTGCTGTGGCATCCAAGGAGTGTGTGTGCGCAGTTTCACAGCGACCGGGCCAACGGTTTTCGACATATTACACCCCACAGATACTATTGGCCTCTGAGCAGCTCCAGTGTTGCAATCTAACAAAAAAAAAGAACCATAGCACTGGGCTGCTGATAAATGTGTAATAATCACGCAATGATGCTGCAGAAGCTGAGGAGTTGTTATCTCTCTAACGTCAAAGGAAGTGAATGAGTGAAAGTACCGTGTCATTGAAGTCAGCGCTGGCCCCCCACAAGATGGTCCCCGAAGCCCCCAGGGCTGCACTCTCTCCAATGGTGTTGACCAGGTCCTCCTGGATGTTAAGGAGAGACATTAAAGGTAGTGTCAGTGATATTTGATGGTTAAAACAAAACAAATGTTTTGTGAAAAAGTTAAAGCTGTATATTCTGATAGTAATCATTGCTATAGTGATTGTTCAGTAACGGGCGTCTCTCCAGCTCGTTAATAAACAGAAAATAAATGTTCAGGTAGGTGACCCAATTTCAGGAGAAATCGGGAGAGGGTACCCATTCATCTGCTTAATTTGTATAGCGTTCCAGTCTTGTCTGCTCATGAGCACTTACTCAGTTTCACTTGTTGACTCTGTATCCTAGTATCCTGAGTTCTCTATCCTGATTGGATAAAATTGGTATCCCGACCTGAAAATGCATTTTCTGTTTAAGAAAGAGCTGGAGAGACATGGAGACTCCTGTTACTGAACAAATGCACTATACTGTAGCAATGAGTACCGTCAGAATATTGAGCTATTTAACACTTATTTTAACCAACGAAAATCACTTACCCTACCTAGGTAGTGTACAGTGATACGCTCACGGATAGTGTTAATAATTATACCGTAGAAAGGTTTTTGCTCTTGACTCATGGCTTACCAAAGATAGAGCCATGGTGTGAGATGCCAACATTACAGTCCAAAATAAACGCAAAAGGCGTGCACACTGACAAAAAAAACGTTTATTTTCATAGTGGAAAAAGTGACACAGTGAAAACAGGAGTGGACGTTTCGGTCCTCAGATCATCATCAGCACTCAGTACGAAGGGCCTCAAAAAACTTTGTCAGTGTGCAGGCCTTTTCTGTTTATTCTAGTGTTAAAATTAGTATATTTTCTTTTCTTTAATAGGCTCTATGCACAGCAGCCATATTGGACAGAAATTGGGCCCCTTCCTTGCTTCTTTCACAGGTGTTAACAATGACACTAATGAAGGCTCTGTTCCATTTAGTGTAGCACAGTGGTTCTCAAACTTTTTAACCCCATAACTCTTGAGAGTGTACTAATGGTTACCAAGTTCCATTTGTACACTCTCAGAGTTACACCCTCTCAAGGAACCATGAGGGTCCCTGGACCACACTTTGAGACCCACTAGTGTTTCTGGTGAGCAACATGCACAATATCAGCACCCTGACTCTGTTTGCCCAGAATGGAACAGAGCCTTCATTAGTATCATTGGGTAACACCTGTGAAGGAAGGCTGCTGTGCATAGAGCCTATTTGTCTTAATACCCATCATTTATTATGCAACTATGAACATCCTCACCATGCTCAGATACTTGTTCTGATCGCGGTACAGTGGTCGTGAGTAAACGTAGACGGGCGCCGTGTGCGGCCGTTTGGGCAGCCTGGCCACCCTCAGCGCCTCCTGAACGCGGTTCTGGACGTACAGCGTCGCCTTGGGGCTGTTCCTTAGCGACGAGTGCAGGTAGACGGAGGGGTAGAGGGCCGTGCTGGCCTCCCACAGCCACCGCATGGCGTCGTTGTTCTGCTGCGTTTTCTCCGAGCACCGCCCCGTGTAACCGGGCTCCCTCCAGCCGTGGTTGTAGCAGTCGGGGAACAGATAGAAACCCCAGCGTTTCTTGGGCTTCCGTTCGATTCCTAGAGCGATGGTCGACTCCATGAAGCTCTTCCCGGCGCTCTCGAACTGTCTTTTAGCGTCTGCGGTTATTTCCTCTGGGTTTGAGGGAGAAGAAGCCTGCTTCTTCTGGGCGTACGCAACGGACAGCTTGTGATAGATGCGTTTTGATCCCCAGTTAAGGTCCCAGAGGGGGCGCCACGCTTCCCAGTCGATGACCGCCAGTCCGGGGAGCGAATCGACGTAGCGAGCGATGTCCCTCAGGGCCGTGTCCAGGTGCCGCGTTAAGTTGCCCCTTTGGGGGATGCCGCCGTTGAACTGCCTCTGCGCCGGCGTGCCGCCGCCGACCCTCGGGTAGAGGCCGAGGCGGTCCTCGTAGAAGATGGTGAGGAACTGGCGGGGCACGGCGGCCGGCGTGGTCACGGCGTGGAAGGCCGACGTGTCCAGTGGGACGCGCAGTTTTCTGCATCTCGCGGTGGGGGCGTGCCAGACGGCTATGAAAGGATGTCCGTCGATCAGCGGCGCCTCCGTCTGTGGCGGCGGGGAGAAGAAACAGCCCAGGATGTGACAGAACAGGACCGTGAGTGTGAACAGGAGGAGTGCTAGAGCACACTTGCTCGGGGGGAGGCGATGGTTCATTGGGGACTGATCTGCTCTGAGGAGACGAGACATGTTTACGTATATTTTTTTTTATTAGGTATAAACAATAACACATAGAGAGTTTGCTTGATTTGTGGCTCAAAATAACTATATTACTGTAGATAAAGACTTGATTTGCAGAAGTCAATATCTTTGTTGCAGATACAATAGGCTCTATGCACAGCAGCCATAGAGGAAAGAAATTGAGCCTCTTCTTACTTCCTTAACAGGTGTTACCAATGATACTAATGAAGGCTCTGTTCCATTCTGGTCAGGATGCTGATATCTGCATGTTGGCTCACTAGAAACACTCCATTTTGGTTCCCAAATGGCCCCTTATGGTGGGTGTGTAACTCTGAGAGTGTACAAATGGATTACGGGTCCATTTGGTTCCATTTGTACACTCTAAGAGTTATGGGGGTCCTTGAAAATAAGACAACCACTATGCCACACTAAATGGAACAGAGCCTTAATTAGTATCATTGGTAACACCTGTGAAGGAAGTAAGGAAGGGGCCCAATTCATTCCCAATATGGCTGCTGTGCATAGAGCCTATTATAGCAAAACTAATTATCTTTCACAGTATTAAAATCAAAACAAAGCATTTGTATTGCATCTAAATCACGTTATATATATATATATATACTGTACAGTACTGTATGTAATCAAAATATAAAAGTAAAATCTTAGATTAATGGGAATTATGTTAAAACACAGGGGTATTACTACCATGTATGTAAAAAAAAAAATTCAATCAAACCATCTCACATTAGCGTGTACTGACATCTACTGTTAATAAAGTGTAAGTCTCTAAACAGCAATTGATTTTGAGTCTGAAGAAGTTTGCACCTTATTAAAACCTTGAAGCTCCAGACCTGCCTTTTGGCTCAGTCGTTCTGAAGGGGCCCTCATACTGTTTTTATTTGTTCTTTCTGAGAGCACCGACCTCTGTCCGATAGGCTAGTTATTTGTATAATCTATGTTGCGTTTTACACGTGTACAACATCCTCCTGGATTAAATGGGTTTGGAAACATATTTCATTCATTCTGATTTTAGAAAGCCATTAGCAAAAGAGAATAGATTAAAAATGAAAGAAGTGACAATTCCAATGGGTGTAAAGTATAATTTCCAATGGAAAGAAAGTATGTACATTATTTTAAATGTATTATAGTAAGATATTCTTGTCACCCAGGACAATAAAACTCAGTCTTGCCCTCAAAAGTTATTACAGTAGAAGAAAATAAATGTGTCAAATTTACCGTTATCACAAGAATGATGGCAAAATGACAGATGATGATGATTGACGGCCTCCAAAGCTGTCAAAATAGATATCCTTTAAAGATGCTTACTGTTATCTGCGTACACATTGAGCAGAATATAATATACAGTATGTAATCGCTTTTTCTTTTGTTCTGCAACCGAAATGTGTCCCGTTAGTTATCTTTACATGACCAACTGAGTATCGATGATAGTAGCATACTCCTCCTTCCGCTTTTCTCTGTTTGTTTTGCTTCATCATGTCTGAAGGAAACCAGTTTTTTTGTGCTTGATCTAATCTGTTTTTTTAGATCAAGCACAACCATTCAAGTTTTATTATTATAACTTTGAATACATTTAGAAATTTCATGTAAGGGCACCATTCTTTTTTTTATTTTACTTTTGACATCCTATGGCTATTGGATACCTTTGTACTTGTCAAAGCAATAAATACTTTTTTTTTTAAATGTAGGGCCACTGTCAAGGTACAGTATAATTGTAAAGTATAATATTATACATATACTGTAAAGTATAATATAGTGCTTACTGTAAAGTATAATACGTATACGTGGTTATACAGTTTAATGAACAGTGGCATTAGGAACTCATATATTTGCATCTCTCTGAGACACACATTTAGGTGTTTATATGTGTTTTCTCTATGACTAAAGAGACATGTACACAATGGCTTTGTGACACCGAAATCTGTGATTATTAAGTTCAGAATGTATTTTTGTTTTTGTTTTTACCTTTCTTTACCCAGGGGAGGTTCACTGAGACCCACCCACCACAGAGAAATAGTCTCTCTCACCTCCAGTACAACCTCACTCTCTGAGGCCTAGACTATTCTTTAGCCCCTCATGTTAACAAAGCATCTCATCTGCATGGAAAGCCTCTCCACAGGAAAAAGAGGTTATTCTATGGCTATATTTGTATATTATGTCAACAAAATGTTTCCTCAATACAACAGTCACAACAGGACTCCTAAAATAATGCTATACTATGGTATTATGAAAACATGGCATCTGTCTACCTAACATGCTATCTAAATTACATTTTAGCCTTTGCATAATCCTGCAAGGTCGTCAAGGCTAGGGCAAGTGCTACAGGCTTATTAGACAAGTATAGGTAAAACCCATATAGCAAACAGATCCCGTCATGCCCCAGAGAAGTGTACATAGTTAATATCACAAGGTACAACACACACCTGAGGTCATAGGTGCCGATGCTGTGGGTGCTCCTTGTCATAAACACACACCTGAGGTGGTGCTCAGGGGTGCACTGGGCGCTTCGCGTGACACCACGGCGTTCCATTTTAATCATGCCGGACATTGGGGCCGGCCACCAAAAATCCTAGCGCGACCTCTGGTTATCTGATATATATATGTGTGTGTGTGTGTGTGTGTGTGTGTGTGTGTGTGTGTGTGTGTGTGTGTGTGTGTGTGTGTGTGTGTGTGTGTGTGTGTGTGTGTGTGTGTGTGTGTGTGTGTGTGTGTGTGTGTGTATGTGTATGTATATGTGTATATATATATATATATATATATATGTGTGTGTGTATGTATACACATACACATATATATATATATATATATATATATGTATGTGTGTGTGTATATATACATACACACACACACACACACATATATATATATCAGATAACCAGAGGTCGCGCTAGGATTTTTGGTGGCCGGCCCCAATGTCCGGCATGATTAAAATGGAACGCCGTGGTGTCACGCGAAGCGCCCAGTGCACCCCTGAGCACCACCTCAGGTGTGTGTTTATGACAAGGAGCACCCACAGCATCGGCGCCTATGACCTCAGGTGTGTGTTGTACCTTGTGATATTAACTATGTACACTTCTCTGGGGCATGACGGGATCTGTTTGCTATATGGGTTTTACCTATACTTGTCTAATAAGCCTGTAGCACTTGCCCTAGCCTTGACGACCTTGCAGGATTATGCAAAGGCTAAAATGTAATTTAGATATGTACTGTATATATAAACACATATGTATATATACGTATATATATATATATATATATATATATATATATATATATATATATATATATATATATATACGTATATATATATAATATACGTATATATATATATATATATATATATATATATATATACGTATATATATATATATACATTATTCTGTGTACCGATTTGCGTGATTTTTGGACAGAATTTGAAGGAGTAAGAGCTAAAAAAATGTCTTACAAAACTCCTGGTGGCACTCTAAAAGGCATATGTTCGCCCCAGAATAGGCATGCTAGGGTTCATGTGGTTAAATAAGTGAATGAAAGAGATTGAATAATGTTTTTTTTTCCTCTGTATGACATGTTCTATTCAAAAAAAGTTAGAGATTTTTTTCATTCTTTGGAACTATGGTTGGTGTCATTGAAGGCTGATAACTGGGACTAAGCTACTACTTGGGAAGGGCTATCATGTTGAAATATTATCTAGATATATAGACCTTTTCAAAATACCAAACTAGAGTTTTTCTGGCCTGGGCCCATGGACTACATTGTAAACACTTAGGTGGTGTTCTTATTTTGAGAAACATGGTCCCCGAATTATACTTTAGCACCCGGACCCAACATACTGTCATAGTCTGTCTCTCTGAGAAAGAAAAACACTCACATTCACACTGTTTTTCTTTCTCTCTGTCCACTCCTTCTGGATACTCACACAGTTTAATAGTCAACTGAACACCTGTCACCTGTTTCCACTTCCTTGTTAGTCCTGGCAAACTATTCATCTCACCTCATTCTTTTAGCTACTGTGACGTCACACCCTAGTATGTGCAAATAGGGGAACTCCATCACAGGAGTGTGCTGAGGGTGCAACTAAGGGTGCTTTTTGCACGGATTTGGCTCATTCGGGAATCGAGTCGGGAGCTTGAAAACCGCTATTTGGACATCCCGTGTTCATATTTCATGTTGCAGTTACCTGCACTACGATACTTAAAACATAGTTTTGCACAAGGACAACATAATATCACTGTATATACGAACGATCCATCTCACAAACTCAATGTCGATACCTGTGTTTGCGCCTCGGACCAAGGCCACGCCCCACAAATACCCATAGCCTATGTGTGTCTCAAATAATTCCCCCTCAACCAATCAGAAGCGGTCACCGCTGCATTCCACACACCTGAATATTGTGCCGTCATTAACTCCTCTCTGTATTTTAAGGGACTCCCTCTTTTTTTTAAATATTTATTTTCGGGCTTTTATGCCTTTATTATAGATAATTATAGAGGCTGACAGGAAATGGGGGGAGAGAGATGGGGATTGACACACAGCAAAGGCCGTCGGGGTCAGGACTCGAACCCGCGACGCGCTGTCAGGCTACATCATAGCCTAGGTGCCCAGACCGCTACACCACACACATTGTTATTGTGTTTCATGTTTCTTTCCTGTGTTGTCTGCCCTTTTAAATCTTAGTGTCTGTGTTTTTCTACATTTTTACCCTTGTCTGTCTGCCATAACCCTCATATAAGCTCTTGTCATTTTATTTAACCCCTTATACTTAGTTGACCGGAGTTGCCCAGGGCTCTGTACTAGTCTAGCCTCCTGACACACACACTGTGACACCTGACAATAAGAAGGAGGTACTGTAGGGATTCAATGTTTTGCCTAAAGACAATAGTAGATAACACCTGTGTGTTCAAGGTCATGTGTTCAAGTGTATGTGTGAAACAAATATTATCTGTTGCAAACCTGACCTTGAGCGGTGTCTCATTTTCAGATGTGTTGTTCTCAAACGGGTGACGGCTTAGGTGTGTCACTTCCAAAAAACATTTATGTTTTTGGAAGTGAGGTAACATTGGTCAAGCTAACATTGGTCAAGTGACACGTGACAATATGTAATATAAATAGGTAAGACGGGATTAATCAGGAACAGTACTGGCGGAGACCTGTGCTCCGAGGAGCACATTTTCTAGTTAAAGATATTTTTGTGGGCTTTTTGGCCTTTATTTATAGTTTCACAGTAGAGACATACAGGGAGAGAGAAATGGGAGAGACATGCAGCAAAGTTCGCCGGGAACGGGACTCGAACCCGCAAAGCGCTGTCAGGCTACATTGTTGCCTAGGTGCCCGGACCGCTACGTCAGCCGTCCGGGCCACTTCCGTAGTCCTTGAGTTGCAGAAGTGACCGGGACGTCGTCACATGATGACCCCCAGGGAACCCCCGTCCCGTCAAATGTTTGACGTTTGGTCACATTTTTCCCTAGAAGTTGCTATAGGCCTTTTGGGAGTGAGATTGTGTTGGGTTAGTTGACCAAATTGGTGACCAATCTGCCAGTAAGCATCTCCCACCGGGAGTGTGTAAGCGCCTCCATTACATACATACTCCTCAGTATCACACTCCACACCCAGTTTCAGTAGATGTGTCATACTATGTTGAGAGAGGAAAGAATGATGATAATCTCTCTCTCTGTCCAGACCGCTTCCTCTTTCAGTCCTTCTGTCAACAAGTATTCAGACAGTGATACATGTTTATTTTGTTATTTTGCCAGTGCACTCAATTGTGTGTGTGTATGTGTGTGTGTAATGCACGTATTACTACGGTATACTTGTGAGGGCTGAATGTCACCACAAGTATAGTAGAATAGGCTCTATGCACAGCAGCCATATTATCACTTCCTTCCCAGGTGTTACCAATGATACTAATGAAGGCTCTGTTCCATTTACACAGTGGTTTCCACGACCCCCATAACTCTGAGAGTGTACAAATGGAACCAAATGGACCCTTACGGGTCCATTTGGTTCCATTTGTACACTCTCAGAGTTATACACCTGTAAGGGGCCATTTGGAAGCCCATGAGGGTCCCTGGGCCCCAACTGTAGACCCACTGTGTGTAACAGAGTGTTTCCAGTGAGTCAACACCCTGACTCTGTTTGACCAGAATGGAACAGAGCCTTCATTAGTATCATTGGTAACACCTGTGAATGTCTTCATACTATGGCTGCTGTGAATAGAGCCTATTTGAGGAAATAGACATTGTGAGTACGATTTCGATTGCCCTACGAGATGAATGCTTGTTTTTTATGCTGAATTCACACCAGCAGCCTCATTTCGCTGCCATGTTATCAGAACGCGGTGAGTTTCAATGCAAAGTCTATGGAGGCAACACGGCCGCCACCTTTCGCACTGCGTCGGGGGACCGAGACAGAAAAAAACGCATCTAAGTTGCACAACCTCACCTTCGACGCTTTTGTGACAAACTTAACAAGAAGCACACTGTGCTCTGAAGTAGGCATGGAGTAGGCATACACTTGACCGCACAGAAATATATTGCTCTAAAGAAGTAGCAAATATTGATAACAAAGTTTTAAAATAGCAGTTTTGGGTATGAAGATTGTGCAACTTCGCCTATTTGTTTTAAATCAGCTGCCAGAGATGAGTGTCACGTGGCTGTGAGATCCGCTCAGAGCAACCGGTGTTCTCGCTGACCATGGTGGACTACAGTAGGCCTATATGCACACACTGGACAGAAACAGACTATATTATAAATTTGATTATAAAGTTGAAACTAACAGTTTTAGATAGATAGACAACTAAACAACATATAGCACGTAAAATGTATCTTGTTTAAAACTTTATGATAATTCCATACAGTCCATTTCTTCACCTTGGTATAGCTGACACACACGGTGACAAGCTACAAATGCTTGCATTGAACATTTGCTCGCAGCTGCTGGTTTGATTTCAGCGTTAGTTAAAAATATATATAGTTAGGCTTACGACTGGGTTAAGATACAGGCTAGGATTTGGTATTTAGAGGTTAGGTTTTGGGGTTGGGTTGATTTGTACTTAGTTACGCGTCATTGTTGCACAGTAAAAATATAGCAGATCTACAAGTTCACAATGTGTTGCTACTGTGTCACAGTGAGTTTGTAGATATTTTCAAAGCATAACGCTGCTGCTTAACAATTTAAACTTAACCTTTAGGGTTGAAAAATATAAAATAAATGATAAAAATGGCATTTCTAAAATTCTTCAACTATAGTGTGTGTGTGTGTGTGTGTGTGTGTGTGTGTGTGTGTGTGTGTGTGTGTGTTCAATTATTTACTCGAGACAAAAAAAAGTAAAAACAATATAGTTTCCAAAACAACAATGTGTCTTTATTTGCAGTGCTTCTACATTCAGACATCATATTTCTGTTGTTGCATAGTCCTTATTGCATATAATATTTGCTTTACAATCTCAATATGAAAAAATATAAGTGCGCTGTGCTGTATACACAAAAAAAATACATCATACAGCACAGTATTGACAGATACTGTGGCTGAGATGAAAACAGTACTGAAACTATCGGCACGGTGTTCAGCTGGCCTGAACTAATGCTGACTGGATTATAGGTTTATCAAGGCAGCACTGAGATTACGATTCTGAGGTACACAGTTGGTGTAATGCAGTACGATGTCACAGAGCTGGGCAATGAACCGAAAATACATCAAAACCCATATTCAGAACCAACTTAAAGTCTCACCATGTAACCTTTTTAAATTAATAAAATGTAATGTTGTCCAATCTGTATGGTAGAGTATGTTAATACAATATACCGTCATTTATATAATTGGGGTGGTTGTATTTTGTCTCCCTGCTCTTCTATTGAGACATATTGATCGTGTCAAAGGTCATGTCCCACCTAGACACAGGATCTGATCACCAATTTTGACCTGATGGTCAGGAATCAATTTATTTATTTAAAATCGTGGAGCAACGTATTATATCTATCTGGTATTGTACCCTTATCTTTGGTGTTTAGCTCAAGTTGTCAAGGTAGTTTTCTCTTGTTCTTTAACAATGACAACATTACAGCAATACAGCAGGCTATAGGTGCAGTTCCCAGACAAACCACTAGATGAGAACAGTTACTTGCAGCAAAAAAAAAATAAGGAAAAACACATTTTACAGTTACATCATTTGCTCTTTGGCTGATACATACTTTGGCCGTACAAAAGATTTAAGTTCATAGGTAGTATTGTCGAAGTACCATATTTACATGGACTCTGACTGTATTACATGATGTGGAGATACACTCTATGCAGAGACAAATGGAAATTAAAAACAATATTTCTAGTATACAGTACTGTAGATCATATAGTAGATATGACCTATGACAAGGGACCCCTTAGCTGAGGGAGAGATGAAGCGGGGACCCCCTCCGCTACATATTGGATTCCTGTTAATGTGTGTTTTCAGACATTTAACCACTTGAACCCTCAATAGGCTCTATGCACAGCAGCCATATTATCACTTCTTTCACAGGTGTTACCAATGATACTAATGAAGGCTCTGTTCCATTTAGTGTAGCACAGTGGTTTCCACGACCCCCACAACTCTGAGAGTGTACAAATGGAACCAAATGGACCCTTACGGGCATTTGGTTCCATTTGTACACTTTCAGAGTTACACACCTGTAAGGGGCCATTTGGAAGCCCTTCATTAGTATCATTGGTAACACCTGTGAATGTCTTCATAATATGGCTGCTGTGAATAGAGCCTATACTTATACGTACACCAAACCTCTTTGCCGAAAATAGCCGATCTACAAGCTTATTATTATTTTCTATCTACAAGCTCGCAACGCGTCACAGGCGCGTTGTGAGCTTGTAGATATGATATTTGCAGCTATTGTTTCTCCCATAATAGGGATGCTACAGGGTTCAAGTGGTTCATGTAAAATAAAAAAATAAAGTCCCTATCACACAAATACTATTTGTATAGTATCTCTGAGACCCCCTGTTGAAGACCCTTGATCTCTAATGATTACTATAACTATGCTACTGTGTATTATATAATACACAGTTCTAGATACACCAGATATACAGTGCTAGATGATAGATATTATCTACTCTGTCTACTGTATATGAGCCTCCATGATGTGGTCAGTTTTAGGTGTTATTGAACAATGACACATGAGTATAGGCAGTGGTGGAAAAAGTCCGGAATTAAAAATGTACTTGAGTAAAAGCACAAAAGTATTGGTATCAAAATGTACTTAATGTACCAAAAGTAGAAAGTACTCAATATGCAGAATGTCCTGTTTCACAATTAAGTTTTCAAATGTATAAAACATATTTTGAAAATAGCAGACCTACAGGCTCACAATGTGTGTTTTTTTCAAATAGCCTAAAATAGGGCTGAAGTGTGGAGTGAAAGTAGTATATCGGCTATTTTCAAATGGCCGAAATGTATACAGGCTATAGGGCTGAAGTGGTTAATGTATGTTTTGTAATAATAATCAAAATCTACCAAGTAACTAGTCAGTAAAGTTTTCAAATAATTGTAGTGGAGTAAAAGTACAGAAAAAAGTACTGAAAATTAGGAAAAAAACTAAAAATTGTACTGAAGTACAGTACTTAAGTAAATGTACTTACTGTAGTTACTTTCCACCACTGAGTATAGTCACCATAAAGACAGGCTTTTGTGTGTGTACAGTATGTGATTTTTGTGCGCAAATTTCTACACTATAATGTACATGCCATGCTGTAGTATCAGAACATGACATGTATAGTATTATGCTGATTCTAATTATTATTAGTCATTGTTAGTGTATAACCTGTACAAACAAATATAAACTTCATGTAAAATGGCATATAAAAAAGAGGCTTATTAAGAAAAAATACGTTGCAATCGTACAGTATGTGACTTTACGGAAATTTTAACCCAATAGGGTTGTTTTTGTTGTATTTTATCTGAATAACAATCCTTTAGGCCTTGAACAGTCTCGAACACTGTGCTACCAACAAGTCATAGTTCATAGTTAAGATCTACACAGTTTCTGTGTTTACTGTATGCGTCACTGTCTGGCTCATAAAAAGGTTACTATGAAATAAAGCGCATTAGGAGGGTAAATAAAGATTTCATGATGCATTTTAACGATATGATTAATTAAGTGTCTTTGGGAGGTATACTGTAAGATTCTAGTTCTTACTTGTTTTAGGGTGGATTTGCCTTCAGGGATAATCCAAAAAAAACCTAACAAAGATATCTTTGTTATTCTTTATAACCTGCACTAACCCAGCTTTCAACCTTCTGCTAGGCCAAACACTCGTTTGATGTGGAATATGAACCAATGGAATTTAATATAAAGTGCAGCCACCTTCCTTTCATGTGGTTCTGACCCTATATTTATGTACCATGTTTTATACCATTTCTTTAACACAGGGATGTGCATAACGAGGGTTCGATTTGAAAAAAAAAAGGGGGCGGGATACATTTTCTTAAACCCTTAAGCCCTATATACTTTGTCAACTTTTCCCAAAATAGGGACGTCAGGGTTAATGTGGTTAACATAAATGTTTAATTAAATCGTTAAATTGCGGTCTCATCAAACGTAAATATCAAACATATCAGACCGCCTACATTTCCCAAGAGGAAATGCTTGTCTGACCAGATGCAGGGTAAAAACACGATCCACCGCCGGTGATAAAAAAAACGAAGGACCAATATCAAAAGCAGAGGCATAGATTCCTCTCCTCTCAACAAATAGGCTCTATGCACAGCAGCCATATTGGATAGAAATTGGGCCTCTTCTTACTTCCTTAACAGGTGTTACCAATAATACTAATTAAGGCTCTGTTCCATTCTGGTCTCAAAGTGCGGTCCAGGGTTCCTTGAAGGGGTTCCAAATGGCCCCTTGCGGGTGTGTAACTCTGAGAGTGTACAAATGGAACCAAATGGACCGAGTTATGGGAGTCCTTGTAATTAAAAAGTTTGAGAACCACTGTGCTACACTAAATGGAACAGAGCCTCCATTAGTATCATTGGTAATTGGTAACACCTGTGAAGGCCCAATTTCCTTCCAATATGGCTGCTATGCATATAGCCTATCCAACCTGTTGGGTAAACCACCCACTTACAACCTTGAACGGGTTGTGCCCCGAAAAGTGACTTCAAGCAGTATAATACCATCAAACGTCCATGATGTCATGTAAAGTGCTGTCATCAAACAACCCATCTGGGAACCCATTCTGCATTGTTTTTGCCTCTGGGGGGGAACCGTGGATACCTCGTTGGCCTCTGCAGTTCATTAGAGCGACCTGTATCCGCGGCCGCCATATTTGGGATGGCACGCTATACCACTCAAAGTGTCTACTGACCAATCACAGCGCGTCTTTCCCAGGACTGGTCAGAATCCTGTTATATATATTTTTTACAACTAGATTTAGCTAAGTCCAGGAAAAGACGCGCCGTGATTGGCCAGTAGTCACTTTGATAGGCAGTTTGCCTTCCCAAAAATGGCGCCCGCAGACACAGACGCCCCTGAGTCGGAGGAGGCGTCTACCTTTAAATGTCTGGGGGGCTCCTCCTCCTTTTTTGTGGTGAAACGGGAACTTGTTTTGGCTCCTCCCCTTTCATAGTCCACTTCCTCCCGGGTGCTTCTGTGTTTATTCCTATTCTAACAACCCAACTACATGTTCAGGGCAGCGGTGCTGACAGATTATCAAACCACTATCCTGACAAATGACAAGTTCAGTATGAGCAGCAACAACAGCAGCGTCACGCGCGGCGGGTCGCCAACGCTCGGCGCCGCTACATTCCCTTCATCGTTGTTCCACTGCTCGTCCTCCTGCTGCTCGTCCCATGGGTCCGGCGGGCTCCACTTGCCCTCCTCCTCCTTCTCCACCTCCTCCACCACCTCCACCACCTCGTTCAGGCTGTCGCACTTGTCCCCGGCGTGGCCCTCGTAGCAGTGGCAGCGGAACCGCTGCGCCAGCAGCTGCAGCTCGTGCTGCGAGTGCCACCCCGTGACGGCGAACGCGCCGTCGTTGTTGCCCGACGGCTGGATGCGGTAGCTGTCGGCGCTCAGGTGGAGGTAGTGCGGCGCCCGGGGGGCGCGGCGCACGCAGCGCCCGTTGCCCTGGCACAGGAAGTCGCTGCACACCTCGGCGGCGCGCGTCACGTTGGTGATGTACTGGCCCAGCCGCTGGTAGAGGAACGACTTCACCTTGGTGCAGTTGAACTGTAGTGTGGACAAGACAGGTTTTAGAAGGTGCAATGGTTTAATCAAACTATTTGAAAATAATCGATTATAAAAATAAAGTAATGGATTTTGGGGGCAGAAATTTGCATCATAGAGGGTTAAAAAAAAGAGGGGAAAAAATACGTGTCACGATGTTATGCTATTTTTGCGTGACACCATTGTATGACGAAGTATAAAATATTGTTTAGGCGGTTAATCAAAGCGATCTACTTAATTGTAAAAAAAATAAAAAATATAGTATGTTTGCATTCATTCATTGATATTGTATCAATATTGTATATACATAAAACACGCTTCAAGATTATTCGATAATCGATAGTCGCTGCACACAGTTTTTGACAATGGCAAATTAAGTCAGAATGACTTTTTGATGAATGTTGTTCACATACTTTTGTGGATCACATGATTGCCTCCAAAAAAATCCAATGCCTTATAGGCCTACATTTCATAATGTTAGGGTGAAATCACAATAGATCATACAACAATGACCGCATGATGTCAGCCAGTGGCTCTGCTGTCAACCACCTATTGTCTTGCTTCTCTATATTTATAACGTTGGCTTGTCTCGAGCAGCTCCAGAAACAAAACATTGTGTCTGTGAATGTGCGCAAGAAGAACACTTGACAGCCATGCATCCTGTCTCTCTACGTCTCACTGTTATGAATGGCAGCCGTTCTGTCAACACTGCTGTCATGTCAAAACACTACAGGGGTGGGCAACCTTTTTGACATGAAGTGCCATGTTTTTATTGATTTTAGTCAGTGTGCCATGTCAACATTACGTTTAATTATAACACCACATAAAAATGTAATGTTTCCAACAGATTTTGATTGTCCATATACATAACAACCTTTATGTTTTTCTTCTTTTTAAATATTTTCCTTCACATCAGGATGCAATAACCCTTCCTATTTCCCAGACTTCCTCCACAGTCAGAGTTCAGAGTTTGAATGAATGTAGAATAAAGTGAAGGATGCAATTTGCATACAAATGTGAGGGGACTTAATTTAATTGACAATTTCTCTTTCTTAACCCATTAAGACCGGGGACGCATCTGCGTCTCATTTTAAGATACAAGCTCATAGCGAAATCTGAAAAAATATTTTCCAGATTTTTTTCAAAAAACTGTTTAGATTTAGATTTTTTTAAGAATCACCTCAGGTCTTTGGGTTAAATGAAAAACACCTCTCTCTCACACTTGTGCCAGTGATCACCCTCCCCTGTGCCAATGCTGGCACCTGCGCCGCCCTAAGTGTGCCTACCCCTGTGTGAATGGCAGATCATCAATGCATGGGTCTGATATATGACAACTCTAACATCCCCTATTCTGTGGCTAACGTTCAGTGAAAATAGACGGTTTAGATCGACTATTTTCGGTGAAGATACGGGTGTGTAGATCGACTACTTTTGGTGAAAATATTTAGTGTAGAGCGAAAACAGGAGGGGGCCTAGTAACCCTTGGGAATCTGGTCAACTACGTATTGCGATTTGTGCTGTTTCAACGTGTCATTCTCTTCCTTTGTCACATAGTAGCAGATCTACAAGCTCAAAACGCACCACTTTGTACCGTGTTTTGAGCTTGTGGATCTGCTACTTTTGATACTTGTGTGTGACGCTGTAGTATGATCAAGTATTCTTAATTTACACAAGTTTAAATATGGAGATAAAAGGTTTCTGCCCAACAGCAGTTTGGACAAGAACGCCACCAAGTGGACAAAGGATTCAACCCCCTGCACTTAAAGCCTAATACTGTACTAGTACTAAAGTAGAGGGCTAGAGGCACACACCTGTCCCACATCCACACATAATATGTTAAAACTAATATCAACTTAAGTGAAGGCAAATGGCAATTGTTCAGGGATATTAAATCAAGTTCTGGGTCTAAAGTGCACTAAGATGTGTTAGTATTATTATGGTGGTTGAGTTAGACTTACCCTGGACGAGGTGAGGTTGAGGTCTCCCCAGATCACAAAGCCAGCAGCCCCCAAAGCAGCACTCTCACCAATGGTGTAGATCAAGTCTTTCTGTAAAATATGTCATGAATATAATGTAGCTTTACACAAAATACGTCATGGAGATTACTTATGCAACTGTTTGCTACCGTCATTGATAACACATGCCGGATTGAGAGATGGATGTTTGGACTGGAAATGCTGTGAATATTAAGTGAATTGAATATTGGGAGATACTTTTTCAGTGTGTCGATGTTTCTCCTTTTCGTTGTTCCTTCATCCTGACCTTAAAACTAATATTAACTTAAAGCAGCACCTGAAACCAGTTTGATTGGATGTGCACACCATTTGATGTGTACTTACTTTCTATCTCCACACGATGGTGCTAAAGAACAGGTACTGCTACCAAAGAGTATAGTTCCACTGACCACATACTTTCTGTTTGTCTGTACACTGCTGTCATTCTCAGACAGTGGAAGTTAATTTACTATGGAGAGGAAATCCCACAGACTCCATAGAGAGTTCTATGTTGTCTAGACCAGGGGTCTTCAACGTTGTTTTGGTCCAAGGACACGAGAGAGAGAGAGAGAGAGAGAGAGAGAGAGAGAGAGAGAGAGAGAGAGAGAGAGAGAGAGAGAGAGAGAGAGAGAGAGAGAGAGAGAGAGAGAGAGAGAGAGAGAGAGAGAGAGAGAGAGAGAGAGAGAGAGAGAGAGAGAGAGAGAGAGAGAGAGAGAGAGAGAGAGAGAGAGAGAGAGAGAGAGAGAGAGAGAGAGAGAGAGAGAGAGAGAGAGAGCTGATTGGTTCCTCACTACTTCGGAGGGAGTGAAATCCAATCACAACTGAGCGGTTCCAGACCAAATCTGCAGAGGGCTTTTTTTTTTTGCAAGGCTACCCTGGTCTAGATTGTACAATGTTGTCAACTAACCAAGTCAAACCATGTTGATAAGATTTCTTTTTACAATTTCCCCCCTTACCGTTGTGAGGAAGGCCATGGCCTCGTCCCTGTAGCCCAGCCTCAGATACACGTAGGTGGGGAGGTCGTACTCCCGCGAGGTAAGCGAGGCGGTCCGCAGCGACTCCCGTATCCTGTGCTGGGAGAAGTGGCGGTTGCTGGCGCTGTTGGAGTGGCTCTTCCTGATGGCCACGGAGGGGAACAGCGCCGTGCTGCTGTTCCACAGCCACAGCAGGTCGTCGTTCCTGAGGCTCTCCAGCAGGGGGCAGAAGCCCGTGTAGTTGCCGTCGTGCAGGTTGTAGTTGTGGCAGTCGGGGTAGAGGTAGTAGCCCCAGAGGCCGTTGGGGCGAAGGCGCGCCCCCAGCTGGACGGTCCTCTGCATGAAGAGCCGGGCGCTCTTCTCGAAGCGCCGTCGAGCCAGCTCCTCGACCTGCCGCCAGCCAGGAGTTTTGAGAGAGAAATGTATACGTAAGCAACCATGTCTATGATACAAACAAGCCCAAAAGAAGCGACTATTGGCCACATGAGCACTTTAAACCTTTATGTATCGAATCAAATACACAATTTGGGGGTTCTTGCCATGAAAATGTTTGAGAACCACTGACTTAAACAAGATTAGGAAACGAGCCCAAATAATAATAATAAGCAACTACACTTTAGAAACAGGCCCCAAAACCCGCAACCCGCAATAGGCTCTATGCACAGCAGCCATGTTATCGCTTCCTTCACAGGTGTTACCAGTGATACTAATGAAGGCTCTGTTCCATTTAGTGTTGCACAGTAGTTCTCAGATTTTTGAATTACAGATTTCCACGACCCCCATAACTCTGAGAGTTTACAAATGGAACCAAATGGACCCTTACGGGTCCATTTGGTTCCATTTGTACACTCTCAGAGTTACACACCCGTAGAGGGCCATTTGGGAGTGTTTCCAGTGAGCCAACATGCACAATATCAGCACCCTGACTCCGTCTGACCAGAATGGAACAGAGCCTTCATTAGTATCATTGGTAACACCTGTGAATGTCTTACAATATGGCTGCTGTGCATAGAGCCTATTACCAAGCGACTTTACAGAAAAAGTAGCCTAACGTCACTCATAATAACAAGCGGACATGGCAACACTGACCTGCGGCGCCGTCACGTTGATGTAGGCCTTGGATATCAGCTCGCGGGACTTGCGGCGGTAGATGTCCTTCTTGTGCCAGTTGCGGCTCCACTGGGGGCGCCAGTACTCCCAGTCGATGACGGCCAGGCCCCGGAAGTCCTCCGACGGGATGAAGTGTGTGATGTCCTGGAAGGTTATTGTAGTTTAGACATTTGTCATTATTATTATTATATGTTTTTAAAGGTTTGCTAGTTTCGTTTTAGTTTAGGTTTATTAGTTTAGCGGTAGTTTTCCCAATATGGGGTATTTGTCACAGGCGAGATTCCAAAATGTCAGAAAACTATTGTGAAAGTAAAAAAAACACATATTCACAAATGCATAGTTAAAACTGGCACAGTTAAACAAGATAGATTTCATATAAAATGAACAATACTTATGTAGAATACAAGAATGCTTGCCCCAAAACCCACTCACCCGCGGTCAAATCTGGCTACCTCGGAACAGTCGCCACCATGTAGGCCTATTCCTAAACGTAACCTCAGTAAAACTATGCCTAAACCTAACCTTATTCCTAACCTTAACCTCAGTAAAACTATGCCTAAACCTAACCTTATTCCTAACCTTAACCTCAGTAAAACAAACAAGAATAAGAAACGCTGGAGGCGAGAGGTCCGGCAAAAGAAATGGGGGCGAGTGGGTTTTGGGGCGAGTGTTTCAGTTACCCTTATGTATGGAATAAATTGACAAAGACTAAAACTAAGGAAATGTTCTCTATGATTTTAGTTAGTTTTGTAAACACACAATACAGTTTCAGTTGGTTTGTTTTAGTAAAGCCTCGTTTGTATGTTTTCAAGTCTAGTTTGAGTTATTTTGTTAGTTTTTAGTTAAGTATAATAACCTTGCCTGGTAGGCCTTGAACAGGTGGAAGTCCAGGCTGCAGTTCTGGGGCAGGCCTCCGTGCACAGGGACACCTTGCTCTGTGTAGTAGGGGTAGTACCTGTAGGGTTGGAACCATCATAGCATTTTAATTATCAGACAAATAATTGCGATTTAATTGTGTTTTTGGCATTTAACATTGGAAGATACAGTATGAAATTACATTTCTGTTTGCCTGCTTAGGCTTTGTAAACGACAATTGCACAGGGCAGATATGACAAATAACTTAAATATACACAGAAATGAATGGTACTGATAATACGATGACCAAAACAGGCCATATATTTTAATAAATTTATACTTTAAAAAAAATAAATATATATAGCGGAAATGAGCTTGTCGATCTGCTATTTTCACTATTTTTTGATATTTAAAAATGTATATATACCCGGGGACCCCCTAGAACCCCCCCCAAGTACTCCTGGGTATCCCCGGACCTCACTTTGAGAACCACTGGTCTAGAGGGTTTAAGTGTTTAATTGGGACAGGCCTAGTAGTACTCTACCCCAGTCGGTTGGCGTAGAAGATGGTGACGTTCTGTCCCGTGCGGACGGCCCGCGGGCTGCCGTGGATGTGGAACAGGTGGTCCAGGTTGGCGGTGACGTTGTACTTGAGGGTGCACATGTCCAGCGGGGCGTTCCAGGCGGCCACGAAGGGCCGGCGGCCCACCAGGGGCAGCTTTGCGGGCTTCTGTCCGAAGGCGGCGTGGAAAAGGAGCAGTAGCCAGGAGCAGGTGAGGGCGCAGGCCACCGGCACCGCATGGTGGGGGGATGTACCGCCCACTGGCACCGTGGGCATCCTGGGGGGGCGGGGTTTGGGGCGGTCAGGGATCTGGCTGGTCAGGGAGAGGTTCTTCTGTCAGTCATCCTGGACAGAGTGACAGAGATAGATACATTCATTGATAAGAACATCATTGTGTAGCATTTCACTCTTAAAGGTAGGGTAAGTGATTATTTTTTTTGGTTAAAACAAAAAGTGTTTTGTTAAAATGTTAAAGCACTCTATTCTGATTGTAATCATTGCTGTATAGTGTTTGCTCAGTAACAGTCTCTCCAGCTCTTTAATAAACGAAATATTCCAGCCAATCAGGGATGAAAGACTACCCATTTATCAGCTTCATTTGTATAGTGTTCCAATTTTGTCTGCATCACTTCCAATTTCTCGAGTTTAAGCTGTATCCTGACTGAGTTCTCCATCCTGATTGGATACAATTGATATCCCGACCTGAAAATACATTTTCTGTAATAAAGAGCTGGAGAGACATGGAGACTCTTGTTTATTAAAGAGCTGGAGAGACATGGAGACTCCTGTTACTGAACAAACACTCTATAGCAATGAGTAGCCTACTATCAGAATATAGAGCTATTTAACACTTATTTTAACCAAATAATCACTTACCCTACTGAATTGTTGTAATTACTAGGGGGGTGGCACAATTGGACATTATACTGGATATGTGCTCTTTAAATTTTAGCACTGTGTTTTCAAACTTGTCCCCTAGTGTTGAATTAAGACTCTGGTGTGTTTGAAGGCGTGTAGTTGTGAAACATAATACAATACAACATGGTTTCCAAACATCAGACACATTGCAGAGATCTGTGATAAATTATAAAAACATCATTGGAGTGAGAGGCCAGCTTTTTTCATGGTCTCCTATTAATTCTACCATAAAGTGTCCCAAATTACCTGATTCCACCCTTAAAAACATATTTTCTGCTATGGTCTGTTACTCGGTCATTCCTAAGATGTTATTTGCAGATGTTGTTTAACAATGGGAAAGAAAAACTCCATCAATTGCAACAGAGCAACTGTATCCTTAACCACTTTCAACCTGGCTGGCATCCCTATTTTGGCCATGTCATAGGCAAGAGTTTTAAAAATGTGACTCGTTGTGCAATTTTTTGCTATTTTTGCACGACACATTTGTGCAACAAACTATAAAACAGGGCTTACAGTACATATATAAATCAGGAGTCTTCAATGTTTTTCAGGCCAAGGACCCCTTAGCTGAGAGAGAGATGAAGCAGAGACCACCCACTACACAACTTATTGTATACAAATGTGTTGCAGATTAAATATGGCTTCATAGACTTGTTTACCTGACACACATTGTGTTTTATATTAACCCATTAAAACCAGGAAAGCATCTGTGTCACCTTAGATTTTTGAGTTGGCGATTCAAAAATAGCAGATATACAAGCTCACAGCACTGCTGTTTTTGGACATTTAAAAAAAATCACACAAAGATTTGGCGTACCCCCTTTGGTTACTCTTGAGGACCCCCGAGGGGTCCCGGACCCCCTTATTGAAGACCCCTGATAATAATAGATCCAAGAATTGGCCCTCTTCCCACGGTACCCTTAGGTCAAAGGTTGCAGACGGGAGTGACAGTTGACACCCAGGACCGGGACCTCTGTCCTCAGTTGTACATGTCAGTCCATGCTCACGACTAGCCACACCGTGACCAGAGCGTTAGCCACCACATGCCCATAATCACAGCCTCTTCTGCCAAATGTCTGTGCATGAAATCCCAGCGATGGACGTTTGTACAGTTTGTACAGTGTGTCTGCGGACTTTCTTATATTTTCTGTCTGCGAATGACACGCTCTAACTCAAAATGTGACCAATTTGGTGTGGCTCCCTCCTCACTAAATTCTGCTTTTGAATTGTTTAACATTGCAACACATTCTTTGTAATTCGTTTAGATTCGAGCTCAAAATTAGCTGGACCTTGCGCTAATTGCCCTCTGTATCTGGTACCACATGTCCCATATCCGTCTTCAATGAATAATACATGTACATCATTCACCAGTATTCTAGCTTGATTCATAATTCTAGTTTGTCTCATGATTGCCGTTTCAAAGCCATCATTTCTCTCTACAGTATAGATGTGGTAGATAAAACTTGTTTCCAGTGTTTAACTAACGGTATCAGTTTTCCCAAAGTCTTAACCACTGCTGTAACTGTGTGTAGCCTACAGTATGCTGTAAATGTATGCATTTTAATAGATTTCCTATTCCAGCTGATGAGGGAAAACCACTTCTCTCTCCATTCTTTGAGTGTGACTCCTGAAACCTTGGCAGAATAAGTCTCTTTCCTATGGGGGGGGGTGGGCTATAGAGGGGTGTGGGGGGTGGGCATGGCACTAGACCGACCGACTCTTGAGGGAACACCGCACTCATGGAACTAATCATCAGTAACCATGGTGATAATAACAGTACATGTGCACTTTATTAGCCCCTTAATCATAAGGTTGAGAGGTTGTATGTGTTCCTTTATTTGGTGTCTTGTAAAAGGCGGAAAACGATTGAAACAAGTTACTGAAAAAAATGAATCTAATAAATCAGTTACAAAGGCCTCATCCCTCAATAGTTATGTGATTGTGTGGAAAATGGGGCTCTGCGATCTGAAAGCTCTTTCTTTTCAGCTTTTTTGAGGTTTTTGCCGTCATCCACATAGAGCCAAGAGCGGGGATGATGATGAAGCCACATCCTGTACAGTAACAATCAAAGACATGCATGCATGGCTCTGTTAACTGTACACTGCAGTCACTGTACCCAACTGCATGATGGTGACCACTTCATAACCACTTCAGCCCTATTATTTGAAAATAGCCGATCTACAAGCGACACGTTGTGAGCTTGTGGATCGGCTATTTTCAAAAGATCCTTTCATACATTGTAGACATAATGATAACTTGTGAAACATTCTGCATAATGAGTACTTTTACTTTTGGTACTTTAAGTATATGTTGATGCCAATACTTTTGTACTTTTACTCAAGTAAATTTAGATTGCCGGACGTTTACTTGTAACTGGGTAATATCTACATTGCAATATTGATACTTTTATTTAAGTATAAATGTTTAATACTTTTTCCACCACTGCTGTTATGTTGGCTGAATATGTCGGATAACGGTGGTTCTCAAACTTTTCCATGTCAAGGACCACTGAATTAATATGAATTCGGCCGTGGACCCCCATCTGATAATACTTTGTGCCTGGAAGACCCCGCCATAGCCTACAAGATTTGTGTTGTTTCAAAAATATTCAAAAAGTTATTTTGTTTGTAAGTTATTTTGTTGTTGTTTTGCTAACATAAGTGTTAAATAGCTGTAGAGTGTTTGTTCAGTAACAGTGTTAAATAGCTCTATATTCTCATAGTACTCATTGCTATAGAGTGTTTGTTCAGTAACAGGAGTCTCCATGTCTCTCCAGATCTTTAGTGAACGGAAAATGCATTTTCAGGTTCTCCTGATTGGATTGGATGAAATTGGTGACCTACTGTACGTGAAAATGAATTTTCTGTTTAATAAAGAGCTGGAGAGACAGGGTGATCAAACACTTTGTAGCAATGATTACTATCAGAATATAGAGCTTTAACTTTTTTTTAACCCAACAACTTACAGCTCCTTTAATTTAGGTTCAAGGTCATCAGGTCATTATATGATGAGACGAGACGGAGTAACGACACATACAGTAGTGCATGATGGAGTGCATGTATATACATTTGGCTCACTGTCAAACTCGGTTATTTCGGTCAAGAACCCGAGCCCTCTTTGTGATCTGGTAGCAATTAAGATAAGATGATGTTTACAGTGGTTCTTATGGAATGCCTTTGCTCAAATAATTTCAGCAAGACCGCATCCCGTTTTAAATATAGAGCATTTAAATGAATATCAGCTTCATCAGTGTCACTTTCAGGATCCCAGGATCTCATACAAGAACCAGTTCTTTGCTTTCATTTTTTCCCCCACTGTCTTCATATTTTGAATTGGATCCATGTGAACCACACAACTCCACTTGATTGTGTGTGCGTGTGTGTGTGGTGAATCGAACCCGGCACAGTCTGAAAACTAGACTCCACCTCACCTCTTCAGACTCCACCTCACCCCCTAGCACTCACCACCTCAGACTCCACCTCACCCCCTAGCACTCACCTCTTCAGACCCCACCTCACCCCCTAGCAAAAAACATCAAAAGTAGCAGATCTACAAGCTCAAAACGCGGCGCGAAGCGACGCGTTTTGAGCTTGTAGATCTGCTACTTTTGCTGTTTTTAAATGTGAATCTTGAATCGTAACAGTTTTGGAAATATAAGGATTCCACCCAACAGAGTGTAATATAGATGGACAAATACTGTTTGCTTGACCACATGTTTGGAATATTATTTAGATAGCATCGTGTTTAGATAGATGTTAGGTTTGATGGTTTCCTTACTTTGAAGAACTAATTTGTTTTCTTCACACTCTAGTTATGAGACCATTCAGCCTGTCGTTTGCTGATTGTGGTTCATGCTACTCTCATACTTTTAAGTAATTATGGATCAGAGCTTCTGATAAAAAAGAGTGTTTGGTTGGTTTTGTTGGGACCAATAAATTGCTGTGGTTGAAATTAGGGTAAGGAGGACAGAGAGGGTTCGCAGCTTGGACATGGGTTCAAAATTGCACATTGCAAGCATTGTGTTTTTCAACAACTAAATCACAATTTGATCAGGAAATATTCTAGTTCAGACGTCAACATAACACATGACAACATCATACAGCTCACAATGTGGCACATGTTGTTGTGAGCTTGTAGACATACTACTATTTTTGAAATTGTTTGAAAATTGTTTAAAACTTTTGAAAATGTTAGCCTGTAATGACATGGTGTGGCCAGAGTGTAGAAGAGAGAGTTGCGTCATCTCGCCACAAAGCGGGATGTTGCCTCCTGCAGTTCCAAACATTGGAACTTCCTCATTGAGATAGAAAGAGCACTTCCGCATTCCATTCTTACAATGGGAGTCAACGCTAGTGTCGTCACTCTCATAGTTCTATTATGCTGGGTGTGGCGTCCCATGAACTAGAGAGAACCTTATAAGAGACAAATGATGATGACCCAGAGTTGTTGCACCTTATGTTTACTTTGCTCAAAAGCATACATTTAATACCTCACTAGTTTTTTTCTGTGGCTTGTTGTTTGCACCACCGGAGGATTATCGATCAATCTAGACTTCCTGGACTTTGTTTTAAATCTACAGTATCCTATTTGATTTGATTTGGTGGTGGTTGCATTTAGCTAATGTGCCTTTTAGTGTAAACATTTTGGTGCACCAGTGGAAATTCGATCTGAATAGAAAGGAACCCCTAGTGATAATGACGCGCTCTGCCCATTAACCACTTCGGCCCGATTTTATACTGTGTACCTTGTACGATGTTCATCGTATGATGGTGTCGCGCTGCAAAGACATCTACAAGCTCACATCGCAACTTTTAGACATTTTTAAAAGATGTTTGCCTATAATGACATGCCCATAATAGGGATGCCAGTGTGAACATGGAATTTGTTCAATATGCGTAGAATATTTGCATGCAACGTGCAATTTCCCACCCAGGACCAAGTTGAGAGCACTCTCCATCCTTATCCTGAACTTAACCACAGCAATTGATTGCTCTGGACCAATCAAATGGCATAGGGTACCTATATAGGCATCCTCATTGAAATGTACATAGGGCAGGAATATCTGTTTGTACCAGTACTAATGCCATGTTGTACCCATTTAGCTTCACATGTAGCAGGGAAATTCCTACCTACCCCAGTGCATTCCTACCCACCCCAGTGCATACAACCCTGGAGCCAGGTTGTATGCACTGGGGTTACACAGGAAATGGCATCCCTGGTAGCACTTTATAATAACTAATAACTACTAGACCATAACCGGTCGACGCATCCGTGGGGGGATATGCGCACATGATCTGGCAACCCGGGAGGCAGTTCGTCCCATAGCTGGGCAGCCCCGTAACCATGGCGACATTCTTTGACACAAAAGCACTAATAAGAAGCTGAGATTTGATGAAATTGAAAAACGGGCTTCACAGTTAAGTTCAGATGGTAATGGTCAATGGCTGTGTGCAAAATCAGAGCAATTGGTCCAGCCACTGAGGAGAACCGGGTAGCTTCACCTACTCACTCACTCACCACTACAACCGGACGGACAGAGGTTACTAGAATTATAGTAGGATACCATTAGTTAAGTTAGTTAGTAAATACTTAATTCATCATGAATTTGTCATTTGTAAAGCATTACAATTACACATACTAGGCATTAGTAAACTGTTATAAACGTTTCAACTACACACTATTTAGATAAGCATTTTCTATATCACTGCTTCTCAGTTATGAATGCTTTCAGGCATAGATACTGTAGTCCTGACTTTAGATGGGCTCACACAAAATAACTAACGGCTGGTGATTACCTTAATAAATCACGAGTCATGAGTATGAATAAGTGTTTATAAAACGTGTAACACTCTCACTAGCCATGTCTAAATCTTGTATAGTTATTATAAAGTGCTACCGAATTCCTCCACCTGGCTGCATTCATGCCATGCTCTGTCTATCCACTGAGCTACACAGAGAATGACAGTTCACTCTCTGGCCATGTTGGTGCCATGTTCTTCCCATTTATGTTGTTGTATTTATATTGATGTTTACAGGGAATAGAAGTCATAACCCAGGCTATAGTGTCCGTCAGTGCCATGTTCAGCCCAAGTTATACAGCTTGGAAAGGAACAATTGTGGCTGCAGCTAAAGGGATGAATATGATCTGGGAACAGGCTGCCAAGCAGACTCTGGAATGCCAAGAACTGGGAGAGACATCCTGGCTCGTGTGTGTGTGTGTGTGTGTGTGTGTGTGTGTGTGTGTGTGTGTGTGTGTGTGTGTGTGTGTGTGTGTGTGTGTGTGTGTGTGTGTGTGTGTGTGTGTGTGTGTGTGCCAGTGGGATGTAGGTCCAACTAAAGAGACATGCATCTATATAATAAGTAATTTTTGCATGCAGGTGATACCTTTGCACAGCTTATATTAACCACTTAAGACTGCTATCGTTGCTGTTGGGCTGAAACCTCCACATCTCCATATTCTAACTTTTAATTTTTTTGTAAATTAACACCCTACTTGATCATACTACAGTGTCACACAAAAGCATCAAAAAGTAGCAGATCTACAAGCTCGAAACGCGGCGAGAAGCGACACCTTTCGAGCTTGTAGATCTGCTACTTTTGCTAATTTTTAAGTTGAATTCAGAAAAGTAACAGTTTTGGACATACAGTATGGGGTTTCCAGTTTCCACCTGACAGAGATGATATACTTTGTAACTCAAATAGTCGGTCTACAGGCAGATCTACAAGCTCACAAAGTGTGAGCTTGTAGAGCTTTTTTTTATTTTATTTTTTTACATTTTGTATAATATAATATGTATAATATGTGTTTTCCACAGATACAGCATGAGGGGGCATAATTCATTTAGGAATGGATTACCCAGATGTTAATCAAACTCAACTGCTACAAACGACATTAAAAAAAGAAAAGTCACAGAATGCGGTTCAAAAATAGACATTGCGTGATTCATGGCCTCACACAACATGAGTTTGAAAAAAACAAAAAAGCTCTCAGGGAAAGAACCTTGATATTAAAAAGTCTACATAACTCCACAGCGTGAGGTCAAACGTCATAACTCTTCTTCTGCAAGACGATTGGCTCCAAAATAAGTTGGTTTGCCACCCAGACTATACGACCCAAGGGCACAATGTAGAAGATAAATAGTGGAGCTAGAGTTTGGGTTTGTGTTGGATTGTTCTCCGCTGGATGACTAAAACAGCTGGATGACCTCACATGAATGATGCTTTTGGGGATTTGATGCCCTGGTTTTTGCCACATCAATTTAGTTTTGTTTTCCAGAGAGGGAGGGAAAAGCTAAATACTAAGATGGAAGAAAAGAGGGTCGGATTACAGTATGAGCAAAATGAAACAAAGCAAAACGGATCACTTTCCCCATACTTGAAAGAGAGTTCAAGTATGGGACTTTTCATAGGTATTTAGGTATGCTCTATATATAGGCCTAGGCCAGTGGGTCGAGACCCCCAGTCCCCAGGGGGGTTCCTAAATTATTTTTGGGGGGTCCCCAGATGATTAGCTTGATGTGCAACATTGTTTTCTCACTCAGCAGTAAACAAACCTTTATACAGGGTATCTGCACATTTCTAAAGTTACAATTTAATGACTTTTAAGACCTTCTTTATACCAAATTGGCGAAATTGTCAAATATTACGTAAGAATGAAGCAAATATTGTGAAAATAGCCGATCTACAAGCTCACAACAGAGTCAAGGCTCTTGGCCTAGGCAGTGTGTCCCTCAAATCACTTCTGAAAAGAGCGTTCATTTCCTCGCCTCTCTTTTATCCTTGCTCATCTCCTTTTATGGCTTTTTTAATGTCTTCTATTTGTTATTTTATCTTCACATTTCTACTTGTTCCTGTTTTTTTATCTTTTGTTATGCTCCTTGTTTTTGTAAAGCACTTTGTAACCATTGCTTCGAACAACGCTATGCAAATGACGTTTATTGTTATAATTATTGTATTCTGCTGAGTTATAGCTTCCATTCCAGCAAGATTATAGGAATGTATGTTGAAGAATTGCATTTGTAAACAAGACACAGTCACAGGGAGGAGGACAATGATTATTACAGTAGCGTGTCTTGGCACTGTGCCAACACCTTTACCCTCCGGTGAACTGCTTCCCTCTCAGGAAGCAACCAGCGTTGCCAGATTTTGCGAGAGAAATAAGCAACCAGGTGTATGAAAACAAGGCCAAAAGAAGCGACTATTATAGGCCACATCCGCACTTTAAACCCTATATACATCGGCCATTTGAAAATAGACAATCTGCAAGCTGTTGTGAGCTTGTAGATCTGCAATTTTAAAACGAATATTGGAGAAAGACACAATCTAGTAAAGTGTGTGTGTGTGTGGGGGGGGGGGGGGGGGGGGGGGGGGGGGGGGCGGCCTCCGTGGACAACTACATATTAATTTTGGGGTCCTTGACATGAAAATGTTTTAGAACCACTGGTTTAAACAACATCAGGAAGGAAGCCCACATAATCAACTGCACTTGTTTAGAAACAAGCCCCAAAAAAACGCAACCACCAATATTTACAAGCGACTTCACACGAAAGACAAGCCAAAGTCTCTTATAATAGCAGACATGGCAACACTGGAAGCAACTCCAACGTTGTAAACACAATCTGTCACTCTGGCCCACACTGTGTTTGGCCTGGACTCATCACCCTATCCTCTGTGTACAATCCTGACCTGAAATCCTGTCACATAATTACACTTACAACCTGTGGTGGCGAGTAAATAAGTACATTTACTCAAGTAGGGCTACTGTACTTAACCACTTACACCCATATGGGTAACTGAGTCCCTCAGGGCTCAGTGTCTTTTGTGTTTTCTGTTGTTGTGGGGAAAGCTTTCGCTGAAAATAGCCGATCGACAAGCTCACAATGTGACGCGACGTGTCGCATTGTGACCTTGTCGATCTGAATAAGTGTTAAATAGCTCTATATTGTGATCATGTACTCATTGCTATAGAGTGTTTGTTCAGTAACATGTCTCTCCAGCTCTTTATTAAACAGGATTCCTGACATGCATTTTCAGGTCAGGATACCAATTTTATCCAATCAGGATAGAGAACTCAGTCAGGATACAGAATAAACAAGTGAAATTGGAAGTGATGACACAAAGACATGAGCAGACACAATTGGAAATGGAACACTTTACGCTATTCAAAAATAACCGATCTACAAACTCACAACTTTGAAACAAAAAAAATAAGTATGCATATTTTGAGTACATATTTGACTGCTCAGTACAATTTTGAATACCTGGAGGCCCTTCACTTGCAACAGAGTATTTCTGCATTGTGGAGTATACTTCTTCCACCACTTGCTTACAAACCTAACTATCACTAAAACAAACTATGTGTGAGGAAGGCTTGTCATACCACTGTACTATCTCTCTCTCTGTATGAGGAAGGCTTGTCATATCATGCTACTGTACTATCACTCTAACTAGACTTAAGGCCAGTCAACACCAATGCAACTACTTGCAACCATTATCCCCAAATGGCACCAGTCTGCAACTGGTCAGTCCAGACGACTGCAAGTCTCTTAAACGGTTTTGTTGCAAGGAGTTGCATTGGTGTGGACTGGCCTATAGTTTTACTGAGGTTACGTTTAGGAATAAGGTTAGGTTTAGGCATAGTTGCGAACGCGGAAGGAGGCGCGGCGAAGCCGCGCCTCCGCCCAAGTGGAGCATACTATGAAACTCTGCTCTCATTGTGTGTCTGTGTGCAGTATGTGTGCACTGCACTGCCTGTGTGCAACCAACAGAGCGGCGCCAGAGTGCAGTCAAAACACACACACACACACACACACACACACACACACACACACACACACACACACACACACACACACACACACACACACACACACACACACACACACACACACACACACACACACACCAACAGAGCGGCGCCAGAGTGCAGTCAAAACACACACACACACACACACACACACACACACACACACACACACAGTCCGTAAATACACAATATTTTCCAGCTGCGTTCGCTTCCAGCGTTCGCGCGTCTTACTTGTTTTAAATTTAGGAATAAGGTAGGTTTAGGCATAGTTTTACTGAGGTTACGTTTAGGAATATGGTTAGGTTTAGGCATAGATTTACTGAGGTTACGTTTAGGAATAAGGTTAGGTTTAGGCATAGTTTTACTGAGGTTACGTTTCGGAATAAGGTAGATTTAGGCATAGTTTTATGTTTAGGAATAAGGTAGGTTTAGACATAGTTTTACTGAGGTTACGTTTAGGAATAAGGTTAGGTTTAGGCATAGTTTTACTGAGGTTACGTTTAGGAATAAGGTAGGTTTAGGCATAGTTTTACTGAGGTTACGTTTAGGAATAAGGTAGGTTTAGACATAGTTTTACTGAGGTTACGTTTAGGAATAAGGTTAGGTTTAGGCATAGTTTTACTGAGGTTACGTTTAGGAATACCTGGTGGCAACCGTTCCGAGGTGGTTGGATTTGACCCGGGTTGAGCGTTATTGTATTTCTGCTACATCTCTCTCTCTATGTGAGGAGGTCTTGTCATACCATACTACTGTACTCTACTATCACTCTCTCTACGGATGGGGGGGAGATGAAAGCCAAAGTGCACCAATAAACAGAAATGAGCATTTTATAGGAGGTTGTAATGCAAGTTAATTCACGCTATTAAACCTACTCGTCTCACCACCAGCACTGCGTGCTCCCAGTCCCACCCCAAACTTCCATGTTCTTGGCCCTTTGAAAATGACTTAATGACTTAAATTGAATTAAATAAGAGGTTCTGAACATAGGACCACAATGGAAACAAGTCCCCATGACTTCTGTTGTGTTATCCTTTTAGCCTTAATGTCTTACTGTACCACGCACAAGCTGTTTACATTTCTGACTAATAAAGTAAGCAAAAAAACATCTGCTCAACAGATATATACTGTCAAATATTTGACTGTGCAATACTTTGTGTTCAGTACAAAACATAAACAAATAAGCGTATGGCAATTGCAAATATACAGTATGCAAAAGAAAAAACATTTAAGCTCCTACTTCGTCAGTTTTTCTCAATGAGCAAACGTTTTTGAGAGCTTGCAGAGAGGCATTGTTTAGGGTCTTGAATTACAGTGTATGTGAACATTCCATGCGCGACACGCCCCCTCTCTCTCGCTCGCTGCCGCTGCGCCCGAAGGAGAAGGTTTGGT
>NC_139943.1:53557341-53690529 GCF_963454915.1 Gymnoscopelus microlampas | reverse complement strand
GAGAAACCGCCACCATGCACGCCAAGGCTAACGCCACAACAGAGCGATTAGAGTGCAGTCAGGGAGGGGGAGAGGAGAGAGGGAGGGAAACAAGGCGCGAGAGAGAGACACAGAGAGAGAGAGAAAGAGAGAGAGTGGATTAAAGTGACTGCTGAAGGTGCCTGATCCTCTGGTGAAGCAGCAGGGGTAGTCTGTCTCACGCTTATCCACTTCAATCAGTATTAGGCTGGGTGATGTTTAGAGTCTACTTTAGTGTGTGTGTGTGTGTGTGTGTGTGTGTGTGTGTGTGTGTGTGAGAGAGAGAGAAGGCGTCTGGTTGCCCATGCATGGAGCACACGTGCTTATACTTTCCCAACACCCCCCCCCCCCCTTACATTAATAGCACAGCAATGATGATTGATTGATTGAAGACTTCATTAACAGTTCGCAAAAACAGTTATATATACAGTTATACAATCATGCTGAAAGGATTACACTTGTTTCCATTGTGGTCGTGTGTATTCAATTCATCAAGATATGTAAAGACATGTAAAGTCATCAATAGGAGCAGTAAAAGTATAGAAACAGTGTGGGGTGACATTTCTTTTGGCAAGCTAGAACATTGTTTCTCAAAGTGGGGTCCGGGCGGTCCGGGGACCCCCAGGGGTCCTTGGGGCGTTCGGCATGAAAAAGATTAAGAACCACTGAGCTTGTCTAGGTCCAGTTGCAAATTGCAGACAGGTGCTCTTTTATGGTGGTTTTAAGGAGGGTAGAGAGTCACTTTCCAGGAACCCGTGTTTTGTCAAGATCGTAGACGTAGATGTTGTATAATTTTTTAAAACACTTTAAACCCTATATACCTTGCTGACCGGGGTCCTCCAGGGGTCAGTACATGTCTTGGGCCCCACCCCCCACCCCCTGTTTTCCCTCTACACCAAATATTTTGGCTGAAAATCAGTGATCTGATCTACAAGCTCGCAACACGATGCGTTGCAAGCTTGAGGATCGGCTATTTTCGCGGGATATTTTCCTATTTCCACCGCACGTTCTCCTATCTGACATGCCCAGAATAGGGACGCTATAGAGTTCATGTGGTTAACTCAACTCTCAGAATGTAAAAAGTGAAGTCCCTGCCCACCACCACCGGAGGTGGTGGGTTCGAATCCACCGTGGTGCATCCGGCTTTGACGAACATCTACACGTACATAATAGGCTCTATGCACAGCAGCCATATTGGAAAGAAATTGGGCCTCTTCTTACTTCCTTCACAGGTGTTACCAATGATACTAATGAAGGCTCTGTTCCATTCTGGTCAGGGTGCTGATATCGTGCATGTTGGCTCACTAGAAACATTCCATTTTGGTTCCCAAATGGCCCCCTTATGGTGGGAGTTATAGGGGTCCTTCAAAATGAGACATCCACTATGCCACACTAAATGGAACAGAGCCTTAATTAGTATCATTGGTATCACCTGTGAAGGAAGTAAGGAAGGGGCCCAATTCATTCCCAATATGGCTGCTCTGCATAGAGCCTATTGGCCCGTGTTCGGGGGACGGAAGACGGGCGGGGAGGAGGGTGATAATAGTCACTGCAAGTAATCCTTCGGGCTGGGGGCAGCACCTGTCAGCAGGGAGTGTTCGGCGGAAGGAGTAGAACGAAGGCTCTACGTCCTCCTTGTGGGTGCTCCTCTCTGGCAGGTGAGTCGGTACGATACAAAGGCACAGTAACAACACCGAAGGGGTAAAAAGCAACCCTTACTCAGTCTTGAGCACCTTTTCTACGGCATGGCGCAGAAGAGGCTTAGCTGTCTAAAACAGGATGTGTCTCTATTTCTGTGTGCATCTCTGAGACGACAAAATCTTTGCTTCTGAGGGTCCCTGGAACAAAATATTCGGGTCCGCGGCCAAATACATATCATTATGGGAGTCCTTGACATGAAAAAGTTTTCTACACTGTGCACCCAGTAAGAAATTACTAGAGCACTTGATTGCATCCTCCTTAACCAAATGAACCCTCTGTACTTCGTTGACCGAACTCCTCAGAGATCTGAACTTGCCCCCCCCCCCCGATCTACAGGCTCATGACACGTCACAATGCAACACGCTGTGAACTTGTAGATCTGGTATTTCCGCTGAAAGTTCGCCCCAGAATAAGGAGTCTAGGGTTCAAGTGGGTTAAGTTATATTGTTAAAGATATATGCCACATATCACTCTGGGCCAATGTAAAAGGATGAAGGAAAATAATTCTCCCACTGCAGTAAGACTGAATAAATGCCTTCAATTTACATTTTAAGTTAGGCAATTATATGTAGGGGGGATTCTAGCTAGTTTGCCAGATAACTTTTAATGAATTTAGCTAAACTGTCTGAAAGCCCTCTCAATTGCACAGGGAAGCCATACCGGTTATTAGACTCTGTTTCTAGTTACCTCTAAGTCCATTTTTACACTGAGTTAATTTAACACTCAGTATTTTTGCCTGTGTGCCAACTGCCTGCACCACCAAGCAGCAGCACCCCAGCTGGATTCTTTTAAACCTTAATTAACATTTGCGGAACTTATAGTATGCAGTATGTGAGCTTTTTCATCACTGCCCTGTTTCACATTGATTCAGTTGCACACATTGTGTTAATTTAACTCCGAAAGTATAAAAACTGACCTGTAAGGTTCGTTTTTTACACTTTCTGGAGTTGAATTATGGGAATTATTTCACAGGGAATTAATACTACTAAATAAACACTTTCTGGAGTTGAATTAATACTTAATACTTGGAGTTGAATTAATACTTCTGGAGTTGAATTAAAAGAAATCTCCCCAGTACCAAAACTATTTTTTTTTATGTTTTACATTTTTAGAATTTATTATATTTTTTCATTTATGACAGTCTTTATTATTATCATTATTTTTTCATAGTTTGAAAATATTTTGAAATAATGTCTATCATTTTGTATGTAGAAAACAGAAAAGGGGATATTTTTTTCGCGACCCATAAAGATGCGACCCACAAATGGGTCCCGACCCAATGTTTGGGAAACAGTGCCTTAGAAGAACTAACAGGTTTTATCCTCTGAACTACACCAGTGCAACAGTTGATGACAGACAGTTAGCCACCTTGCAAACTAGACGCTAAATGCTAGTTGAGACCGGTGCCGTACTGCTCATGTTTCGTCAAGTCAGCATGTGTGTCATTGACTCATTGTGCTGATTAAAGCACAATGAGTCTCGCATAGCATAGTGTCCCATTGCTTTACGTTTGGTCTCACATTCCAGCGGTTAAACCACACTTATTTACCATGAGAAGACAAAAAGTTTGCAGACGCTTATGTGCTTGTGTAAATACCCTTTGACATGCTGTAACAATCAAATGTAGGGTACACAGAAACTTTCTTTTTTCTCAAAAGGGTGTCGCCTTCTGAGTTTGAAAGTGCAACATGTGCATTAATGTACAGCACGACATAGTGTGTGTGTGTGTGTGTGTGTGTGTGTGTGTGTGTGTGTGTGTGTGTGTGTGTGTGTGTGTGTGTGTGTGTGTGTGTGTGTGTGTGTGTGTGTGTGTGTGTGTGTGTGTGTGTGTGTGTGCCAGTAGAGTAATGGATAATATACAGTGAATCAAGGTTGTACTTTACTGTTACATCTTGTGCACATGCATACTTAGTATTGTAGTACTTTGATGCCAATACTTTTGTACATTTACCCAAGTAACATTTTGAACACAGGCCTTTTACTTGGAACAGAGTATTCTTATATTCTGGTATTGTTACTTCTACGCAAGTCAAATATCTGAGTACTTCTTCCACCACTGCCTGCTTTCCTATTCAGACATTTAGGCAGTGGTGTCAGATAGGACACAGTACTACTTGTCAACTACTGGTTGTATCCAAGAAGGTCAGATATAGCCTGATTACCAGCCTGTGAATGATCCAATCACCACCGAAAAAGAGTACACTCAGAGATCACATGATCACAACAACAAAAAATCTAGGCATCTTCCATGTTAAATTGTCTCGGATTTCTGTGTTTTTCAAAAAACAAGCCACATTCAAACAGCCATAGCTCTGGAATGGAGGATCACGGCTGGCCAATTCGATCATCAAAGATGGTGGTTCAATTCGCCAGAAAAGTGGCTTCAAAACGGTCTGTAGAAACCAATGGGGCTCCCTTTGTCCATTCATTCTACAGTCTATGGTTCCCACCAACCCTAACGCGAATGGTAGTGCATGACTCGAGGGAGTGCAGTGCCCGCTGCCGAGTCGGTTGGACATGAGGTTGTCCAGAATCACCGCTCCGACCGATATATCCACAATATGGGCATATTATGGATATCCAGTTGTCCAGAACCGCAGATCCAACCAGTATGCCCATATATGGGCATGCCAATATACAGGGTATGGGCATATACTGTATATCATCAGGTATCTCCATGTATGGGCTGTCTAGGTAGACAGACAGATCCACAGATCTCCATAGGGCACAAAAGGGACACAGACACACGGGTAACTTGACAAAGCCCCCGATGCTATTTGACTCGGTCGGATTAGCAGTGCGACGTAGGTGTGAGGGCCGTGTAGCAGCCTGAACTCTAGATGTGAGGGCCGTGTAGCAGCGCGAACTCTAGATGTGAGGCCTGCCTAGTGGCCCGAACATTCTACTTTGTGATATTAAACCACAATAACATCACAACGTCGTCATCACAACCATGGCAATTACCCTTTAAAAGGAATCGTCAAAAAAACTAAATGTAATTTAGCTACTTTTACCATCAAATTTTCAGGTGTTTTTCTGAGCAACTTCTGCACAATATTTGCCAAGCACTGATTTACGGTGGTGCAGGTGTGTGACATGTATCACTGGACAGTCCATCAGAAAGGAGAAGGCAGACCCGTCCATGCTGCCGTAGCGGTGAGGCACGAGCTGTACTGTTTTGGAGGCTACAGTACCAAGAATCACATTGTTGTTCACGTCTTCAACACAATGTCTTTATGCTGGATGCCCCCAATGACAACTGGAAGAGGACAACATCCCCTTGAAGTACCCAACAGACGTCGGGGCCTCACAGCTGTGCTGATGGAAGATATCTACATCTGGGGTGGGTTAGATACTTACACACGGGACTACTGCAACGCGCTGTACGCACTTGACGTCGACACCCACAGATGGTTCAAACCCAAGATTTCTGGGACCGTTCCCGAGGGGAGGACCCGCCACTCAGCCTGTGTCTCGGGGAAGGTCATGTATATTCATGGAGGATACAACGCCGTTGGATACTATAAGGACATCTACAAGTTGGACACCACCACAATGGTCTGGACTTTAGTTAACACCAGAGGCTCTGCTTCATCATTTCACGCCAGAGGCTCTGCTTCATCATTTCACTCCGCCACCATCATTGGGACAAAGATGTTTGTATTTGGGGGCCGGGGGGACCCGTTGAATACAACAACGTTGAATTACAACAACATCAGAGTGTTTGACACAGAGACCAACTGCTGGCTGAGCACGCCTTCTGCACAGGCTCCAGGAGAATACCCGGGTCATTCAGCCTTTACCTACAATGGAGCACTGTACATGATTAGTTGCTGCTACTCTCTGTTCTTCAAAGCTCTGTGGAAACTCAATCCAGAGACCTTCTCCTGGAAGAAGGTTGAGCCCAAGGGGAAATGCCCGCGTCCGATGAAGTTTGGGATGCGCTTTTGCATGGTGGGAGATCGCATGATACTCTGTGGAGGATGCAACACACCTGATGACCTGTGCGTCTTAGACTTCAGTCCAAGCATGAAGATGCTATCCAAGCTAGCAGTTATTCAGTACCGTCTGGAGCAGTCGGGATTACCACACAACATCAGGTGGGAACTGGCAGCCATGACTACAAACTGCAACAGTAAAAAAAAGAAGAAGAAAGAAGTAACTATAAAAACTACACCAAACTAATGAAAAGAGAGAAATCCCAGTGAGCCAACTAAAATCAATCAACACAAAGAAAAACATACCATAACTACATTAACTCTCTTACTGCCAAGAACGACTTATGACGAGACATCGTCATAACGCCCTGGCTGCCAAGAACGACTTATGACAACTTTTTTTTTTTTAAAGAAAAAAAGAACCCAAGATATCGTGATCCGAAGATTTTCTGCTCCATTCACTTCTCGGTTAACTTATTACCTAAAAAGGCTGTATCTCGGCTCCTGTGTAGCCTACTTTGTATAAAATACTATGTATTTTTGGCCGAGACATGCTATTTTCGAAGGCGTATAAAATTGAACGGGGAGGTCGCGATGATATTTTTTGTTTTACGCGGAAGCACGGTGAAACCCGCTGTGATTAGCAACCATCGATCATACTGGAGATAAATATTCTGTGACTACTTGAAAAAGGTACATACAATTGAAAAATTGCTGGCAGTCTGTCAGTGAGAGAGTTAAGTATGAATCAGGAATGACTCCACACCCACTCAAACCATCCACCTCTACCTGCCTATGATGCCCCTGGCCCAGCTACACTCCCAACCCACCTATGAGAGATATATATATATGTGTGTGTGTGTGTGTGTGTGTGTGTGTGTATGTGTGTGTATATGTGTATGTGATTCTTTTTTGGGCGGTGCAACCGCCCCTACAGTATATGTGAGGTTTGGACATCGACATTCGCTGCACTGTGATTGGCCACCATTGTACCCCCCTAACCCTGCACATTCAATGCAAATCACTGGCCACCATTATACCCCCCTAACCCTGCACCGTGATTGGCCACCATTGTACCCCCCAACCCCTACACATTCAATGCAAATCTATACTTCAGGACTGTGATTGGCTAGTGAAACACATGACACATGTGCATAGCCCTATAAATAGGACTATGCACTTAAAAAAAACACGTTTATGTTTTTTTTTAAGTGAATCACCCATTGTGGACCGACCTTTGTTTATTGTTAATACATAGCACCACACACTTCAGAAATATTACTTTTCTTTAAGTGAACTTCCATCACTGTGATGACCACTGTGACCACACCGCCCACTTCACACTGGGTGTGATTTAAAAAAATATATATGCTATATCTTACACTGCAGTCGTGTGTAATGGTGTACAGGTGTTATTGTATGTGTGTGTTATTGTGATGTATGGGGATACGTGAGTCTGAGTTCCACAGTTCTCTGTTCCATGTAAGGTTGCCAACCTGTAGTCAGTCACAGAACAAAGCTTGTAGATGTTGTGTTTCCTTCATTCTGCTAGGATATCTACTTACACTTGTTGTATTTCACCGCAATCTATGACCGTGCCAGGAACCAATTTCCCTAATTGTCTCTGTCTTTACCTCTCCATTTCATTTATTCGAACAAAAATACACAAGCAGTGCCTCTGTAGTTTACATAAGTTTATATAAGTTCCAGTGCAACATTATACCAGCCAATGCCATTGAATGGGGATGGATTCAAGTTGTGGCTGGGACTTAGTGACAACCGGTAGGGCACTGTATCAGCCATGACTGGCATGTGGGTGGTAATTACATGCTCTGAGTTTCATGTGTAGGAGTCACATAAGAGAGTTTATTGTTTTGTCAAGAACGAGTGGAAGAATTTCAAACGTTGTCTGGGCCATTGTTCAGCACGACGCACGACATTCAGGCGTGATTCGTTACGATCAGACGGCGTGAGGCAGACGAACACATTTGGCGTGGTGTTTACGTGATTCAACAGCGTAAATACATTGTCACTGACACAGATTTACTTTTAACACTCGGCCAACTACACTGCCAGGTTTATCTGCTGTGGCATTGACCACATGAACCCTATAGTGTCCCTATTCTGGGCACGTCACAATAGGTGAACGTTCTGCGAAAATACCAGATCTGCAAGCTCACAACACATCGCAACGCGTTACGCGACACGTTGTGATACTGTGGGTCTACTATTTCCGACAAAGATATGGTGCAGAGGGAAACAATCAGGGCCCAACAGACCTCTGGGGGACCCCGGTCAAGTAGTATATTGTGTTTTATATTAACCTCACGTCACCACCAGGCTTTCCACCACGAAGGAAAGTCTGGTGTTCATTCTAAAACATGCTGTGTGATCCGGTTTAGAAAAGAGAAAAAAATAATTGTGTTCCGGTGGTGTGTTGCGGTTGGCGTCACATTGCTTTTGTTCCCCACATAATGCGAATCAATCAGTCGCGTTACGAGTTAGAATATAAGATGGACATACCAAACGATTATTATACCAAAAGAAACAAAACAATAGGCTCTATGCACAGCAGCCATATTGGAAAGAAATTGGGCCTCTTCTTATTTCCTTCACAGGTGTTACCAATGATATTAATGAAGGCTCTGTTACATTCTGGTCAGGGTGCTGATATCGTGCATGTTGGCTCACTAGACACACTCCATGTGGTTCCCAAATGGCCCCTTATGGTGGGTGTGTAACTCTGAGAGTGTACAAATGGAACCAAATGGACCCGTAAGGGTCCATTTGGTTCCATTTGTACACTCTCAGAGTTATAGGGGTCCTTGAAAGTAAGACAACCACTATGCCACACTAAATGGAACAGAGCCTTAATTCGTATCATTGGTAACACCTGTGGAGGAAGTAAGGAAGGGGCCCAATTCATTCCCAATATGGCTGCTGTGCATAGAGCCTATTATACCAAGCTAAACAAATTAACGAGGGGAATCATTTTTGGAGGTTCGCGGCGCCGGAGGTTCCGGTCGTGTGTTCCGGCCGCCTGATGGCGTAAAGTTATTTCCGCTCGAGACCGGATCAGAACATCAAAAATGGTATTGATCCCAGGCTATGTTTATATACTATAAGTGGTTACAATGTTGACACACTACACTGCATGGCTCAGGAGCCAGAGTGGCCATCTTGGAATCAGAAGTTTCCTGGTTTGATCCCCGGCTAACCCTGGGTTAATGTCGAAGTGAGCAGGTTGGTGCCTTCACCAGTGGTGTAAAGTAACTAAGTGCATTTACTCAAGTACTGTACTTAAGTACAATTTTGAGGTACTTTTACTTTACTGGAGTATTTCCAATTGTCTATACTTTCACTTCTACTCCACTACACCTCAGAGGCAAATATTATACTTTTACTCCACTACAATTATTTAAAAAACTTTAGTTACTAGTTAGTTTTCAGATATAAATTATTATGTTTAATTACATTACACACACTAACCACTTTAGCCCTATTTTAAACCTAGGCAATTTGAAAATAGCCGATCTACTCACATTGCGACACGTTGTGAGCTTGTAGATCTGCTATTTTCAAACATTTGAGTACTTTTACTTTTTGTACTTTAAGTACATTTTTATACCAATACTTTTGTACTTTTCCTCAAGTAAAATGTTCATTCCGGCCTTTTACTTTTGAGTACTTTTTCCACCACTTTCCTTACCATTTACCATTTACCGCTTACTACTGAGTGAAGGATATCCAAGATTAACAAAACAATGAGCAAAAGTGTTTGAACCATAAGTTTCTGCTTTTGTGTCTGAGCAAGCCGTCTTTGCATATGAATTAAACATGATCTACCCGTAACACAGCAGCAAGAGAATTCCCTTTTCAACGGCTCCAAACCCATGTTCCACACAGTGACTAATAATACGGAACAGATGTTGAAACATATTCGTAGCGGTATGAGGATTGTAAAATTTTATCGGAACACCCACAGCTGTATTTTCGATGATGTAGATCTTCATTTGTTTTCTTTGTCACTCTTTTTCCGCAGGATACAGAATGATGTTCTATACTAACCACTTAAACCCTACATACTTCGTTGACCGGGGTCCCCCAGGGGTCTGTACTTGGCTCCCTAATTTACCTCCCCTACACCAAATTTCCTTGCCTAAAATAGCCTGCTATTTTGTGCCAAATGTTCACCCATTGTTGCTGAATGTTGGCCTTTATATCATGCCATGCCCAGAATGAGGACGCTGGGTTTGTGTGGTAAATTCAGTATCCGGTTCATGTTAAGGCCCCATAGAGGATTTGAACTCACTGAATCATTATGCTCACTCATGTATGTTCACAATACATTGAAATACACACTCAGTTCAAGTACAGCAACTCAATGCACGTGCCTTTGCAAATAAGGCATATACATGTATACTGTACAAACAATATCATACATGTGTAACGCCTGGAATTCGAACCCGGGTTTCCCTCGTGGAAAGCCAACATCTTATCCACTAGCCCAGTGATTCTCAAACTTTTTCCATGTCAAGGAACCCCCAAAATGATATGTATTTTGCCGCGGACCCCCATCTGAAAGTATTTTATTCCAGGGACCTCCAGAAGCAAAGATTTGTGTTAAAAATGTTCGCCTTTAAGAAAAAAAGATTTAAAGATGTGCACGTTTTCAAGATCTTTCAAAAATAGCAGATCTACAAGCGCTATGAGCTTGTATAGCTGCTATTGAATAGCATAGTATACAATATGGTTAAAGTGGTTAAAATGATTGTGACGCTGAATTAACTCATTTTGCTGGGGACCCCCTGGTATCCCACCAAGGACCCCTGGGGGTTCCCGGACCCCACTTTGAGAACCAATCCACTAGCCTAAAGGGGAATTCCCCCCTTGGCCCGGGGAGATATTGGGCGCTTGGTCATCAGGCTCTGAGCTAGTAGGCCTACTGCTGCACATGCAGTATATTCACAAACAAAATCTTGCGCACATGCTGTAAGCAATTCTCTCTCGCTCTCGCTCTCTCTCTCTCTCTCTCTTTCACACACACACACACACACGCGCGCACACACGCACACGCGCACGCGCACACACACACTGTGATTTCTCCAGACCCCAGACGTCCTCCGCTCTGCGTGTAGCCAGAGTGGAGACAAGCGTCCCCCAGACCAGAAGAGAGAGAGGAGGAGGGGGGGGGGGGCTTGTGGTTTGGTATGAGACTTCTTGGGGGAAGGAAACCACATTCCCACAATCAAGAGGGGTTGGTGGGATGGTTCTTTTGGCCTGGGGGCATAGTATATAGATACACTGGATTCATTACCACCACCTAGGATGAAAGGGTCTCCGTCCTGAGACATTGAAGCCCCCTCCCCTCCCCCCCAACACACCCACCCGCCCCAGCTCTCACTTTTTTTCCCCCTTCCTCTCACTCCCACAACTCTCCCTCCATCCATCCAATCGGTCGGAAAATGTTCTGGTCCCTTGGTGTGGTGGTTTGGAGACGGCTTGCCTCGCCGTGTGTGTACACACACACAGGGAAACATATATTTGTTATGAATATGTCTTTGGACTGGACCTCAAATAATGCCTGGTAGAAGGCGCCCGTGTCTCAGACGACAGCGCAAATGGGATGTATCCTCCTCAAAGGGGCGGGCGGCTGCGCGGTTTGTGCTCAAGTGGGTGGAAAAAGTACTCAAATGTTTTACTTAAGTAAAAAGTATCAATATTGCAATGTAGAAGTAAAAGTGTTACAAGTAAAAGTCCGGAATTAAAATTTGACATGAGTAAAAGTAGGTTTGATACCAAAGGATTTGGTATCAACATGTACTTAGAAGTAAAAGTATTCAATCCAATCCACTTTATTTATATAGCACATTTCACAACCAGGTTTACAAAGTGCTGTACAGAAAATCATGCAAAATACACATATTGACAATTGGAAATACTCCAGTAAAGTAAAAGTACCTCAAAATTGTACTTAAGTACAGTTCTTAGTTACTTTACACCACTGGTTTTGTTCAAGTGGTAGAGTGATCCAAGGGGAAGTGATGATGATGCATCCGTTGAAACGGAGACGGTATAAATAACATCTATACTAGTGTATTCTGCAATTTAGCCTAAATGTAGAGTTCTTGTTTCCAAAAAGTGCTACCCCGTCAAATGAAAAGATGGCACCTACAGTATACACAGCAACAAACCCAGGGCGTTAAATCAACTCTGAGAGAGTGTAAAAACACCCTTACCGGTCCATTTGGGTCTATTTACACTCTCCGAGTCAAATTTACAGAGGATTTTGCTGTCTGTCTACTGTTACATACACAGGGTGTTTTCCAGGAGGATTACACTATCTTTAGTACGTCTCAGGTTTACGAAAACAAAAACACCTCTGGGTTGTATTTCTCTGCATTTGGATTTTGAATGAATGCAATTTGAAGACAACATTCACATTTAACCACTTTTAAACCCCCTATTCTTAGTATTAAAAAAACGGTATTTGCACTTATTTTTTCCGTCTGCACCAAATCTACACCAAAGCCGATCTACAAGCGCGTAGAGAGTTTTGGCAATTGTTCCCCTCCCCGCAGAATATGCATGCCGGGGTTCAAGTGGCTAAATATTTCCTTTCAGCTACGATTAAACCAGTCCAAGTCATGTGATCACAATCTCTCCACAGCTATTCAGACATGTCCTCTCTTTACTTCAGTACACTGTGATCCTCACACTGTAAACATTGGTCATCTGAAAGATTTACATCTCAACTGTGTGTGTGTGTGTGTGTGTGTGTGTGTGTGTGTGTGTGTGTGTGTGTGTGTGTGTGTGTGTGTGTGTGTGTGTGTGTGTGTGTGTGTGTGTGTGTGTGTGTGTGTGTGTGTGTGTGTGTGTGTGTGTGTGTGTGTGTGTGTGTGTGTGCGCGTGTGTGCGTGTGTGTGTGTGTGTGTTTTGCACACGTTTTCAAGATTTTTCAAAAATAGCAGATCTACGAGCGCTATGAGCTTGTATATCTGCTATTTTTGAATAGTATAAAGTATGGTCTAAACATTGGTCATCTGAAAGATTTACATCTGAACTGTGTGTGTGTGTGTGTGTGTGTGTGTGTGTGTGTGTGTTTTGCACACGTTTTCAAGATTTTTCAAAAATAGCAGATCTACGAGCGCTGTGAGCTTGTATATCTGCTATTTTTGAATAGCATAGTATAAACATTGGTCATCTGAAAGATTTACATCCAAACTCTGTGTGTGTGCGTGTGCGTGTGCGTGTGCGTGTGCGTGCGTGCGTGCGTGCGTGCGTGCGTGCGTGCGCGCGCGCGCGCGGTAGGGGGAGTTAAGGGGGGTGCGTAATCATGGAGGTATTTTGTCAGTGAGGTTTGGTTTCCCAAACCCTTCGATGCCAGAAGCCACTGGACTCCAGACTCTGGTCCAGAGGTGGTTTTATATGTACTGCATGTTGGACCTAAATCCTTAAACTGTATTCAGTCAAAAGCCATTGTATGCTGACTCTTAAGTTTGAGGCAGGATACAAATGAGGTTATGTAACGGTTTGCGAAAGTTAGACCCGATGTATAAATACCGGGGTCTAATAATAGTTATTTTTAGCATCATGGGAGCACTGCGATCCTAGTGATCAGTCCCTGTGGGGCCGATGGGCTTTGTTTAAAATGTTCAGCTAGGGTTGGGGATCCAGAACCGCAGGAACCGGATCCAACATTGAGCAACCGGAATGGGTTCCATCACATTTGGAACCTTTTCTGGTATGTGGTTCTCAAACGTTTACATTTTAACGACCACCATAATAACTCTGAGAGTGTACAAATGGAACCAAATGGACCCGTACGGGTCCATTTGGTTCCATTTGTACACTCTCAGAGTTACAGATCTATAACGGTATTTGGAACCCCCTCAAGGAGCACAGAGAACCACTAAAATAATATGTAATACTTTATGGATGATTGAATTTGTGTTCGTCATACATTTAAATGATTCTTCTGTTTTTTTAAATATAGGAATGGTTAAAGGGAGCTTGTTTAGGAATCATTAAGGAACCGGAATCATTAAAATCCTGAAGGATCCCAACCCTATGTTCAAGTGGTGTGTGGAGGAAGCAGGCAGTATAAACACACTTGTTGGTAATACTGTACAGCCTGCGCTGAGTTTGAACGTTGGGCGGCACACACACACGCACACACACACACACGCACGTGAACGGAAATGCAGATAATCAAGGCAGTACGAATAGTCTGGATCCAACACCGTCTCCATAGGAAAAGTATGGCAGTGCCTGCTTGAGAGTTTTCAGTTGTTACAACTGCACCACCAACCCTATGTACTTTGTTGACTGGGGTCTCCCGAGTCTGTACTTGGCCCTCTCCTTTTTTTCCTCGATACCAAATCTTGCAGATCACAAGCCGCATTGTGAGCTTGTAAATCTTGTAGTCCACTGAGGTGCAGTCATTGGTTTGTAGAGAGAATGGAAGAGCGAGCATGCAGCCGTGCAATGCCTCTGTCTGTACTAACCTCGCATCACCAGTCTTTCCACCTCGGAGGAAAGCCTGGTATTCGTTACTGAAGGCCCATATGATCCGGTCTAGACCACGCCTACTGAAAAAAAAAAAAAAAAAGCATCCTCTTTCCGGTTTTGTCGCGATCCGGTTTTGCGGTGCCGCTTTGTTTTGGTTCCCCAATCCCTATTTAAATGGAATAGAATTTCCCCGTGGGATAATATGGATAATACAGACGCTAAATAGTCTCTGGAAAGTACACTCACATTTATATTTAAAAAATAAGCTAAACTACGCCGTATCAAGGATTTTGGGGACGGACCTATTTTGGGGTGAGACGTCTTTCCGGTTTGTCGCGATCCGGTCGCTTTTCTTTTTTTTTCCGACCGGATCATATACCCGAAAAGGAATGCTGCCCAGGCTAGTCTGTACTGAGTGTTGGTGTTAGTTTACTTAAGGCCCCTGCATGCTACCAAATGCTACCAAAATACCAAAAGGTCACCCTATCACCGTTTGTGACCACCAAAACGGTGGTTTGAATGCTAGGCCCTCATAGTCTGGTGATTTTGGTTAGTAAAAACAGAGAGATGTGTTGAGGTGAGCGGTGAGCTGCTTATCACGCTGCAGTGACGTCTTTTGTTGTTTTCAAACCACCGCGGTGAGAGGGTGACCACCGAAAATGGTAGCATGCGCCCCCCTTTAGTGTTAGTTACTTTTAAGAAGCTGAATGTTACGTCCTCCCAGTGAAACTCCTCACTGTCAGGTCAAAAGAAGCAGCTGGTCTCTCCATGTGTATCTGAGGAGACGTGGTTGTCGACACACACTCCCACATGACCAACAACAGGTAGGAGTTGGCAGTGACGGGAACAACATATATATACATGGGAGGAATTGTCAAATAGGCTCTATGCACAGCAGCCATATTAACACTTCATTCACAGGTGTTACCAATGATACTAATGAAGGCTCTGTTCCATTTAGTGTAGCACAGTAGTTTCCACGACCCCCATAACTCTGAGAGTGTACAAATGGAACCAAATGGTCCATTTGGTTCAATTTGTACACTCTCAGAGTTACACACCCATAAGGGGCCATTTGGAAGCCCATGAAGGTCCCTGGACCCCAACTTTAGACCCATTGGTGTAGCAGAGTGTTTCCAGTGAGCCAACATGCACACAATATCAGCACCCTGACTCTGTTTGACCAGAATGGAACAGAGCCTTCATTAGTATCATTGGTAACACCTGTGCATTTCTTCACACTATGGTTGCTGTGAATAGAGCCTATTACAAATACATTCGGGAGAAAATGAATGAACCAAAGAGCAACAGGCCCCAGGAGCGGAGTGTCAGGGGAGGCTGGGTAGGTGGCCGCCTACGGGCCCTTGGTTCCAGGGGTCTGGCCGTCACGTCACACGCCTGGACCTTTTATTTTGTTAGGACTTGGGCACTCTTTGTGGGCCGCGGCAGGCAGCGGGCCCATTTAAAGCATTATCATCAGACCCCCCCCCTCAAATGTATTTTGGGTAAAATCGCCATCAACAGCTGCCAAAAAAAAAGGTAATTCCTGCTAAGTCATCATCAAGCATTTGTCAACAGTGGTTGAATGCAGGTTCTGCTGACAGTGCAGCAGTAACAACAATGTAGCCTACCCATGAACGGAATTAGAGGCTAATAAATTCCAAATTAGGTGCATATTTCATTTGGCTTCATCATCCGCCTGTTGCAACTCCAGATGAGCCTGATGTTACAGTGATTAATACACACTACTAAAGTTACCTTCATCTGGGTCAGGGAGCCACATTTACCCATTAAGACCTGAGGCCGATTCTACAAATGTCTTCTAAATCCCAACAGTTTTCTGAAAAAAACGTATGTTTCTATATCATTGGTGCTCAAACTTTTTCATGTCAAGGACCTCCAAAATGATATGCATTTGGCCGCCCACCCCATCTCAAAATATGTTGTTCCAGGGACCCCCCAGAAGCAAAGATTTGAGTTAAAAATGTTCGCTTTAAACAATGTATATTATAAGATTTGCACATTTTCACGATTTTTCAAAAATAGCAGATCTACAGTACAAGTTCATGAGCTATGAGCTTGTAGATCTGATATTTTTGAATAGCCAAAGTGTAAAATAATGCTTTTTAGCTCAAATGAAAAAGTGACACAGATGCGTTCCAGGTCTTCATGGGTTAACATGTAGGCTACAGTACTGTCACTGTCTGTCACTGTCTGCATTATTAGTACATTGAAGTTCAATATAGCCGTCTAGCCTACTGACTGTATGTCATGCCCAAACAGTGGTGAGTAGTATGAATTTGAAACAGATTTTTTACCTGTAGCGTACTTTAACTGTTGGGCCGCCATGCCATTTACAGTTAAGCTACCGCTCATTGAAGTGGGTCTTCTGAAATGCCTTATATTTGTGAGAGAGAAAACACTAGTAGCCTAGGCGTTTAAGACCCGCAGTTACATGTGTTTGTTTGCTTTAAAGCGACGTAATGTGAAGTTTGTTGGGTTTTATATATATTATATCGGACTGTGGCCGCATACTGTTGTTTTGGGCTTTTTGCGAGTTCGGCTCGGGGGGGGGGGGGGGGTCGGTTCAGGGGAGCCCGTTCATGCGCTCTGCCTACCGGCCTGGCTTTGACTTCCACCACTGACAGGCCTGTAGTCATTAAGGTTAGTAATCCTTGCCTTTTTGGGTACTTGAACTATGGTGGAGCTTTTGAAGCAAAGCGGGAACAGTGCAGAGTTCCATGGATGGGTTTAAAATCAAGAAGAACACACAGCTCGGATTATTAAGGTGCTAAGTATGAAAAGATCAAAGAGTGATGTTTCAATGCTACTGCGTCTTCCTCCGAGTCATGGTCGGGTTTAAAATGTCTGTGTAGGCCGATTAATACTGGGTAAGTTGTAAGTGTGAATATTAATGATATGCAGATGAAGCAGTACCGAAAAAGGCTAGCTCTATGCACTCTCAGAAGTATACGAGTGCGGGAATTTAGACGCACTCGTTTGATTACAAAAATAATGCCTTAATGACACCTCCAGCAGTCATGTACTGAGATAAATGAGTTGTCATGCGGATTGTAGACAGTAATGACATGCTAATTTTCTGTGCTAACGAGGGCTCAATGAGGCAGAGGGGTAAATTACAGCGTCTAAGACTGCTAGAGTCAACTACACACTGTGTGTTTAAAGAGTGTGAAGGTGACGTTGCATGGTATGCTGACTCTGAGAATGCAAGTAAACCCGTCCATAGTTCTTTGAAGCAGTTTTAAAATAGCTCTCCTTGCTATGGAGGTCAGATTAGTGTAGTTTGGTGCATGAGAAGACCATAAAATGAAGGGGAAAAACGGCTTAACTGTAAGATTGTATGTAACGTAGGCTATACATTAGAACAACACACAAAGAAAGCTGCAATTATGTTTGAGGAACTGCCTCTGCCATGCAACTCTATTTTAAACATGCAAACATTTACTTATCGTTGCACTTGCTCCTTCAGTTTGTTATGTGTTATGCTTCTCATAGTTGGGGCGTTCAGTGGGTAGAGAGGCAGACTGGTTGGTTATCAGAAAGTCACCGGTTCACCTCCTGGCCCCAGTCTATAAGTGCCCCTGAGCAAGATACTGTACTTCACCCATCCATAGACCCACTCTGTTGAACTTAGACTGTTGCCGTATGGCATAAGCACACACAGAAAACGTGCTTAAACTTAAAGCACTTTCATTTACGGGCCGTGTACACTAAGAAAATATTATTACAGTTGTGTGTGTGTGTGTGTGTGTGTGCGCACTGTGCGTCCAGGACGTGGCGTCGGGATGCGCACGGGTCCGGCCATGTGTGTGTCTGTGTGGGTTCGCATGTGTGTGTTCACTGTGGGTCCAGGACGCGGCGAAGGGACGCGCGCACGTGCAGGTCCGTCCGGCCGCTTGTGTGTGGGGACGCGGCGACAGGACACGCACGCGTGTGTTGGAACTGTTGCAGGTGCCAAGTACAAAGTCACTTTCCAGCCCTGATATACAGTACTGCATAACCCACACTGCACATACTTTGGGTGCTCCTATTCCCCGACAGGTATGGTCTAGTTATAATAATTTCATAATGTATTAAAATCACTGTTATAATGAATTTTTGTGTAATTAGTCACTATAAGTGGTCAATGGGTGCTTTAAGTAATGACGTTCTTGGAGGTGTAGGCAGAACTATTTTGTGAGTTGTTTAATACTATTTTCCCACTTACTGTAACTTAAAGCACACAATGACCACTTATAGTGACTTACAATCACACTATAGTGCATTATAATGGTGTTCATATCACATTATAAAATTAAATAATCATAGGATTATTGACAGGGCCAGACGGATGAAATATTTGTTTCTATCCCCTGTCAGAGTAGTGTGGCTTCGCCCATGTGAAAAATCTTTCAGGAATTTACTTCCTTCGCTTACTGGCAGCATGCGCAAGAAATGTGATGCTTATCAGTCCAGCTGTTTGGGAGATTAGCTGCAGAGGCGCACGCACGCACGCACGTACGCACGCACACACACGTACGCACGCACGTGCACACACACGCACACACACACAGTGGTGGAAAGTTACTAAGTACATTTACTCAAGTATTGTACTTCAGTACAATTTGTAGGTATTTTTTACTTTACTGGAGTATTTTCAGTACTTTTACTTTTACTCCACTACATCTCAGAGGCAAATATTGTACTTTTACTCCACTGCAATTATTTGAAAACTTTAGTTACTAGTTACTTTATAAATCATTATATTATAAAACATACATCAACCACTTCAGCCCTATTTGTGTTGTGAGCTTTTAGATCTGCTATTTTCAAACTTAACTTTTGGTACTTTTAAGTAAATGTTGATGCCAATACTTTTGTACTTTTACTCAAGTAACATTTTGAACTCTGGCCTTTTACTTGTAACAGAGTATTTTTATATTGTGGTATTGCTACTTTTACTTAAGTAAAGTACTTCTCCACCAGTGTGCGCACGCACACGCACACGCACACACACACACACACACACACACACACACACACACACACACACACACACACACACACACACACACACACACACACACACACACACACACACACACACACACACACACACACACGCACACACACAAAATAACAGGCTAAATATAAAATGTACGCCATACACATCAGTCTGCATTAAACGGACAGAGCTACACTTTGCATTTGGATTAGGGTCAGCTTTATAAAGTGTAAACTTTAATATTTCCCTTCCATACTTACTGTCTAAACGCATTACGGTTCATTGACATTGAACGCCATAAGCTGCTCACTTCGCTGTCGGGTTGGTTTCCAGCTTTCCCCTTGGTCTTGTTTTTATTGGGATTATCATCTTCCTGCTAGGTCTCCATACTCCTCCACCTACTCTACACTGTTCAAATCCTGACTGTTATTTTAACTCTTGAGGATGTACAACCCGTGTAGGGTCAGTTTGGTTGCATTTGTTACATCCTCAAGAGTTAAATGAACACTGCGAGATTTCTCTGTGTATAAAGTTACTTAAAGTCACTGGCCCCCTTTCATGTTCCTTAGCTTCTCCAAGTTGCTGTTGGCTGAACATCTAACATCCAAAACGGGAAAAAGGGGATTCAAGACCGATGTTCCTGCTCTGAGGTGCTTGAACCGTGGCCATTCCAACGTTGGGTTTTTAATTGTGTTTTTGCTGGTGAGGAGGAATTCTTACGATTATTATTTTTGTTTTCAATCTTGTGATGACATGTTTTCGTTATGTCAGTCCAATGTGCACAGCCACGGCTTTCCTGTTAGAACACCTGCACCCTTCATTTCATTATAAAAAAATCTGAGTTGCTATGGCAGCCATGCACTGTTTTTCAAGGTAATATCCGTCACAGTGTAGCCCTGCTAAAGCAATGTTATTGTCTCCGCCTGGCCGAAGGTGTGGCCGAGACTGTGTGTGTGTGTGTGTGTGTGTGTGTGTGTGTGTGTGTGTGTGTGTGTGTGTGTGTGTGTGTGTGTGTGTGTGTGTGTGTGTGTGTGTGTGTGTGTGTGTGTGTGTTTTCACATCGGCTTGTTATAGCGCCACCAAGAGGCCGATCTTTGCAAAACACATTTCTTTATAATACTTACTTACTCCTCTTTGTCCACTACGGGACATAAGGCTTCAATGAGCGCTCTCCCTTGCATTGGGTCCCGGGCAGCATGTTGCGCCTCTCTCCCCGTGACAGGTTCATCTGTTCCAGCTCTTGTGTCACAGTTCTGCGCCAGGTGGTTTTGGGCCTCCCAGGTTTTCTTTTGCCTCGTGGTGTCCATCTTAAGGCCACCTTTGTGATGTGGTCCTGCTCCATCCTCAGCACATGTCCTGCTAGCCATCTCTGGCTTCTGTGTGCAATCTCCTTGGTGACACTCCGGCTCCCTGTTTTTTGTTTGTACAGTTCATTGTTGGAGAACTTTTCAGGCCAAAAGATCAAATTTCATTTTGTTCATGTTACCTCGCCAGAGCTATTTTATATCGGACCACATACAAACAGACAGACATAAAAACCTGTCAAAGTAGTTAAACTGCTTCTGTGGTAGTAGTTCCTAGGTGTCTCCACATTTGGATGACACACACACACACACACACACACACACACACACACACACACACACACACACAGACGCACACGCACACACATGCACAAAAGGTGGAAGGAAGACCAGCCATGCTGTCGCGGCTGGTAATAACCTGCCATATAACCCTCACGGCACACAGAAGAAACTTCAGGCACGCGTGAAACGGAGCTTTGGAAAACTCTCAATTAACATTCACCACTAATAGTAGTCCTTTGGCAGCTGTGCAGGCCGAGTGTCATTTTCTGTTTTAACAAGTACTGTAGTAGCCTATATGGGACTGTCAACAACAAAACTGAAAAAAGATCACAGTCATCTGCATCACTTCTCAGCAGAGAATGATCCAGTCACTGTGGTGAAATATGCCTGGGTTCGGCCATGGGGCCTCTAGCTTTGGCCGGGGGCTCAAACGAACACAGTTGGCTGTGCTGGTAGGTGGGGAGCTGGCAGGGCAGGGTGTTCTCTGGTTGGTTGTGGCACCTGTTCATCAGAGGAACTGGGAGGGATGTTGGAGGGTGAAGTTTCCTTAATAAGGCAGAGTTTTCCAAACAATGGATCCGGATCCATTTTTGGGTCACAGAGGCATTTTTTAAAAAACATTTAAAACTTGACATTTACCGTCAGAAGTAGGCTTGAGTACCATGAGGCGCGCCCAAGCGAAGCGGTGCAAAGCCCACTTCCACTGACTCAGCATTTTTTGAGCTGTATACGATATAGGGTAGGAATCAGTTATAATCTATTGTGGAATAGATTATAACTGATTCCTACCCTATATCGTATAGGGTAGGAGGCGCTCGATGACCAGCCTCCAAGTCGACGTCTAGTCAACTTCGTCCGAGAGCGGGAGGAATAGCATGTTCCTCCACATGCATTATATCGTTGTTGTCGGGCAGAAACCTCCTATCTCCATATACTAACTTTTTGTGTTTATTCATAAATGAACAGCCCCACTTGATAACACTACAGCGTCACACAAACGTATCAAAAGTATCAGATCCACAAGCTCGAAACGTGGCGCGAAACGTGGTGCGAAACGTGGTGCGAAACGTGGTGCGAAACGTGGTGCGAAACGTGGTGCGAAGCGGCGCGTTTCGAGCTTGTAGATACGTTTGAATTTTAATCCTGAAAAGTTTTGGACATATGAGGTTTCCACCCGACACGGATGATATCCTCCCATTGTCCTAGCGGTCATGTGAATACTGTAGAAGCTAGCTGGCGACTCCATGTGCATCAGAGGAGACACGCGGTCACACCCTACCCAGACCAAACAGTAGGGGCTGGTGGCAATGACTAAATTGGGATATACACAATGTATAATAGTATATTTCAAGGTCATATTTTCAATCATCGAAGAAAGAGAAAAAAAAGATTTGTGAGTGGATTATGTATATTATGAAGAATATTCCTTCAGGCTATACCTCTCTGTCCAGCTCTTTGTGTTTATACCTAGCACTTCTCTGTATTGTAACTGCAGGTCATTTTGTAAGATCTCTTGCCAGGGCACTGCTGTGGTTTGGACCCTCTCGCTCATAAAGGTGGTGATTTAGCAAGTGAAGTGTATTCTAATTGTGCTCTCTCCAGTCTAGGGTGCCATGCCATCTAAATCCATAAAATATGAAATGGAACCATAACTGTATGCATTAGATATGACAAAACCCACCTCTTCAGGAAACACTACCCTTCCTCTCTGCCTGGCCTACTTGTTGTTACTTGTTTATTGGATCTTGTTTAGTCGATACACTTATTTGTTTTAGCTCCTGCTCATCTGATTTTGCTATTTTGTCTCATCTGTTTAAGGAAATAGGTAGCTGATATATTGCACTTTTACCTTAGCACTAGGTATACTCTTGGTTGCTTGTTTTTGCAGAAGATGCACTTAAGACTTCTGGTGATTAGTAGTTTCGTTCCCTACCTATGTTGAATGCACTTATTGTAAGTCGCTTTGGATAAAAGCGTCTGCTAAATGACTGTAATGTGAGGGTGGAATAGATTACTACATAACCACATTTCATGGATATAACAAACAAAACTGAGGATGCTTCAAAATGATGTGAATGGGTGAAATAGGTCCTAGACACAACATTCCTTAGATTATATTCCTACTCAAACTCTTATGTAATGTGCTCTGGTGCCATTTTTGGGTATTTTTGTAGCTCTCAAAATGGGGTCCAGAGAGACTCTGGGTTCCTTGAGGGGGTTTTAAACTGACCCTTAGGCTTCGTCCACACGTACACGGGTATTTTCATAAACGCAGATATTTCGTTTTCGTTTTTGAAAACCTCCGCGTCTACACGGCCCTGTTTAAAAAAATCTCTCTGTCCACACGACAACGGCTAAACGTTAAACGACCCATGCAAAAACTCCGTTTACCGTGTCCACACGGGAACACATAGCCGGAGTTTTTAAAAATCTACACTGTGGCAGGAGTTTTCCAAAAGATGCGTTTACATGGAGCAAAAACGCGTTTGCGTGTGGACGAACCCCCCAAAACGCATATAAAAAGCTACGTTTATGAAAATACCCGTGTACGTGTGGACGAAGCCTTACAGTCTGTAACTCTGACAGTATACAAACAGAGTCAGAGTTAAGGTGGTTCCTTGGAATCTAAAAGTTTGAGAACCACTAATTTAGAGGATAGTAGGGAGATACAGTAGGGAAATGGGGGAAACACGTCATTGCGGTTATGTGGTTGTTGTACTGTCCAGTCACCATGGTATCAAAATACCGATATGAAATTCTTGAATCCCAAGTCTGAATGATTTTCATGTTTTTGATTATTCATTGCTGTAGGAGCAAAGGAGGAAAAACTGTGATCTGTAGTCTGACACTATGATCTGTCAATTAGTCATTATGTGTCACTGTCTTGCTATTCAATCCCTTAAAACTAATGCAGAAAGTTTACAAAAAGAATGCACATCCAAACAATAAATTCCAGGTACTGGACAGAAGAACACGGGGAAAAAAGGAGATTGCACTGGATAATCCTCCCATGGACACTGGCTATATACCATCAATTAAGTGACATTGTCACCAAGCTGAAGAAGAGATTGATGCTTGAAACCTAACTATTTAGTTTTCCTCTAAAAACGACTGATCCCTAGTGCTAATTGGTCTCATTTCTCAAAGTGAAGTCTCCATAAAGCACGGCTCTCTTCAGGTTGGCGTCACATTTCCGTCTAACTATCAGGTTCCTCTGCTCAGAGTAATGAGAGACAGAGCGAGGAGGCAGGTAAACATCTTGAGTTCAGTCGTCATACACAAACACTTAACAAGGTCCAAACACCAACAACTGCACATGGAGCGCGATGATGGCTCTCTGGAAGTTTGATATGGCTCTGAAACCCCCTCTCTGCACTCCCCTGGAAGAGACTAACCTAAGAATTAGCTCTGCATCCTGCGTGCCTGCAGCCAAGATGGAATCACTACCTTATTTAGAAAAACATGTGATTTTAAACCTGGCGTGCAAAATGAAACCCTGCAGTTAGGGGGTTACATCAAATTGTTTAATATGAAAGACATGGGCATAAGATCAGAAGACAGTAACAGTAGCTGACACGTATATTGTGGTCATAGTACATTACTTTGTTATGCGTTATATAGCGTTCATTACAATGACACAGTGAAGGAAAACTGTTTGAAATGGACACCAGACAGAACAACTGAAAGAGAAAACCAATCAACTAAAATGGACAGAACAACCATTTTTGTTCAAATCAATATCCATGAATTGGTCATTAAGATGGCTCTCATAATCATGTCACAATAGGCTCTATGCACAGCAGCCATATTATCACTTTCTTCACAGGTGTTACCAATGATACTAAGGAAGGCTCTGTTCCATTTAGTCTAGCACAGTGGTTTCCACGACCCCCATAACTCTGAGAGTGTACAAATGGAACCAAACCATTTGGTTCCATTTGTACACTCGCAGAGTTACACACCTGTAAGGGGCCATTTGGAAGCCCATGAGGGTCCCTGGACCCCAACTGTAGACCCACTGGTGTAACAGAGTGTTTCCAGTGAGCCAACATGCACAATATCAGCACCCTGACTCTGTTTGACCAGAATGGAACAGAGCCTTCATTAGTAGCATTGGTAACACCTGTGAATGTCTTCATAATATGGCTGCTGTGAATAGAGCCTATCATCATGGGATGAAATCAAACATTTTAGAGCAATCGTTTTTTTTACAGGTCAAGAAAGGTCAACGAAGGCCATATTCAGAGGATAAGTTTTACTTCTCCTTCTCCGGTGACAGAATACTGGAGAAACACAGGCATACGGCAGACTTGAGTCCAGTGCAATTCTTTATCGGTAAATAAGTTTTAACGCATCCATTTGCAAAAATGATACACTATCACAGCCACTCGTTGAACGGCAGTTTTGGAGTAGGTGTGCAAGAGGTCATAGAGAAGTGTGTGTTCAAAAATGTATTGTGTTGCTGTGTGGAAGAAATCAGTACAAGAACAGATGATCAGCCACAGACCAACAAGGGGCCAGGATTTAAATATAGGTTTAAAAGGACTCAGATTGCCTTGCCGAAGTTTGTTTCTGAATTTCTTGTACCTCCAACATTTTCTAACTAGCCAAATATCACCACATCAATGCAAACATTGTTTATTGCGAACATTGTGATGCACTCGTGATTTATATATTATATGTTTTTTTTCCCACAATCTACCTGCTATATGTACCATGGACAGTCGTGAAGAAAGGTTATCTGAGGAGGCTAGGAGACACAAACCTCTATAATCCCCCTCTGAGGGATTACAAATACAGCCAGATGGCAATTCATTAATGGGAAGAAAGATAGCACACACTTGTACTTCCTCAGTCAGGTGCCTGAGAATGTCAATGCAGGACGTGATAAGACCGTGTCAGCAAGAACATTGGACAACTACATAGAGAGGGATGTTATAGTAGGGTGCAAAGGTATAATAAAAATGTAGAGAGGTCGCACAGCTTGCATGCAGCCACGATGCAAACATTTATTTTAATATGAAACCAATGTTTCGAGGCATGAGCTCGGCCCTGGCCTCCCTAGGCTGGTGGGGGGAGTGTAGTGCCCAGGATCACTTAGCAAATTGGCACCGACTGAAAAAAGGGTTACAACATCGAGGGATAAAAATGAAACCAATGTTTCAACCTTACAAAGAGGTCTTCTTCAGGGAATGAAGGTTGAAACAATGGTTCATATTAAAATACATTTCTGCATTGTGGCTACGAGCTGTGCAGCTGTGTGTCTTCCTTTTATACTTTAGGCATTAAGATGGAACTCTAGACTGGATTCCAGAGAGACAACAATATAAGCTTCACTTGCTAAACTACCACCTTTATGAGCGAGGGTCAAAGCCACAGGGCCCTGGCAAGAGATCTTACAAAATGACCTGCAGTTACAATATAGAGAAGTGTTAGGTACAGTACAAACAGTGGTGGAAAAAGTGCTCAAATGTTTTACTTAAGTAAAAGTATCAATTCTGCAATGTAGAAGTACTCTGTTACAAGTAAAAGTCCGGAATTCAAAATTTACTTGAGTAAAGGTACAGGTATCAAAATGTACTTAAAGTGCTAAAAGTAAAAGTACTAAAATGTTTGAAAAAAAGCAGCTCTACAAGCTCGACACGTTGTGAGCTTATAGATCGGCTGTTTTCAAATAGCCTAGGTCTAAAATTGGGCTAAAGTGGTTAATGTATGTTTTATAATGTCATAATTTGTGCAAAGTAACTAGTAACAGAAGTTTTAAAATAATTGTAGTGGAGTAAAAGTACAATATTTGCCTCTGAGATGTAGTGGAGTGGAAGTAAAAGTATAGACAGTTGGAAATACTCCAGTAAAGTAAAAGTACCCCAAAATTGTACTTATAGTACTTGAGTAAATGTATTTAGTTACTTTACACCACTAGGTACAAACACAAGGAGTTGGACAGCGATCCATAGCCTAAAGCAATATTCACATACATAATTTACTCACACACTAATTTGTTCGATGATGGAAAACTGAAACTATGACCATGAGATGTACTGTTAGTGGCCTACTGCATTCACACACCAGATTAATTTGACCACAAAGTGTGTTTAACGATGACTGACTGGACTGGATGATTCACTGCTGAGAAGTGACGCTTGATGACTGTGAACTTTTAACTTTGTGTATATGCTGACAGAACCATATATACTACCTGTTAAAACTTGACAAATGGCACTCGGACCGCACAGCTGGCGAAGGACTGCTATTTTGTGGTGAACGTTAATTGGGAGTTTTCTAAGACTTTGGTTTCATGTATGCAAGAAGTTGCTTTGTACCGTGAGGAAAAGAAAGACATGTCTGGCCAGTGTCACTGCACTGATATGTTCTTAATTATTAGTATTGTTTATTTTTTACGTAATATACATCGTTTCAAACCTGACTGTCGTGGAATAGGCTCTATTCACAGCAGCCATATTATGAAGACTTTCACAGGTGTTGCCAATGATACTAATGAAGACTCTGTTCCATTCTGGTCAAACAGTGTCAGGGTGCTGATATTGTGCTTGTTGGCTCACTGGAAACACCAGTGGGTCTAAAGTTGGGGTCCAGGGACCCTCATGGGCTTCCAAATGGCCCCTTACAGGTGTACACTAAATGGAACAGAGCCTTCATTAGTATCATTGGTAACACCTGTGAAGGAAGTGATAATATGGCTGCTGTGCATAGAGCCTATTCTGGATCAATCAGTAGACCTAATTGATGAGGCAAGGGGAGATCGTGACTATATTCTACTGATGATGGTTATGCTTTAAGCAGTGGTGTAAAGTAACTGAGTGCATTTACTCAAGTACTGTAAAGTTTTGAGGTATTTTTTTCTTTACTGGAGTATTTCCAATTTTCCGTACTTTTACTTCTACTCCACTACATCTCAGAGGCAAATTGTGTACTTTTACTCCACTACAATTATTTGAAAACTTAAGTTACTACTGTAGATTTGATTGATTATTACAAAACTTACACTAGAAAATATTGTTTCTATAAAGAAACAATGTGGGCTCGCTTTAAAGCCAAAAAAACTGTAGTTATAAAAAGTACAAATTCAGTTTGACTCTGTATCTCTGTCTTTGTGTGTGGGTGTAGACTTGCCTCCAGATCGGGAGCGCCTGTTATCATTCTCCTACAGATGTGCCACTTCAAAACTTCACACGTTACTGTTCTTTCCCTGATAGTGCCCTGAAAACGCATTTTTTCCCTCCCTTTTCTGCCCTTAAAATGCACTGTTTTGCCCCTGAAAAGAAGTTGTCACTACACACCCCCGTTTTTCCCTTCAACAGACATCCATATACATGAGAACAAAAGAATGTGTGTTGAACAAGGTGTCAGACTCATTATGAGGCGAAAGGTGATTTGACCAGTTGCTCAAATTAATTAGCATCATAAAAGCAGTGATCATCAAAATAATTCAGCATTTTAAATGCCCTTCTTTGTCCCTCTTATTGCCCTGGGAATCCCCTGAAAATTTACTGTCTTGGCGATGGCAGGACATGTGAAGTTTTGAAGTGGCACATCTGTAATTGTCATCAGTTACACACCTGCTTGCATAGCTGATGGTAGTAAAGGGGGATGGAGGGGTATAGGGGGCAGGGGTGTTGGGTGTGGGGTGCTTCCCCCTGCCACCAGTGAGCTATATGAGCTATTTCCGATGGTTTACTGTGTGTGTGTGTGTGTGTGTGTGTGTGTGTGTGTGTGTGTGTGTGTGTGTGTGTGTGTGTGTGTGTGTGTGTGTGTGTGTGTGTGTGTGTGGTGTGGTGTGGTGTGGTGTGTGTGTGGGGGGGGGGGTTGTGTGAGGTTATGTTGACCAATACATACCATTACTGTTAAATTGGAGCTTGAATTTTACAAAATGATTGCCATTAAGATTTCACCCATTTACACACACATTCATACACTGGTGCTGGTTGCAGTGACATGTGTATTTTCTAACTCCACTTTGCTGTTTGCTTCCTCTTCCTCCTCTGATACATACAGGTGTAAATGGGTGAAATCTTAATGGCAATCATTTTGTAAAATTCAAGCTCCAATTTAACAGTAATGGTATGTATTGGTCAACATAACCTCACACAACCCCCCTTGTTGTTGTGAGGTTATGTTGACCAATACATACCATTACTGTTAAATTGGAGCTTGAATTTTACAAAATGATTGCCATTAAGATTTCACCCATTTACACACACATTCATACACTGGTGCTGGTTGCAGTGACATGTGTATTTTCTAACGCCACTTTGCTGTTTTGCTTCCTCTTCCTCCTCTGATACATACAGGTGGCTCAGTCCTATCATTCGAACATGCCACACCATCTCAAACTACACTGAAGGGTTTTGTCATTATATTTTGATTCGAGTTTCTCCAGGATCCTCACTTTTTGTCTTTGTCTCCGCCAGAGGTGGAGAGTGTTTTCATCTCCGTCCTTCCGTGTGTCCGTCCGTCTCAGCCAAGCTAACATTGGTCAAGCTTCACGTGACACGTGACATTATGTTGTCACCAATGCTTTTGATTGGCTAGCGAGACGCGTGATGAAATAGAAACCTATAAATAGGTGTCACTTAAAAAAAACATTTATATTTTTGTGGGTTAGGGTTGGAAGCTATAAGTGAGCTTCCATCAGCTAAGCTAACATTTTATCATTCCATGGAAGCCATCTTGGTCAAGTGACACGTGACAATATGTAATATAAATAGGTAAGACAGGATTAATCAGGAACAGTACTGGCGGAGACCTGTGCTCTGAGGAGCACATTTTCTAGTTTATCTCTGCCGTCATCAGCACATCAGATGGACTCCCAATGAAAAGATTTTGTTGTAGGGGCCCCGGACCCTCATAAGAGAAGACTCTGATCTGAATGTTATACACTCTATCACACACTATGAACACAACTTCTATCTAGTGAAATAATAGAGAAATTAAACTGTTCCAAATGTTTCTGGGACCACCCTGGAATTCCACCAATGATCCCTGGGGGTCCTCCCTGGACCACACTTTGAGAACCAATGCTTGAGAGAAGCCTCATATATACTGTGTATGTACTATGTAGCCTATGTACATGTAAGAAGGTGAATTTACTTATTGATTGATTGATTGATTTGTTTTACTCTGTAAGTAGAGTGGCCATTTGTTTCCAATAGTTTTTGATTTTGTTATAGAAACGTTTACCTCTTCCTCAATATGAAAATGAAAAAAGGTGCGGACAAATTCCCCCAAACCACAATTGAGCCAAAGCCAATTACTTTAAAAAACAATGTTTCGAAACCAGAAATTCATGAACCACGCAAACTCCATTGTTTGTTTCTTGTTTTGCAAATCTTGACTGGCCTCCAAGTAGTAGGCCTACAATACTTCTACTACTACGTAAAAAAAAGAAGAAAGTGGAAAAAGTGACTTCCTTGGCGCACAAGAAATGTGGTGCTGTCAGTCCAGCAGTTTGACAAACAGATCCCTATCTTCTTGTGGTTCCTCCAAACCCTGACGCAGTGCGCGTCCCTGTGCTGTTGGTGGGCGCTCTAGCAGGTTCGGGTTCAGGTCTGCTGTCTGTAAAGTGAGTGTAGCTGTAGGGCTGTCTCCTGTGGCTTCCAAACAGGTATCCCAGTGTCCCTCCTGTCCCCAGGCCTGTCCAGAAGCCACCTCCTGTTCCTGTGGAAGCACATCCTCCTGGGTAATGTTGTTGGTTGCTGTAGTAGTCACTGTGGAAGCCATAGCCTGGATTGGCACCAGGATAGCGTGGAGAAGGCCGAGTGGGTTCTCCAATGAGGAAGATTTGATAGATGGCATAGGCTAGGAGCACCAGCACAGCCACTCCTAGCAGACATTCCAGCAAGAACCCGACTTCCAGTGAAGAACTCTGGTGATGTCTCTGTTGATGATGCTTGTTGCCAAAGAAACTGTAGGAGCTGCCGGCCCCTTGAGCTCTCTTGCGGTGGCCCTCCTCCGTCAGCTCCAGCTTGTACTCCAGCCCACAGGAGCCCGTCAGGACGTAAGCATCATTTGGATGGCTGTAGCCCTCACAGCTCACCTCTATTTGACCAAACCGGTATGAATTGTCCATGTCTGCCTTACACTGCCACTGGACATCGACTCCGTCCCACCCTTTATTAATGCACTGGACCACTTGGGGAGCAAAGGCCCCACAGCCTGCCGAGCCGCCAACACATTTGAGCTGGGGAACGGGGCTGGACCGGCGGCCTGTGGTGTAGCGATCTTCGTACAGTGTCAAGGCATTGACATCGCGCAGCAACACACTGGTTCCTGGAGCTTCATTCCAACTCATTGAGGCAAGAGTTGAAACAGCAAAGAGAAGCTGAACAAGCAATATGATAAATCGCTTCATTGTCAGGTTGTTAGACTACCAAAAAAGAAGTAAGATTAATAGAACAACATCCCCCGCTGTCAAGATGAATGCAAGTCTTTACAATTTAAAGGACAATATATGGTTGAGATGATGACGTTGTGATGTCATTCCATGTCATCGTGTGTGTGTGTGTGTGTGTGTGTGTCTTCATAATGGCTCTATATGGAGGTCCCTGATGTCATAAATATAGTATGATGTCATAGCGCTGACATCATACTACTTACGTCATAGTGCTTACGTCATTACATCATACATCAATACTTAGCCTATTCTGTTAACGGGTACTGATATCATAGTAAATAGTATCTGTTCACAAGTTACAATGTTATATTGTACTAGAAAATATTGTTCCTATAAAGAAACAATGTGGGCTCGCTTTAAAGCCAAAAAACTGTAGTTATAAAAAGTACAAATTCAGTTTGACCTGGTATCTCTGTCTTTGCGTTGTGTGTGGGTGTAGACGTGCCTCCGGTTGATCAGGTTGGGAGCACCTGTTATCATTCTCCTAATTGTCATCAGTTACACACCTGCTTGCATAGCTGATGGTGGTAAGGGGGGATGGAGGGGTATAGGGGGCAGGAGTGATGGGTGTGGGGTGCTCCCCCCTGGCTCCAGTGAGCTTGCAGATGAGCTATTTCCGATGGTTTACAGTGTGTGTGTGTGTGTGTGTGTGTGTGGGGGGGGGGGGGGGGGGGGGCGGAGTATGGGGTGTGGGGAGTTTTGTGAGGTCATGTTGACATGTAGAGCTTGCAGTGTACAAACGTTTTAGCATCAAAATATACTTTGAGTACCAAAGTAAAAGTACTCAATGTTCAGAAAATGGCAGATCTACAAGCTCATAACGCGTCACATTGTAGATCGGCTATGCGTGGTTACTGTAGGTTTTGTGTTAATAATCAAAAATGTAATGTAACTAAAGCTGTCATATGCTGTAATTGTAGTGGAGTAGAGGTAACACAAATAGAAAGTAAAGTAAGAGTACCTCAAAATTGTATTGTGCATTGTAAGCACTTGCATAGTACTTGAGTGAATGTACTTAGTTACTTTGCTGCACCACTGAGCAAAAAAAAAACTACAATATTTCAAAAAGAAAAGTACAAGCACACGTGTCCACAGTAAGCTGGATTTTTTAAAGTTTGAATGAGTTTCTAAGTGAAAGTATGTGGGAGTAGTTAGGTGCCATACTTTTGGGGGAGAATAAATAAATAGTGCCACAATTAACCACTTCAGCCCTATATACATTTCGGCCATTTGAAAATAGCCAATCTACAAGCTCACAAGCTTGTACATCTATTTTCAAAATATTTTGTATGATGAGTACTTTCTACTTTTGGTATTTAAAGTACATTTTGACACCAATAGCCTACTTTTGTACTTTTACTCAAGTCATTTTTGAAATTCCTGACTTTTACTTAGAGTATTTCTGAATTGCAGTATTGATACTTTTACTTGTAAAGTAAAAAATGTAAATACGATAACACTCATGTCGGTGGTACGGTAGTTCTGCCAACGAGCACAGGCATCAGACCATAGTTATACTACAAGGACAAGCTGAACCATAACAGACTGTATCAAAAACGATAGCTATCAGGCCTATACAGTAGCTGAGACATCTTGGCCCCTACATGCTACAGAATATCATGTCCGTATCATAATGTATTATAAGTACTATAAGTGATGGTTAAATATAAAGGTTAGATATAAACAACCATAATAACTATATAGTAGGCCTATAATTCTTCCTCGGGAAGGCTTACAGTCGATGGAAACATAATAGTTCAAGAACAGTCATCCATTGTAGAGGTTTATTGTCATTCATAGGATTATAGTGATTTTCAGAGATGTGAAGACTAAATCAACTGTTGTTGATTATTTCACTTTTGGGCATTTCTTATGCCTTATTTAAAATAGGTTGGTGTAGAGAGACAGGAGGCCAGAGAGAGAGAGAGGAGAGACATGGGTTCGAGATGGGGCTCGAATTCAAACGCGGGTCAGGGCAGAGCCATCAGGCAACCAGCGAAATACACTCTTAATTACTGAATTCAAGCTTCATGAAAGCCCCAATAACACATAATTATGCTTGAAACTGTTTACATGTTAAGAAAAAAAAATTGAAATAAAAGCCCAGTGGAGTGTCCAATTAAGTCTCAGTTAGAAATGTGTCACCTCTACCTGAAAGATGTTCTTCTTGGAAATGCAGTGAAACAAAAAATGTTGCATGCATTATGCATCAACACACATGCACTACTGGCTGGCAGCACTGTACCTACAGTATCTTTAAGTGCATGGTTATAGGGGTTGCTTCCTCTAAACACAATGTCCGTCCACAAAGTTCTGCTTGTGGTTTAAGTAGATGATGCATGATGCTGTATATTTAAAGTGACTATATATTCTCTCTGTTGTGCAGCACAGAGATCCCATTTGTTTTTCTTTGTGAATATCACAAAAGTAGCTATGATCTACGATCTATATCCATCCCCAAAAAATAAAACATTGCACAGTTAAACCTTCAACAGGCTGTTGATAGGAATGTTTATCGCTGCCTTTGAGGGTGTGGTACGTCTTCAAATTTATTTCAAAATGGAAGTGAGTCACATGCTTGATATAGAACATTTCTCAAACAAACAATAGCACGTGTGCATGTCAGAGCGCGCGCACACACACACACACACACACACACACACACACACACACACACACACACACACACACACACACACACACACACGCGTGCACACGCGCACGTGCGCACACGCGCGAGCACACAGATGTTTTGAAGTGATTGCCTTCTCTCTTCAATTTTGTCTGGGTGTTTCTTTCCTGTCGATTCTCCAGTGGGCCCCCATCTCTTCCATCTTTGTATTTATACTGGCCCAGACCGTGTGCCAGCCGCGACACCTCAAAGCATTTCTTTAATCTGCAGACCCTGTGGTGCATTCCTGTCACTAGATCTGTCTGTGGGCAGACCACAGAGTTTGCAGAGTGTATTCTGCCACCTTTGAGCCTCTGCCATGGTTTTCATTACCTACAGTAACTGTTTAGATTGTCTGGTTTCTGTCATTGTTTCAAGAACAATAATGTTAGTCATGAAGAAAATACACATGTGAAAACCTTGAAGTAACCGACCTTTTGCATATTGAAGTGAGTGTCTTTGATCCCTCCAGACTGGTGCAGTATTAACCACTTAAACCCATTGACCGGAATCCCACAGGGGTCTATTATTAGGCCTCCTCCTTTTTTCCAACTAGTTATTTGCCTAAAGTAGCCGATCTACAAGCTCACAACGGGTCACATTCTGACGCCTTGTGAGCTTGTAGTTTGGCTATTTTTTGCAAGTGTTCTCCCAAGAATAGGGATACGAGGGGCAGTAAAAGTAAACGTCCAGAATTCAATTTTACTTGAGTAAAAGTACAAAAGTATTGGCATCAAAAAATGTACTTAAAGTACCAAAAGTATGTACAATGTTTGAAAATAGCATATCTATAAGCTCACAACGCGTCGCGTTGTGAGCTTGATTTGCTATTTCCAAACAGCCTATGTATAAAATAGGGCTAAAGTGGTTAATGTATGTTTCATAATATATTAATGGAGTAGAAGTGAAAGTACTGAAAATGGGAAATACTCCAGTAAAGTAAACATTCCACAAAAGTGTACTTGAGTAAATGTACTTAGTTACTTTACACCACTGGCGAGGGGTAATGTCGAGGTTTGAAAACGTTTCGGACGCCACTTCAGCGTTTCCTTCCTGGACAGGAAGTGTTAAACGGAACCTGAGCGTGAAACACTAGAAGTGTGTCTGATTAGATCACACGTTGCCTACTTTTCAGTGGTGGAAGAAGTACTCAAATGTTGTACTTAAGTAAAAGTACCAATACCACAATATAGAAATACACTGTTACAAGTATAAAAGACCTGTATTCACATTTACAAGTACAAAGGTATCGGCCTCAAATTCTGCTTACACTACCAAAAGTAAAAGTACTCATTATGCAGACAGTCCAATTTCAGGTTTAAAAATGTATACAAATCTTTTGAAAATAGCAGATCTACAAGCTCACAACGCGTCGCTCTGCGACGCGTTGTGAGCTTGTAGATCGGCTGTTTTAAAATAGCCAAAGCACATACTAGGGCTTAGTTGGTTAATGTATGTTTTGTCTTCATAATCCAAATCTGCAAAGTAACTAGTAACTGAAGCTGTCAAATAATTATAGTGGAGTGCCTCTGAGATGTAATGGAGTAGAAGTATCAAAAAATGGAAATACTCAAGTAAAGTAAACATACCTCAAAATTGCACTGAAGTACAGCACTTGGGTAAATGTTACTTTCCACCACTGCTACTAGTATTGTTTCAGGCACAACCCCACACACACACACACACACACACACACACACACACACACACACACACACACACAGAGCTTTAAAAAAACAAACTTAGTTCTGTCAGCCATGGAAAATTCAACACACTGATTGATGATAAGGCCCAGTGGTGCCTTTCTTTTTTTCTCTCGCTGTCTGTTGACATTTCTTGAAATTTCTGCTTTGATGAAAGATTGGGCTGAGAGAGTGCGTGCGCGCGTGCAGTGTGTCCAAAAAAACCTACAAGGATAATAAAAAGTCTGTTAAGCTACTGAAACATCCTACTATAAAGTGAAAAAACCTCAGTCCGTCCCACATTTTACTTTTTTTGTGTGCTCTTTACTCATTTTCCTCGCCAATTAATTCCTTGCCAATTAATTCCTTGCTTGCCAATTAATTCCTCCCCACACACATTTATGTATTGCCCCCCCCCCCCCCCCCCCCCCCCGCACGGCTTCCCTCCCCCGAACACGGGCCAATTAGATGCGCGACAAAGCCGGATGCACCACGGTGGATTGCATTCTTTTCACTTTCCCCAAATCTAAGCTGTTTATTACGTTTTTGTGAACTCTTTGTCTCACTGTAAGCAGTGGGATTTTGGGGTTATTGCGCATGCGCGACCACGGGCTATGTTGTCACGGTTACGGTCCCCGCAGGCTATAGGTTCTGCTCAAAACGCGATGCAGAGCGACGCGTTTTGAGCGACGCGTTGCAGAGCGACGCGTTTTGAGCGACGCGTTGCAGAGCGACGCGTTTTGAGCGACGCGTTTTGAGCTTGGAGATCTGCTACTTTAGATATTTTTCAGAAAAGTAACAGTTTTGGACATACAGTATGAGGTTTCCACCCGGCAGAGACGATAATGCTGTATACAGTCCATTATCCAAAGTCTGCAAATACCTTCAGTACGCACGCACATCCCCAGCTATGGACTATATAGTTTGAAGATTCACAACTTCACGTGTAACAAGAAAAAACAATAATTAAGTTGTAAAAGCCCAGCACGACCCATTCCTGTACAGTCCTGTACAGCTGAACAGCCTAAAGTAGGTGTGAGTCGCAAAGGGGTCATTTATTCTGCTGAGTTCCTCCATGTGGGCAATCAACAGCCCTCATTGCCGACACGCACGCGCGTACGCACACACGCACGCACGCACGCACACATTCTTTCTCTCACACATATGAAAACTCTCTCACTCTCCTCTCACACACATACTGTACACTCTCTCCTCTCTCTTTCAATTTTCAAATGAGCTTTATTGGCATGAGAAAACCATATGTTTACATTGCAAAAGTGGATCAAAACAATGTATGTACAATTACATGGGAACAAAGAAATGTGTAAACAGAGATGTGTTGCATTGCCAGGGAAGACTATCTTACGAAAATATAGAAATTGTGCATTTTCTGTCAGAAATGGATACATCCGCATAGATTCTCTCTCTCTCTCTCCCCCCCACATGCACGCACACACACACACACACACACACACACACACACACACACACACACACACACACACACACACACACACACACACACACACACACACACACACACACACACAAAAACTCTCTCGCTCTCCTTTCACACACTCAAACTCAAAACGCACACATACATGTTCTCTCTCTCTCTCTCTCTCTCTCTCTCTCTCTCTCTCTCTCTCTCTCTCTCTCTCCCGCACACACACCCTTGTTGCAAGAGCTCCATCCAAACAGCCCCTCCCCCTGCTTATTACCCACAGCGGCATTTGATGTCATGCCACCGGAGTGTTGGGAGAACCTCCCTTTCCCATGGGTCTCATTGGCCCGTGGACCAGACCATTGTTTGGTCACGTGACGTGAGCCGTCCAGACGCACTAGCTGAGGCTGTATACTCACTGTGTTGTGACAGAAGTGTTGACTTATTGCATTGTCGCCACTAAATTGCAGATACATTAAAAAAAAAAACCTACTGATTAAACGTTGGATGGCAACGGGGTGTAATGTACGCGCGCGCGAGAGAGAAAAAAACTGGCCAGCAAACTTTTCCATACTCATTATAGTTTAGGATAATTGTAGCTGACCTTGCTGTGAGTAACAAATTACTGTGACTGCATGCCTACAGTTTGAAGAACGTGAAATTTCCCAGGAGAGTTTTTCCAAGCGTTGTGGCTTTATTGATCGTTTCAGGGCAGATTCTAAAAGATCAGACCCCTGAATACATAAATATTTGTATGATATTTTAATTGACAGCAATTATACTTGTGATGAATTAGGACTACTAATAGACTTGACAGCTAGACAGCTAGAATTTAACTAACGTCCATATCATGTACAGCAGGGGTCTTCAACGTTTTTCAGTCCAAGGACCCCCTAGCTGAGAGAGAGAGATGAAGCAGGGACCCCCACCACCACATATTGTATACATTTTAATTTTAAACTTTTTCATAGATTTCAAAGATAGCTTCATAGACTAGTTTGACAGCACGATCATAATGGTGTGTCAATTAATGTGTGTTTTCATTAACCACTTAAACCCTCAATACTTCGTAAACTTGAGCGTGGCCCTGTACTTGGTCTGCTCTTTTTTCCCTCTACACCAAACCTCTTTGCAGAAAATAGCCGATCAGTTGATTCTGATTCTGTCAAGCTGTTCCTCCTCACGTGGTTCTCGCTGTCTCTCTCGCAGGTCATTTTATGTTGACACTATAGCTTATAGACTACAGCTATTCTCTCATGGGTAAATTCTCTTTCTACAGCACTGTCCCTTAAAGAATAGGGAAGGTAAACTCGCCTCTCAGGAAGACGATGGCATTCACTGCCCCCTTTGTTCTACTCTAACTTAATGGTTTTATATTTGTTGATGATATTGTATTTTGGTGTTATTTCTTTGTTATGCTATGTTGATGAATTGAATACATAGGACCACAATGGAAACAAGTCCTCAGGACTTTTTTTTGTGTTATCCTTTTAGCCCAAATGTGTGACTGTGCCTCTGTCTAATAAAGTAATCAATCAATCAATCTTGATTTTAAAAAACTGACATTTCCAATGGCTGAGGGTTTTGTGTACCCTTTGCTTGTCCCCGTATGTGTAACAGACAAGTTCAAAACATTTTGTTAAAGAGCTAAACATGATTTCTGAAAATAATCATTATTTGTTTTATTTATTTTAGGAGTGCTGAAATGAAGGTTTTGGGGTTATTTCTTGAGCATAAGAAGGGTCCAAAGATGCCCCTGGATTGTTTCATGAGTTCTTAACAGGTTAACACACACCTTTTAGTAATTATGACCATCTTATTGAGGCTAGGCATGATTATCCAAAAACGCATACATCAACTTTGGTTTTCTCACCAGAATCTTCTCAGTCATTAACACTTCCTCCAACACCATCCTGTGTCAAGACGACACTGACACCCAGCTATCTGATCTCCCAGTGGTGGACAGTAACAAAGTACATTTACTTGATTGAGTATTTGTAATTTTGAATACCCATGACTTTCAGTCCACTGCATTTCAAAGTCAAATATTGTAATATTGTACATTATGAATGAATCACTTTAGCCTATGGCAAATAATGTGAAGATAGCTCTACGAGCTTGTAGACCTGCTATGTTCACTTGTTTTTTTTTAAAGTTTTTTTAAATGTCTAAATTTGAGCACAGCAATGCATTGGTTTAAAAAAAGAAAATATACTTTGTAATGTGTATTTTAAACTATTGCAAAGCATGTACTCCATCACTAATGGAGTAACTCAAGTACAAATTTGACAGAGCAAAACTTTCACTTGTAGTTGAGTAACATATGCCCAGGAGTATCTCCATTTTGACTCGACTATACTACTGGGGTTGAGTATACTGTACTTGGTCCACCACTGCTTATGTCCATACGTTCTTGTTCATTAAAGGACAACTTCACAAATATTCAACCTATCTTCATATAGTTGGTCCTAACTAATGAGCATGATAAAAACAAAACAAAAAAAACCTACTCTCTCTGTGTCTCATATAAGGGCTTTGAATATTTTCAGATACCCACAATTCAAGATTTAAAATGTTCTGTTTAGATTTTTATTAATGTGAGAACTTCTTACGTTCCAGGAATAGAAAGCCTGCAGTTTCTATTAGCTTGGATTCCCCATCGATGATGTCACTGGTAGGCATGGCTCTGACATGTCCACAGCCCTCCACTGACACACAGAGTACAGACACAAATGGTACCATAACATGAGCATTAGTGAGGACCGATTATATGAAGAAAGGTTGAAAATGGGTGTAGTCGTCCTTTAAAATCTGTATTCAGTCTCTGTTCATTCAACAGTCTCAATGATAACCGTACACATCCTGGAGTGACCTCTCTCTCTCTGTTGAACTAATGACATTAGTGACATCAGTGTCTCTGTCAGATGTCTTCATTGCAGTCCCCTGAAAACCACACAGCTGCTGACTCGCTACAAATAGAATTACCTTTATTTATTTAGTTCTTTACTTGTCTGTCAAGTGAAGCGTGTTGGCGCCGTGTTAACGGCACATAACCAAGAACCTGTGCAGTACTTCTCAATGTGGGGTACAGGGACCCTCAGGGTTCCTTGAGGGGGCTCCAATTCGACCCCTTACAGCATGGGTTCCCAAACTTTTCAGCCCGCGACCCTAAAATAATGCTGCCATTGACTCGCGACCCCACCTAACCTGGAGGTAACTTGCACGTTCGGTGCGCATTTGTAATGTATTTTAGTATGACTTTTGACTGTAGGCCTACTACCTGTACTGCTGATAATCTTGCTAATATAGAATTCAATCAATCAGATTTACAGTACCTAATGAGATGGGTAAAATGTCCCCCCCCCCCCTCCCCCCCGGGCGCCCGGCTTCCTTCCCCAGAACCCCTCTCAAACTATCAATTTGGGGGCCCTTGACATGACAAAGTCAAGGACATTGAAACTATTGAATAATTTAGAATCTTTTAAACATGAATAAATCTTCTCTTCTGGTGGTCCCTGGCACAAAACATTTTCAGATGGGGGTCCACGGCCAAATATATATATATATATATATAAATTTGGGGGTCCTTGGCACAAAAAGAAATTGAGATCTAAACCGTTCTAAAGTATCAGACACTTGATGATGAGACACAGTCCCAGGAACATGATGATGCACAGACAGGAGAAATGCAGCGACAGCAGGAACAGGACGTCCCCCAGGAGCCCGTTGTCCCGGGGCCGCGGCAGGTGGACGTCCGGCGGCGGACCCGGACCCGGACCCGGACCCGGGGCGGGGACCACCGCCTGGCCCTGGGGCATCTCGCAGTAGACCCCTGTCCAGCCCTGGTAGCACTGGCACGTGAACTTGTGCTTCATGTCCAGGATGTCGTGGTTGTTGAGGTTGCCGCTCACGTGGAAGCGGGGCCCGCGGCGGCCCGGCGGGTTGCGGTGCACGTGGAAGAAGCGCGGGTTGAGGTGGAGGTAGGCGCCCGAGTCCAGGCTCTTGCGGACGCACTTGCCGTTCTTCTTGCACAGCGCCTTGCTGCACAGCTTGGCGGCCGACGTCACGTTGATGACGTAGTGGCCCAGCGGCCCGTCGATGTACTTCTTCACCGTCTGGCAGTTCTTCTGCGGGAGTTCATAGAGAATAATAGGCCTAAATACTCAGAAATATAGAAAATACACAACTGTTCTATAGGGTTTGATTTGGGGGCTTCTGATACCCCCCTCCAGTCATTCATGGATATCGTCGGGCAGAAACCTCTTATCTCCATATTTAAACTATTCATTTCGTAAATTAAATCAGTGTCCTACTTGATCATACTACAGCATCACACAAATGTATCAAAAGTAGCAGATCTGCAAGCTCAAAACTCAGCGTGAAGTGACGTGTTTTGACCTTGTAGAGCTGCTACTTTTGCTATTTTTGAATTTGAATCCTGAAAAGTAACAGTTTTGGACACATTTCCACCCGACAGAGACGATATACAGAATCAAATATCATTATTTAGTGTGTCATGAGGAGTTTTAAACACCCTCTAGACTTAGTACACTGGACCTGAGTTGGCGCTGTACTTGGACCACTTTTTCCCCGTCTACACCAAGTCTCTTTACAAAAAAATATCCGATCTACAAGCTCACAATCCGTCACAATGTGATGCATTGTGAGCTTGTAGATCAGCATCTTCTTTAGGCTAATGTTCCCCTCAGAATATGGGTGCTGGGGTTCAAGTGGTTAAGGTCCCAAGATTCATTCATGAAAGGCACTCAAAAGATACAACCGATTCACGGATAAAAGTTGTTCTTGTTTGTTATCTGTGACAGCACCGATCAGAGATACACTAAGTAAATGCTTGGTCTATGTGCCACTTGTAAACAGGATGTTAAGGAAGCCATAATAATCACGTTGGTCTTCTTCACACGACAGACACCCACACATGACACAGCTGCAGAGGAGAGAGATCCACTATTTCTGGAAACTGTACATTCTGTATAACTGTATACTGTACTGTTACTGTTACTGTAGAAACGAATCCCAACTGGGAACTGAGACAATGCCAGGCGGCTGACATCATTCACACGTCTAATTTTATGCCTTGTCACAGTTATTCTATAAAGTTATTTCTATAGCACTGACATTGATGGATGGCATTCATTTGTCACGTATGACGTATAATGTATAGCAGGTTATGAAATACACAGCAGTACAGTATGTGAATGATGTGAGTCCATTTAGTTATTATCACCAGGGTAGCATTTTAGTTGGTGAGGATCCATGCCGCTGCTTTTGATATCCCCCCTCTCTAAGCCATTTGCTTTTATGAGCGATCCATTTTAGAGGACCTTGTATTGTGAATTGTATACTTCCATGTACTGTTTCCATGTCTTTTCTAAATATAGTATTCAATCAATCAATCAATCAATCTGGTCATTCATTGTTATGGCCAGTGGGGATATCGTTGCTGTCGGGCAGAAACCTCTTATCTCCATATTCTAACTCAGGGGTCTTCAACAGGGGGTCCGGGACCCCTAGGGGGTCCTCAGAGTTACTACAGGTGGTCCGCCAAATCTTTGTGTGATATGATTTTTTTTTTACCTTAACCACTTGAACCTTAACATCCCTTTTCTGAGGAGAACTTCAGCCAAAAATAGCTGATCTACAAGCTCACAATGCCTCGCGCTGCGAGGCGTTGAGAGCTTGTAGATCGGCTATTTTTGGCAAAGAGGTATAGGTGTAGAGGGGAAAAAAAGCAGACCAAGTAAACCTGAAACACAATTGTATACATTATAGAGGGGGTCCCTGCTTCATCTCTCTCTCAGCTAGGGGGTCCTTGGCCTGAAAACGTTGAAGACCCCTGTTCTAACTCATTATGTAACCCTGGCATCCAGGGTTAATGTTAAGGTTAATGGACAAATGTATACATTTCTTCCAAACTTTTTAATGGCTAAAATAGCAGATCTACCACATTACAGGAGCATTACTTGTTGTGTGACCTATTTTCACTATGTAGGGATTTAATGCCCCCCACACCCCCTCTGTTTTGTTGGTTTGTTTGTTTCTACAGATGGAACCTTAGTCCTCCCCCAGAAGGAACTGTGTCAGAGTTTTTACCTGGGATCGGGCGTATTCTGACGAGCCCCAAAGAACCACTCCTGACGCTCCCAGCGCTGCAGTCTCCCCAATGGTGTGAACCAGGTCACTCTGCAGGAACAATACATGATGACACAGGTGACACAGTACTCACACCTTGATAAGGTCTGCCCTTAAAAGAGTAGTTCACCCAAAAAAGTACTTATTTTCTATCAATTTCAGACCCCATGAAGCCTTGAATTCATGGAGATTTTGTAAGCACTGTTTTGGGTGAACTACTCCTTTAAAGCTGCAATCCAGAACTTATTAATTATTGAATAACAAGGATATTTTATATAGGAGTATTATGTTAATGCCACATAACTAACACATGTGCAGTGGTCGGATGTGGTCTCTCTACACTTCCATTGAGACATTTAGACCCTTGTGTTGTGTAAGACACCTACTGGTTGACAACTAGTACTGCCTTAAACTCATATGTGAAATATCACCGTGGTCAAGAGAGGATTCCCCCCTTTTTTTTAGGGATTTTCTGCCTTTATTTGTGTGACAGGAAACAGGGAGAGACAGACAAGGAGTGACACGCAGCAAAAGGTCGCCGGGCTCGGGATTCGAACCCGGCGACTCGCTGCCAGGCTGCATTAGAGCCTACAGTGTTATGTGGTACGTGCCTTAACCGCTAGACCAAGAGGATTCCCCCTTGACTGAGCGATAGAAATTTGGTTTTCCCTCGTGAGGAACCGCGGGTTCAAATCCTGGCCGTTACAAGTTGCAATTAAAAGGACATAAAAGTTACAGATTATAGCTTTAAGTGTAATGTTTCCATCTGTTTCCAGCCCTGACCCAGATTGTCATCACATGTAAATAACAGGTCCTCCCACGACTCTTCACAGCAAAATCCTCAGTGTTAATCTAACTCTGAAAATGTACATGGAACCAACCAGTCCCGTAAGGGTCCATTTTGTTCAAATGGAACCATTTTGGTTCCATTTACACACTCTCCGAGTTACAAATGCCTTGAGAATTTGACTGTGTAAGCAGTCCCTCATAAATATGTTTTGGAACTTTGAAAGGTCATGTAAGGTCGCCTGGCCTTCTACACTCTTGGAGTTACAGTACAAATGCTATAAATGAACACTGAGGATTTGACTGTGTAAGCAGTGATCATATGCTTTTGAACGCTGAGAGGTCACGTAAGGCCTTCTAGCTGGAGGCCTTCCACTCATAGTTCAGTGACAGCCCCCAGACGTTTCCGTGAGATTAATGACCCCGCTCGTCTCCACTGCTCGGCTTCAGCACACATGTTTATTCATGAGACCGTGACATGAGGCCGACTGTGCACAAACACACCGTGTAGCTTTTTATCAAGAACAGTAGCTTAACCCATTAATCTACTATTAAAAAAAAAGAACATTTGTGCAAATCTTTGAATATATACAGTATGTTTTAGCGAACAGTTACAAAAGGGAACATTTGTAAATCAAATCTTTGTTTCTGGGGGATTCTACAAATGTTTTCTAAATCCTAAAAAAAAATTCTGAAAAAGAAAAACTTCTGAAAAAGAAGAACATCAGTTATAATCAGTGGTTCTCAAAATGTTTCATGTCAAGGACCGCCCAAAATTATATGTGTTGGCCGCTGACCACCTATCTGAAAATATGTTGTTCCAGGGACCCCCAGAAGCACAGATTGGAGTTAAAAATATTCGCTTTAAAACATACATTCAAAGATTTGCACAATTTTTTTTTACAACTGCTTACGGCTTACAACTTCTTTTATATATAAAAAATGTGTGTACACCACCTGAACTGACACACAGACAGACAGACAGACAGACAGACTATAATTTGATTCTAAATGGATAAAATTACACCAACAAAAACTGTAATTGGCCCATGACAAATGAGCATATATACACACACCAGAAAGGTACTACTCTTAGACTAAAGCCCAGAATCTATAGTGATTTCTTCTCTATGTCACTGACCTCAGTAAGCACCATGAAGGTGTACGCGTAGAAAGGTCTGGAGTAAACAAACACCGGCAGGGTGAAGTCCGCGCGAGCGATCGCCGCGATCCTCATGGCCTCCTTGACGCGATAGTGGACGAACTTCACCGTGTTGGCCGAGGACTTGAGCTCGTAGTCCAGGTAGATGGACGGGTAGAGCGCCGTGCTCTCCCTCCAGAGCCACATCAGGTGGTCGTTGCGGACGTGCTCCACGTTGGGGCATTCGCCCGTGTAGCGGTGCGGGTGCTGCTTGTACCCGTAGTTGTAGCAGTCCGGGAACAGGTAGAACCCCCACAGACCGTTGGGTCTCCGGCTTTCGGCCAAGCCCAAGGTGGAGTTCATGAAGATCTGCCCGGCCCTCTCGAAGCGCTCCTTCGCCTCTTTCTCCACTTTGCTCTCCGGCCAACTGGGATGCAGCTTCCTGATCTGCTCCTTGGACTTGTTGCGGTATATGTCCTTGGAGCCCCAGTTGCGGACCCACTGCGGCCTCCAGTTCTCCCAGTCGATGACGCCCAGGCCTCGGAAGTCCTTGTGCGGGATCAGCTTGTCGATGTCGGCCCGGGCCTTGCTCAGGTGCTTGGACAGACTCTGGTTCTGCGGCAGGCCGCCGTTGACGGCCACGCCGGAGTTCAGGTAGTACGGGTAGTGTCCGAGGTGGCTGTGGTAGAAGATGGTGACGTTCGGCCCGCTGAGGGTCTCGTTGAGGTTGGCGACGATGTCGAACACGCTGAGGTCCAGGTCCACCTTGAAGCGCAGGCGGCAGGACTCGGTGGGGGCGTTCCAGACCACCACGAAGGGCCGGTGGGGGATCAGGGGCGCCCGGGACTGTTTCATCAGCTCACCTTGAAGAGTCAAGAAGGCTTATGTGTCACTAATTTACACAAGTACAGTACAAGCAGCGAAAGGTTTTTGAGATTTGTTCCGCAAATGTGATGACATTCTAACGTAATAATAGTCAAGCAGAATATATATATATATATATATATATATATATATATATATATATATATATATATATATATATATATATTTAAAAAATATACAATAATGATAAAACACTGGAGTTTAGGTCTTGTCTTAGACAAGGTACAATAGCATTTAGCAGCATTTTTTAAAAATGTGTAGGTAATGTGCAGATACATCTAATGCAGTGGTTCTCAACCTGTGGGTCCCCACATTATCTTTGGGGGGGGGGGGGGGGGTGTCCCCAGATAACAGTGAAGTGACAATTTAAGGACTTTTAAGACCTTTTTATTACCTAAAATAAAATAAAAAAGACCATTACTGCATCAAAAGTAATCATCAAACTATACTATAAAAACTGCTCAAACATTGGTCAAATTGTCAAATATTATAAGAAAGAGGCAAACATTTTGAAAATAGCAGATCTACAAGCTCACAACGCCTCGCAACGTGAGGCGTTGTGAGCTTGTAGATCTGCTATTTTTCTGTGGAACCGAGTCAAACTATAATGTAATGCCTCAACTCCTACAATTCCAAGTGCAGGATGGGGGTGGGGGGGGGGTCCCCAGTTCAAATATGATTATTTTGGGGGGACCTGGCCTGAAATGGTTGAGAACCACTGATCTAATGTGCAAGGGGGTCAATCATATATATATACCTTGAACCTCAACCCTCTTCACTCCTACGCCGACCCATAATGCCAGCAGCACCAGGCGGTAATGAGGCCTTATCGGCGCCATCATCATGGCCCCGGGTGGTGCTTCATGGATCAATTAGTCGTTGCTATAATACCAGACGTGAGAAAAAAAAGAAGGAAGGGGGAAACAAACGACAACAACGACGACAACAGGAGAGCAATTATGTGTTTGCAGAGAAGATACAAGGTGATTATGATGAGCTCCGGTGGGCAGAGATAATCAGTACAGCTGGTGAAAGAGCAGCGAGCTGAAGTGCTCCAGATTCCACCCTCTGCAGCACAATGGTCCCCTCTGTCCTCTGAGGCGTTGGTTCTCAAAGTGGGGTCCGGGGACCCCCAGGGGTCCTTGAGGGAGTTCCAGGAGGTCCCCAGCTAAATGATAGTTAGGAACCAAATTACCCTTATGGGTCTGTAACTCTGAGAGTGCAAATGGAGTGCAAAATGAGAGTACACTCTCTGAGTTAAATTAACATTGATTTTACCATATAAAGTGGGGTCCCAGAGATAGAAATGTCATTAAATGGAGGTCCGTAGCCCTAATGCATGTCAAACTGGGGGTCCTTGAAATTAAAATGGTTGAAAATCACTGCTAGAGCCGTAAAAATTCTTCTTTTATGGGAGTCCTTGTCATATCTTTTCAAATGGAAGTCAGCGGGCTAATAAGTGTCAATTTGGCGGTCCTTGACAAGAAAACGTTTGAGAACCACTGCTCTGAGGCAAGGTGGCATCTCTGACAGAAAAAAAAAACGGCACCTAATTAGATCCTGCCAGTTCTGCCCATCAGGCTCCGTTTGTTGTGGAGATGCCACAACAGTGGATGATGTTGTGACATCCTCTGTGGGCAGCGTGTGAGTAGAGACTTATAACTAGGCGGTGTGGTTTACTATAGTACACTGGTTCTCAGACAGTGGGTCGCGGACCAATTTTTTAGGGTCGGGAGCAAATATCAAAAAAAGATGATTTCCTGCATTTAAAAAGAAAATAGATATACTTCAAAAGATAACGAAGTTTAAACAAAACAAATCACAGCTTTTCACCAATTAAAAACAATACCAAGTATTTCATGAATAAAATGTTAAAACCTAATCATTTCCATAAATACATTTTTGAAAGTTTAAGAATTATAGGCTGTTGAAAATAGCAGATCTACAAGCTCACAACGCGACGCAAAGTGGGGCGTTGTGAGCTTGTATCTTGTATATTATCTGCTATTTTCACTAGTTTGAGTCCCGGGGCAAATGTCTAATTCCTCTTTTGGATCTTCTTGAGCTAAAAAGTTTGCAAACCACCGCTATAGTACACACTGTTTCTCAAAGTGGGGTCCGGGGACCCTCAGGGGTCCCCAGCAAAACATGTTGAAAAATCTTGACACATTTTCTCTTACGGGGGTCGCTGTCACAAAATCTTTTCAATAGGCTCTATGCACAGCAGCCATATTGGGAATGAATTGGGCCCCTTCCTTACTTCCTTCACAGGTGTTACCAATGATACTAATTAAGGCTCTGTTCCATTTAGTGTGGCATAGTGGTTGTCTTATTTTCAAGGACCCCCATAACTCTGAGAGTGTACAAATGGAACCAAATGGACCCATTTGTACACTCTCAGAGTTACACACCCACCATAAGGGGCCATTTGGAAACCAAAATGGAGTGTTTCTAGTGGGCCAACATGCACAATATCAGCACCCTGACCAGAATGGAACAGAGCCTTCATTAGTATCATTGGTAACACCTGTGAAGGAATTAAGAAGAGGCCCAATTTCTTTCCAATATGGCTGCTGTGCATAGAGCCTATTGGGGGGTCTGTGGTAAAAAATACATACAGAAATTTGGGCGTCCGTGACATGAAAATGACGATGCCATGAAAATGTTTGAGAACCATTGCTATAGTAATTGTGTTATTGCTTTCTCTGTGCTATAATCATCTAGATGTGTACATTTATGTGAATATTAGTCATCTTTTTACCACTTTCAACATGGCATCCCTTTCTTTGGCATGTCTACATTATAGGTGAAAGATCTGAAAGAAATATTCAATCTACAGGCTCACTCTTGTGAGCTTGATTCTTAGATTATGCTGAGATTACTGCAACACATGATCATGGCTTGAAAAGAACTAACGCACGCTTAAGTAGCTACATGCAGTGGTGGAAAAAAGTACTCACGTTTTTACTGAAGTAAAAGTATCAATACTGCAATGCAGAACTGTTACAAAAGTCCGGAATTCAAAATGTACTTAAAGTACCAAAAGTAAAAGTACTCATTGTGCAGAATGTCCCATTTCAAGTTTTCAAGTGTACAACAATATTTTTAAAATAGCAGATCTACAAGCTCACAATGCGTCGCATCGCTTGTAGATCGGCTATTTACAAATGGACGAAATGAATATAGGGTGGTTAATGTATGTTTTGTAATAATACTCAAAATCTTCAAAGTAACTAACTAAAGTTTTCAAATAATTGTAGTGGAGTAAAAGTACAATATTTGCCTCTGCGATGTAGTGGAGTAGAAGTAAAAGAATTGGAAATTGGAAATACTCAAGTAAAGTACAAATACCTCACAATTGTACTTAAGTACATGTACTTAAATTACATTGAAACATGTTCACACAAGTGCACTTCAACCCTTCCTCCTCATTTCATCTTTCTTGAGATAACTTTGAGATAACTCTTTTTCAAGCAGATTTTCTAGCCGAAATCTGTTTTCTTGATGACCTGTTCTTGTCGGCAAGAGACTCTGCGATACTATAAATTTGGCTTTAGGTGGCCCCACATGTCGTTGATATTGTCTCTTTTAAACTGCAACTGGGCTTCAGCGTCTTTTTTCCGAAGGGAACCCAAGGCAGGCAGGCAGCTCTTGGGACAGAAGCATGGAAAAGAAAGCATCATCCTCTCTCAGCCATAACCAACCAGCACAACCAGAGCAGGGGAGCAGGAAACCGACCGCTGGTGGTCTGGGGTTGCTCTTGGTTCATGTTTGACATTTTCACTTTCATTTAAAAAATAATAACATTTAAATCAGCAGCATTGAATTCATAGAAATTCATTTTGAGGTGGGAAAGGAAGAACGTGGAGAGAGGAGGCAGAGAATTGTCTAAAAATCAGACTTGGCAGCGAGACGATTCTTTCAAAATATATTTTGAACTATTTGAGATGGCCGTAATTTCACATGGACATTTCACAGTTAGATGCCTCAACTCCAATTCAACTTGAGCATTGCCTAACCCTTTAAGACCGGAACACATCTGTGTGTCATTTTTTTGGGGGGGCTATTCAAAAATAGCAGATATACAAGCTCATAGCGCGGCACCGAGTGCCACGCTATGAGCTTGTAGATCTGCTAGTTTTTGCAAATCTTTTATATACATTTTATAACTCAAATCTTTGCTTCTGGGGGTCCCTGGAACAAAATATGTTTAGATGGGAGGGGGTCCGCGGTCAAATACATATTATTTTGGGGGTCAATTGACAAGTTTGAAAACCATTGATAATATAGCAACATAAGTAAAAAAAAAAAAAAAAGAAAACTTTAGAAAAAAAGTACTTCAGGATTTAGAAAACATTTGTAAAATCCCCAGAAGCAAAGACTTGAGTTAAAAACTTTCGCTTTAAAAAAGTATATATATATTCAAACTAAAGATTTGCACACATTTCCACGATTAAAATAAATAAATAGCAGATCTAAGCTCATAGCGCGGCAGAAATCTTAAAATGACACAGATGCGTTTCCGGTCTTAAAGTGCTAATAACGCCGTGACGGCTTCCACGTTTATTTCTTTTTTTCCCCGTAATGACCATGTAGCGTAAGCGTCCTGGTTTTCATGGCCGTCCAAGACCCAAGACAAACAGTGTGTGGGGAAATCTCTGAGTCTCTGAGGCTGAGCTGACTAGACCACAGCCAGGCCCGGTGCCACTGACTGGCCACAAGAAAAGACCCCCCAAAAACAATGTCTCAGTTCAAAAAACTGACAGAAGAATCTCCCTTCTTTTGATCTTGTGTTTTCCCCTCAAACAGACACCACTAAATGGCATAAGTCAGCCTATAGAGGCGCTGAACCCATATGAGGCTGATTGGATCCAGATGAAGTCGGGGGGGATGAACTTTCAGCATGGCTGCAAAGTTATAACTTTAGTTTAATTTAAGCGAACCCTCGTCTTTGTCTATTGTGACCTACAATGTTTTTTATTTTGTTTAAGACTGGAAAAATAAGACTGGAATCTATCTACACGCTGTAGTAGGGACTGTGATCAGAGTTAGTTTTACCATTAATAGTTATTTCTGAGTAATTAGCCACTTGAATCCTAGCATCCCTAATCTGGGAACGAACGCGGGCGAAAAATAGGCTATCTACAAGCTCAGAACACGTCACAATGTGACGCGTTCCGAGCTTACAGATCGGCTATTTTAGTATGGTTAAAAAATTACTTATATCTAAACCAGATTACCTTTTAAACTATTCATCTGTGATTTGTCATCAAATCTCTCCAGTTTGCTCGCCTATGAATGTGAACAACATGAAAGAAACGTAACCCGTGTTGTCTTGCGGTGAGCGAAAGAAGATACCGTTGACATATTAATACCATGTGTGAGCAGTTATTGGCATAAATATTTTGGTCAGGGGGGTCTTAGGGGGGGTCTTAGGCCTGTTATGAGTCTGCATACCATACAGAGTGGCAGACTGGCAGTTCACACTCAACAGTATGTGTTTGAGTTAAAAGGCTGCACATGCATGCACTCTGGAAATTATTATAACCTTGCATTAGCAGTGATTAACCCATGCAGGCAGGCAGGCAGGCAGCCGTATATAAGTACCATGTCCAACATGGTGCTTGTGCGGAACGCCTGATGATCATTATTTAGCCATTGCACACGCGTTAAAAAAGTGTCTGCAGTTTGCACTTTTCTTTTGGAACGGCTAGACAGATTATGGACATTCAGCCCTGCGCGTCTGCGTGTATGCACGCGCGTGTGTGTGTGTGTGTGTGTGCCTGGTTGCGGTTGTGTTTCATGCTTTTGTGTATGACGTGCGTACCGTACGTATTGTACTGTATCGTGTCTATCTAATAAATGTCCACTATGTAGGTGTGGTCAATAAAGATTGCATACGTAATAATTATGTGCATGTTAACCACTTAAACCATATACTTTGTTGACCGAGGGTCCCCCAGGGGTCTGTAGCTTATACTGTACTTGTTCCCCCTCCTTTTTTTCTCCCTCCACGCCAAATCACTTCAGTGAAATCATCTGTACAGGCTCACAACAACGCTGTATTTTTGGGATGCTAGAGGTTCATGTGGTTAATAGGCTCTATGCACAGCAGCCATATTATCACTTCTTTCACAGGTGTTACCAATGATACACAGGTGTTACCAATGATACTAATGAAGGCTCTGTTCCATTTAGTCTAGCACAGTGGCACAGTGGTTACGGGTCCATTTGGTTCCATCTGTACACTCTCAGAGTTACACACCTGTAAGGGGCCATTTGGAAGCCCATGAGGGTCCCTGGACCCCAACTGTAGACCCAATGGTGTAACAGAGTGTTTGCAGTGAGCCAACATGCACAATATCAGCACCCTGACTCTGTTTGACCAGAATGGAACAGAGCCTTCATTAGTATCATTGGTAACACCTGTGAATGTCTTCATAATATGGCTGCTGTGAATAGAGCCTATTTGCAAATGGTCTCCATGTGAAAACCCTATGTCCAACACTGTTACTTGTCAGGGTTCAAATTCAAAAGCATCAAAGGTAGCAGATCCGCAAGTTTCGAGCTTGCGGATCTGCTAGAAAATGTCACCTCTGTCAGATGGAAACCTCATATGAAATTCTAATTCAAAAACAGCAAATGTAGCAGATCTAAAAGCTCAAGTGGCAGATCTACAAGCTATATTTGTAGCAGATCTACATGCTCAAAATGCACCGCGTCACGTTTCAAGCTTGCTGATCCGCTACTTTTTTTTATGTTTTTGTGTGACGCTGTAGTATGATCAATTGTAGGGTATACATTTACAGGAAAAAAAAACCTGCAAAAAATTAAAACATGGAGATAAGAGGTTTCTGCCCGGCAACAATGAAATGATTTTCTGAGGGGGAGAGAGGACTGTGCCAGAGGTGGAAGGAACGCTGAAAAGCGAGAGAAAGTGTAAAAGTGAATTGAGACACTCATCCTGACCACATGCAGCCACCAGGCAGCCAGAAACTATGAGTCAGTGTGTGTGTGTGTGGTTTAGTCAGCATGTGGATCACAGAAGATGTTTGTTGACGCTGTCCCATCTGCATATCAACTCTCTCACCGTATGGAGGCCTATGTTTGTTTTGAGTTAGAAGAAGTACAGTGTCGGTGTGTGTGTGTGTGTGTGTGCGTGCGTGCGTGTGCGTTCTGTAGATTTGTAAATTCCATAACACGTATGGTGTCGTTGTTGTGGACAGTCTATGGCAGGGGCCTTCAACGTTTTCAGGCCAAGGACCCCCTAGCTGAGAGAGAGAGATGAAGCAGGGATCCCCTACTCTATCTTGTATAAAATTGTGTTTCAGATTAAAGTTTTTTTTTACTTAGTCTGCTCTTTTTTCCCTCTACACCTATAGCCTCTTTGCCAAAAATAGCCGATCTACAAGCTCTCAATGCCTCGCAGCGCCTCGAGGCGTTGAGAGCTTGTAGATCTGCTGTTTTCGGCTAATGTTCCCCTCAGAAAAGGAATTTTAGGGTTCAAGTGGTTAAGAAAACTAAATCCTATCACACAAAGATTTGGTGGACCCCCTATAGTAGCTCTGAGGACCCCCTAGGGGTCCCGGACCCCCTGTTGAAGACCCCTGGTCTATGGTACAGTATGAATGTGTGTCAGAACTGTCACATATGACTTCCAGTGACGCAAGAAGTACTCACATTTCTTTACTTAAGTAAAACTATCAATGCCCTATTGTATAGAAATAGTCTGTTACAAGTGCAAGTTTGGTATTCAACATTTACTTGAGTAAAAGTACAAAGGTATTGGCATTAAAGTATACTTCAAGTACCAAAGTAAAAGTACTCATTATGCAGAAGGTCCCATTTCACAAGTTTCCAAATGTACAAAATGTATAAAAATCATTTGAAAATAGCCGATTTACAAGCTCACAACGCGTTGCTTTGCTTTGCTTGTAGATCGGTTATTTCCAAAGTATAGGTCATAAGTGGTTTTGTAATAATAATCAAAATCTACAAAGTAACAAGTAACTAAATTTTTCAAATAATTATAGTGGAGGGTTGGTAGAAGTACAATATTTGCCTCTGAGATGTAGTGGAGTAGAAGTAAAAGTACTGAAACACCTGCAACACCTGCAAATCTCTCTCTCACTCACTCACTCACTCTTTCTCACACACACACACACGCACGCACGCACGCAAGCACGCACGCACTCATTCACACAGTATGCGTGCGCACACAACTGTTAAGCTGAAGTTAATTTTCATCACTGAAAACAGCCTTAACGATATTCATATGTCCTTGTATCATGCCGTCTCTCCCCATTCTGCCGTTGCTTTGGTCAAAGCCAATTTCCATATGGGAAAATATGGGATGGTGGTTGTATTAACATGACTCAACGGCCAGCACATTGATGCCTGTGGTGGCACATTCGGTTTTAGTGGATCAGCTTAAAGAGATGCAGGGATGCAGTTAAGGAATGATTAGGGAGTAGCCTACATGTTAGATTTAATTACCTCTGAACAGCAGTGACTACATTAGTTATTTAGGCCCATGAGAATTTAACTACAAGTTTTTTTTTTCTTTTCTGCATTTCCAGTGTAATGCATTGGTTCTCAAAGTGGGGTCCGGGGACCCCCAGAGTCCTTGGGGAGTTTCCAGGGGGTCCCCAGTTAAAGTAGTTTATATAGCGTCACAATCATTTTGACTACTTAATCCATATTTTACACTTCGGCTATTCAAAAATAGCAGATACAAGCTCACAGCGCGCCACTTCATGCCACGCTGCGAGCTTGTACATTTGCTACTTTTGAAAAAAAAAATAGAATCATTTTGCTTTTTTTTTTTTAACTTCTGAGGGTCCCTGGCACAAAACATTTTCCACGGCCAAATACATAATAATTTTGCGGTCCTTAGCATGGAAAAGGTTGAGAAGCACTGGTATCTCAAACATTTCAATACTAATCAACAATAATTGATCAAACGTTCACATACCTCCAGGTAATAGTCGCCCAGTCCTGATGAAAGTTTCTTGTGTTGCCTGTTGACAAAAGCTGAAATTGTTTCTCTTCTATAGTGTTTTCCACCAACAGCCCCTACTGTGTCCCCTGGGTCTGGCTGGGTCCCTTGGCCCGGTTAGTGGGACCAGCGATGGCCCCGCTATTGTTGGCTCGGCCCCTCCTCATTGACCTGGCTACTAACTCAACCAAGAGAGATGACGATGATGATGGGCACGACTCTCCCACCGAGAAAAAAAGAGCTCATTCCTGCCCCATACCCATCTCAATTAGCCCATTAAGACCTTAGGCCGATTCTTACTAATGTCTTCTAAATCCTAACAGTTTTCTGAAAAACGAATGTTTCTATATCAGTGGTTCTCAAACTTTTTCATGTCAAGGACCCCCAAAATTATATGTAATTGGTCGCCGACCCCCATCTCAAAATATTTTGTTCCAGGGACCCCCAGAAGCAAAGATTTTAGTTAAAAATGTTCGCTTTAGAATAATATATATTAAAAGATTTTCTCACATTTTCACGATTTTTCAAAAATAGCAGATCTACAAGCTCATAGCGCGGCACCGAGTGCCGCGCTATGAGCTTGTAGATCTGCTATTTTTGAATAGCCCAAAGTGTAAAATAATGCTTTTTAGCTCAAATCAAAATGTGACACAGATGCTTCTTCAGGTCTTAATGGGCTTAGTTTACTAGATGAAAACTATTATATCGTTGCTGTCAGGCAGAAACCTCTTATCTCTTATATTTTCACTTTTTGTGTGTCTTTGTAAATGAATGCCCTGCTTGATCACATTACAGTGTCCCACAAAAGTATCAAAAGTATCAGATCTGCAAGGTCCAAACGTGGTGCTATAGTTTTGAATTTGAATCCTGAAAAGTAAGACATAATGCGGTTTCCATGAGATCAGAATAGATCAAATGGAATGGATCTCTTGATTGTATCACTAACTGTTTTGCACTCTAGCCATAGTGTTAATGTTCATAGTATCAGCTATTAGTTACTTTTAACCAAAGAAATTGTTTTAATGCAGAAATGAGCTCTCAAGAGGATGGACTGGTCGTTTGGCAAACTATAGCTCATACTATAGACTCTATAGTATAGAGAAACTGAGCAGATACAGAAGCACAACTCGGAAGCTTTTGCATGGGTTAGGAGAGACTGATGGAGATTTATACCACATAGGATCGTGTTGAACTCGCTCGTGTGGAAACCTCCTACAGTATGGCCAAAAAAACGAAACTGTTACTTTTCAGGATTCCAATTCAAAAGTAGCAGATCTACAACCTCGAAACACGTCGCTTTGCACCGCATTTCGAGCTTGCAGATCTGCTACTTTTGTGTGACACTGTAGTATGATCAAGGGCGTTAATTGTTTAAAATATGGAGATAAGAGGTTTCTGCAGACAGCAACAGTATTTAAGCATTATCACATGAGAGGCAGTGCTCTCGTACTGTACATCTATATCTGCACGGCTGTGATTATCTTCGGCACAAGGCCGCGACCTCGTGCCTGGTACGACCTTGTGCCTACGACGGAATTATGATTTCTATGTTTATTTAATCATTTATTTGGCTCCGCCGACGCAAATAGTTCTGTAACTTGGACCGGGGACTGCTGGTGGACTGTTGCTAGGCAACACGTAAACATCTTTTTTCTGGCACACTTAATTGTTTGCTACTTTTTGGATAGGTCTAGGCCAGCTACTTTGTATCATGTACGTGTTTAACTAGTGTATGTTTTCATTTATTGTGCAACCAGTGAAATTAGAGTCTGTTGACAGTCGCTTTGGTGGCATGTGTTTATGTTTATGTTTATTAAAGGATCCCCATTAGAGAGACATGGGCCAGACCGCTGGACTTACGGCCCGGGCACCTACGCTAAAGTGTAAGCTGACAGTGCATCGTGGGTTAGAGTCCCGGTCCCGACGATCTCTACTGCATGTCTCTCCCCATCTCTCTCTCCCCGTTTCCTGTACATCGTCACTAATAGTCTATAAATAAAGGCAGAAAAGGGGAAAAAAAGAGCCTCTAGTGTTCCTGGGGTCCTGAACAAAGCAAATACAATACAAACATACAACTAAAAATACAAGTTAAAGTGTAAAAAAAAAAAAAAGTGAGATGTGTGATTCTGATTAGCTAACTTAAACCCTATATACTTCGCCGACTGGAGTCCCCTAGGGGTCTATCCTCGGCCCCCTATTTTCTTTCCCTCTACCAAGCTCACGGCGCGTCACAAGTCGATGTGTTGCGTTGTAAGCTTGTAGATCTGCTATTTTTGTGAAATCGTACTATCGTACAATTGCGAATGGTGCGCATGCGCGACCTGTGCCTCGGTCGGCCGTGCCTCGGCCGTCTGTGTCGTTCATCCGGGTCCTGGCAACCGTACCGAGCCGAGTGCAGCCGACAAGAGTCGAGCGAAAGTGAGGCGCCCGCCATTGAAAACGCCGCCAGCCTACTACATGACAGCCTCACGCCCGCGTCTGTCGAGTAAAAACGGTGAAGCACGGCACCCGTTTGTGAAGTGGGTATTTTCAAACCCTGGAGTGGATTTAGGGGAGCGTCAGTGAGAGCTGGATAAATGAGGTAAAATGTGTCAAATGGAGTCTATACGGCTGTATCAACACATGACGTCGGTGGGAGAGGAGATATTGTGTGTTTTGGACAAACAACAGTGTGGTGCTGATGTTTGTTGTGTGAAGCTTAATCTCAAAGTGTTTGTGTTGGAGCGCCTCAGTGCGGCTGCAGAGTTCATGTGCAACCTCTTGCATGCGTGGCTGTGGCTTTACGGTTTTCCGTTTACCTTCGTCGTGTCTGTAGGTTCCCAGGGACCCCTAAGGGTTTCCAGTGACCCCCAAGGGACTCGCGGGACTCTGCAATGTTTCGCGGGGGTCCAAAGGGGTCCACGATGTTTCGCGGGGGTCCCAAGACTCCAAGGGGGGCCGCGGACCCCCTGTGTTTAAAAAAAAAAGTATCCCATGATTTTGTAACCCCAAAATAAGCGAGCCCTCACCCCCTGTTTTTTTTTTTTTTATCCCATGATTTTGTAACCCCAAAATAAGCAAGCCCTCACTAGAGCCCCGCGCGCGGCTTGGTGATGTTTCGCGGTGGTCCGAAGGGGTCCACGATGTTTCGCGGGGGTCCCAAGACTCCAAGGGGGGCCGCGGACCCCCTGGGTTTAAAAAAAAAAGTATCCCATGATTTTGTAACCCCAAAATAAGCGAGCCCTCACCCCCTGTTTTTTTTTTTTTTATCCCATGATTTTGTAACCCCAGAATAAGCAAGCCCTCACTAGAGCCCCGCGCGCGGCTTGGTGATGTTTCGCGGTGGTCCGAAGGGGTCCACGATGTTTCGCGGGGGTCCCAAGACTCCAAGGGGGACCGCGGACCCCTGGGTTTATTTTTTATTTTTTATCCCATGATTTTGTAACCCCAAAATAAGCGAGCCCTCACTAGAGGGCTCGCTAGTGAGGCCCATAGGGCGCCCGGACCTTTAGTATTATTACATGCCCAGAAAATGGACGCTGTAGGGTTCAAGTGGTTATTACATTACATTACATTACAGTCCTTTAGCAGACGCTTTTATCCAAAGCGACTTACAATAAGTCCATTCAGGTAGGGAACGGTTATGATAGATAACCACTGCATAACGTTATGGTTGTTATCAAATCATACTCTTATCGATCAACACTCTTGGAATGCATCTTTTCCAATCAAATCACTTGTTCATAGAACTAAACTGTCCAGCCAACACTTGCTTAAGCCAGAGAGGAAAGAAAGGTGTTTGCTGTACGAATTAGCTGACATCCGTGAAAAGGCTTAAGTCCAGACAGTTGCATAACAAAGGAAAAAGGTGTTCCCCTCCCAGTTCGGCGTTTCTCACACATATTTGTTTCAACAGCTGAGAAAACAGCTATGGTGGTGCGTAGGTTGACTTGTACAACACCTCAGCATCATCGTCCAAACATTGAGGATCATGAACAATGTTGCCATGTCTGCTTATTATAAGCGACTTTGGGCTTGTTTTCTGTGAAGTCGCTTGTAAATATTGGTAGTTGCGGGTGTGTGTGTGTGTGTGTGTGGGGGGGGGGGGGGGGGGCTTGTTTCTAAAGTATAGTTGCTTATTTTGGGCTTGCTTCCGAAATGTTGTTTAAACCAGAGGTTCTCAAATTTGTGGTGTTTGAATGTTTAAAAAATAAATATTCATTTTTTAATTTTTTTTCAAATTTTCATTTGAAAATAGCAGATCTACAAGCTCACAAGGCTTCGCATCGCGAAGCTTTGTGAGCTTGTAGATTGGCTTTTTTCAAATATCCGATGCATTTACTGTAGGTTTAAAGTGCTCGTGCTGTAGACAGTCTAGTTGCTCCTTTTGGGCTTGTTTTCATAGAGACCCTGGTTGCTCATTTCTCTCGCAAAATCTGGCAACACTGATCATCACTAACCTATGGCCACGTCGGCCCACACACATGCAGAATGGCCTTCCTTTCCGCACGCAAAGTTGACTTTGCACAACATCACCTCCGAGGGCCCCGTCACGCGATATCACATAAAAAAATTAACCGTGGTCTGTCTGTGTTGCGCACATGTTACTGTAAGAGAAAACGATCCCAGGCACATTCCTTGAGGCCAAGTATTTCCTGCAGAAACAGCTGAACAGCGTCTATCCAGGCCTCGCGGGTTCGACGGACGTCGTATCTCCCGCTTCTTTCCCCCGCGGGCCTCCCACGATCCGATTGTGTTTTTTTTCATCGATGGAGGGCTGCTGTGGAAGTGTATAGTTCTTCTCCGTATAACTCAGCTGTAGAAACAGGTTTAAGTGGTTTGCTTGAAACCTTTACAATGTGCTTGGCTGGCGTTGACTTTATACAGACTCACACAGAACCTGCATGCATGGACATTAAAAAACATGAGTTAGGTGTGTGGGTTTCTATAAGGTTTGCTTCTTCATCATCATCATCATCAGGATTAGTCCTTGGGATTTTTTGCCAGCAGTGTTTGATGGTTATCTGATGTTGGAACACTTGTATCAGCACTATGTAACTTTGCTCTTCTACCCCGGATTTGAACCCGGTTTCCTGCGCAAGCACTGCAATGTTCAACCATTGAGCTAATAGCCGGCCTGCTTGCTCAGGGGATAATTTGAATATTGGCGGTCAGGTCAAAATATGACCTCCCTTTTCCCCCTTCTACACTAAATCTTCTCTCTTACCCATAAATAGCCTGATCTACAAGTTCACAACACATCGTGGCACGTTGTGAGCTTGTATCTGCAATTTTTTGACGAATGTTCACCCACAGCAGGGGTCTTCAAGGTTTTTCTGGCCAAGGACCCCTTAGCTGAGAGAGAGAGATGAAGCAGGGACCCCCACTACATGCATGAAATTGTGTTGCAGATTACATTTGTTCATACATTTCATATTGGTACTGTAGCTTCAGTGTTGTGTAAATTAATGTTTTTGGGGCGGTTTAACCGCCCCCTATAAGTGAGGTTTGGACACTGACCAATCCTGCACCGTGATTGGCCAATAGTCTACAACGCAGTCTACAACCCTAACCCTTCCACAGTCAATGCAAATCTATACTTTTGCAAAGTCAGCCAATCACATTACAGCTAGTGTCATCACCACTAGCTGTAATGTGATTGGCTGACTTTGCAAATTCAGGACTGTGATTGGCTAGCGAAACACATGACACATGTGCAGCCCTATGAATAGCAGTATGGACTTAAAGAAAACACTTTATTTATTTGTGAGTCATGTTGTGATGACCACACACCGCCCACTTCACACTGGGTGTGATTTTTTATTTATTTCTGACATTTAACCACTTAAACCATCAATACTTAGTAAACTGAACCTTTGGCTCTGTACTTGGTTTGTTCCTTTTTCCCTCTACACTAAACCACTTTGCTGAAAATAGCAGATCTACAAGCTCACAACGTGAGGCATTGTGAGCTTGTAGATCTGCTATGTTCAGTTAATGTTCCGCTCAGTATAGGGATGCTAGGGCTCAAGTGGTTAATGGAAAAAAAAACTGTAGTAACTCAGAGGACCCCCTAGGGGTCCCGGACCCCCTGTTGAAGACCCCTTATACCTACAGTATTACACCCCCAGCGGTCCTTGGAGGGGTACCGGGGGTCCCCAGCAAAATGTGTTAATATAGTGTCACAATACGTTTAACCACTTTAACCATATTTTGTGGTTTGGCTATTCAAAAATAGCAGATCTACAAGCTCATAGCGAGGCACCGAGTGCCGCGCTATGAGCTTGTAGATCTGCTATTCTTGAAAAATCTTGAAAAGTTCTTTATAAAAATATATATTTTGAGATGGGGGTCCGCGGCCAAATACATATAATTTTGGGGGTCCTTGACATGAAAACGTTTGAGAACCACTGCACGAGATGATGTGCTGTGTGCACCTTCATGCTCTGCAGAGGATGACCTCTACTGGTCATAATGGTGACTCCATGGCCTTTCCTTTAGTGTCTCCATTATAATAACTTTTCCACTTGCAAAAAGGGGCAGATTTCCATGAAACCTGCACTGAGTGCATTCATGCTCAGTGGAGGATGAACCCTATAATCATTTGAATGTTGCTGACCTTTCCTCTAGCGCCACACTCACGTAAAAATGTAAAAGATTTCTCACATAATCTATAATGTGGGACGATTGCAGGAAGAATTTTAAGGCCTGCAAATAGACTGTAAAAAAGAATGGACAACGTTACGCCCATATAGACTCTACGACTGTAAATAAAGCTTATTTTTCAGCTATTTCAAATCTTTATATATCGCGTCATATCGCGTCTTATGCATTCATATCCTACGGAAATGAATGCTATTGGTTGGGACCAGAGCGGGGGTGGGGAATGAATGCCATTGGTTGTGTAGCTTGTCAATCAAATCATCACAAGGTAGCCACGGCCCTCCTACAGCGTACCCTACTTTATCATCAATTTTAAGATAAATGGGACCATCATTTACAATTTACAAGCAACATTCCGTTGCTTGTACTTTTTGAAGTTAGTGGCAAATAAAACCTTCTTGATACTTTGTTGTATAATGCAGTGGTTCCCAAACTGGGGTTCGGGACCCCCAGTTCACCGGATAGTAGTTCGGCTATTTTCACAATAGTTATCTGTGTGGAACCGAGTCAAACTAAATGTGATGCCTACAATTCCAAATTTGGGGGGGGTGGGGGGTCACAGCCTGAAAGGTTTTGGGAGCCCTTGGTATAAAGAATAGATTATTCATTTATTTATTTATCTATAATGACATACCAAAAGAGGGGACAGGGACACCGAGATTCAATTAGAAAGTTATTACAGTTACATTATGGGATTACTGCCAGTGTTCTCCTCATAGTGTGCAGCAGACAGACAGCCTGGTTGATTGGTTGGTTGGCGGTGATCAAAAGAAAAGGAGTCGATTGGCTCTATTCACAGCAGCCATATTATGAAGACATTCACAGGTGTTACCAATGACACTAATGAAGGCTCTGTTCCATTCTGGTCAAACAGAGTCAGGGTGCTGATATTGTGCATGTTGGCCCACTGGAAACACCAGTGGGTCTACAGTTGGGGTCCAGGGACCCTCATGGGCTTCCAAATGGCCCCTTACAGGCGTGTAACTCTGAGAGTGTATAAATGGAACCAAATGGACCCGTAAGGGTCCATTTGGTTCCATGTGTACACTCCCAGAGTTATGGAGGTCGTGGAAACCACTGTGCTAGACTAAATGGAACAAAGCCTTCATTAGTATCATTGGTAACACCTGTGAATGTCTTCATAATATGGCTGCTGTGAATAGAGCCTATTTCGATGCCCCCTGTTGACACAGCAGCAATGACTCCATGAGAACTTCCTCGCAAACATCAAACAAACACACTCTGACCTTAAGAACTCCCATCATCAGGGTTTTAGTGAGTGTCTAGACAACAAAAGTACAGGAGGAAGGAAGGAAAGGAAGCGTCACAGACACAACGTGACAAATCTAATCAAACCGTTCCATTCCACACATAATAACGTTAGACATTATGAGACCTGAAGCAGAGGTGGATTAAGGCCAGGACTGTGAGAATACTCTCTGCTAAGTGTGAGCTTAGATGTTCATTCCAAGGAGCTGAGCTGACAGGCATGTTTTAATCAAGGGGCCAGCCTGAGATTTTTTACATTGACGCCAATACGGAAGAGACAGTTCATATGAATGGCCTGTAGTTTGGCTGTTTTACCCCCGCTGGTGTCAGAAAGAATTTATTTTAACGCAAGCGGATGGGTTTTTGACAAACTTTAGAATAGATTTTCTTACCTTAATAAAAATGGTCATAAATACTATATGCTTCCAGTCGCTAGTTTAAAGTCTCCTTTCAATCATCATGATATGCGTTTTGGTAAATTATGGTCCCATTTATTTTAAAATTGACGATAAAGTAGGTTATGCTCTAGGGGGCGGGATGATTTGATTGACAAGCTACACAACCAATAGCATTCATTCCCCGCCCCTGCTTTTGATTGACAAGCTACCCAATCAATAATGGTCTGGTGTCATTCTGCAGGATATGACGCGATATGGCACGATATTGAAAGATGGCGGATTGCACACAGCTGAACAATCGGCTTCATTGACGGTCTGTAGAGTCTAGGGGCGTAACGCTGTCCATTCATTTGATACAGTCTATATAGACTATATCGTTTTAATGCATCTTTGTGTTTGCCAGTGTGTAGCTGCTTGAGAATGAAGTGTCTGCTGCCATCTACTGCCGGCAAATATTGTACTTTTACTCCACTACAACTATGTTAAACTTTATTACTATTTACTTTGTAGCTTTGGATTATTATTACGAAACACACATTAACTTCTTCAGCCCTACTGTATATACATTTCGGCCCTTTGAAAATAGCAGATCTACAAGCTAACAAGAGCTTGTAGATCTGCTAAAGATGTTTATACATTTGAAAACTTGAAATGGGATATTCATGAGTACTTTTACTTTTGGTACTTTAAGTACATTTTGATGCCAATACATTTGTATTTTTACTCAAATACATTTGAATTCCAGACTTTTTCTTATAACAGAGTATTTCTATATTGCAGCATTGATACTTTTTGCTTAAGTAAAAGGTAAAAAGTACTTTTTCCACCACTGATCATATGCAGATGTTTACATGATATGTATCATATGCTGATGTGTACATGATATGCATCATATACAGATGTTTAAATGCTATGCATTATGCAGATGTGTACATGTTATTTGAAAAAAAAAATATTAGCATTATGCATGGAGGAAATGTATAAGAACTTCAGGACAAGGACTTGCCCTTACCTGAGGCTATGGTGACACCTGCTGGACACCTTATCATACTGCACACAACTCAGTGGGATTTCACTGTCAATAAATAAACGTATAGTAATATAATAGTATAGAGTAGACTGCAGTATGACAGTGTGTGCGTGCGTGCTTGCGTGTGTGTTTAGAAGGACCAAAACACTCCTCCAGGCCTGATGCTGCTACCTGTGTCATAGTTTGTGATATGTATGTATTTGTCTCTTTTATGTTGTGACTGTTCTGTGTTATTTCCTGTGTTTCCACAATGGAAATAAGCTTGTAGATCCACTAAGTCCCTCGTTATGTTATGAAGCTGACATTATTCTACACCTCATAATACAATCTTGCCTCTATTTGAGGCAAACGTCATCCTTCTAGAACAATACACACTATAGGAGCTCTTATTGTCTCCGCCAGGCCGATAGGCATGGCGAGAGAGTATGTTTTACCCTCCGTCCGTCCGTCCGTCCGTCCGTCCGTCCTTCTGTCTGTGACCAGCTAATCTCCGCCACCGTCGGCCCGATCGCTGTGAAACTGCACACACACGCTCCCTGGATGCCACAGCAGAACCTCTGCCCCAAATTTTTCAGATCAGCCAGTCATAGCGCCACCATGAGGCCGACTTTTGCAAAACACATTTTTTAATGTTACTCCTACAGATTTTCTCCAAATAACACACAAATCGGTACACAGTATCTCTATAGCCATGTGATCAACATGGATCTGTCCGATTTTCCATATTCCATCCTGATTGGCTAAGATTGGCTTCCAAAGTTAGTAGGATTGGTTTATTTTGAACAAAATGCCTCAAATCATGAACGCAACATGCACTTTCCGTGCAATTTTCCACGTACATTCCCACTTGGCCCAGGAAGAATTGTCACTTGAAAACTTTCAAATCAGCCTCATGGTGGCGCTATAACAGGCCGATTCACGTTTTTAGCTATAACTGCACCGATCTGCGTGCAACTTTGCATGCACACTCCTTATATTAGAGGCCAAGGAAAAGCCTTTGCCGTGCATTTTTCACATATGCCTTTTAGAGCGCCACCAGGAGGCTGAGATTTGAAAAACACATTTTTTGCTCTTACTCCTTCAGATTCTGTTCAAAAATCACGCAAATCGGTACACAGTCTCTCTATAGTCATGTGATCAAGATGGATGTGTCCGATACTTCATATTCTATCCTACTTGGCTAACATTGGCTTCTAAAGTTTGCAGGATTGGTCCGTTTTTAACAAAATTCCTCAAATCATGAACGCAGTGTGCGATTTCTGTGAAATTTTTCACGCACATTCCCACTAGGCCGAGGAAGAAATGCCACCCTTTTCACATTGGCCTGTTATAGCGCCACCAGCTGGTCTAATTTAGCAAACCACATTTTTGGAACAAAATGCCTCAACTCATGAATGCAGTGTCCGATTGCCGTGCAAGGCCTAAGAAGAAATGCCCTTTTCACATTGGCCTATTATAGCGCCACCAGGAGGCCATAATAACCTAGCTGACCTGGCGGAGACTTGTGCTCCGAGGAGCACTTTTTCTAGTCTACTACTGTAGCATTGCCAGGGAGCACTGAATCATGAAATGTTACAACGAGGCCACATGCCTTGAGGTTATGCTCGGGTTAGCCCATTAAAACCGGGAAAGCATCTGTGTCATTTTGGATTTTAGCGCTATATATATATTTATATGGCAACATAGGTATTTCTGTAAACTCTTAGGATTTCAAAAGCCCACTACGCTCATTGAGTGCCGCACTGCGAGCTTGTACATCTGTTTATTATTTTTTTTAAATCTTAAGTGTTTGAAAAATGTTGAATTATTATGAATTATTAACACAAATCTTCTCTTATGGGGGCGGGTCCCTGGCACAAAACATTTTCAGATGGGGGTTGGTGCGACCAAATACATATCAATTTAGGGATCCTTGGCACAAAAGAGTTTGAGAACTAACTGATACTATACGATAATACTTCATTGTCAGCCCACACTGAAATTTGTCTTGCGACCCTGCAGCCCTTTATGCAACACATACACACATTTGACATAGCACAGAAAACAAAAATAAAATGACAAACATAAAAACATAAAGACAAGAGCAATGTCCACCCTTCAGTCTACCCCTGGCCTAAACTCCTGATTTAGCCTCAAAGTCGTCTGATGGACAGAGGACCTCTTCAGTCTGACCTTATTGTAATGCTGGAACACCGTATCTCCTTCCTGAAGGCAGGAAGGAGATTCTCCTAACCTCACCTAGCCGTCACCAGACTTTCCACCACGGAGGAAAGCCTGGTATTCGTTATTAAATGGCCCGTGTGATCCGGTCTAGGCCACGCCTACTGAAAAAAAAGAGAAAAAAAAAACCTTATAGGTTCCGGGTGTGTGGGTTACGGTTTTTCGGCGGCGCTTTGTTTTGGTTCACAATGTTAGCATTTAAATGCTAAATCAAGTACTAATCTTGCCAGTCGCTACGAGTTGGAATAAAGGATAGATATACCAAACAAGTAATTTCTACAAGCTAAACTACGGCGCATCAAGGGTTTTATACTGGGTAGGCCCTAAACTTCTAAATCCTGAAAATATGTTGTGCCAGGGCCGCTGACAGGGCGGGGGAAATTGAACAGTTCTCCCCCCTCGCGGGAGGAGCAATGTGTCAATGTGTTAGGAATTAATTTAACGCACGTAACACGCACGTGCACACACACTTGCGGTCATCGTTAATTTACTAAACTGAAATGTATAGGTCAATCAAATATCAAATGTATGGACCCCTCTGTATTTCTCGCTGGGTTTGAGGCTCTGACAAGGGCTCCTGGGGCCCTGCAGGGGCCCCCCAGGCTCAAAGTGGGCCCTTTGCGGACCAGTGCTACAGCGTGCAGGGGCCCTTATCTCTCAGGGGCCCTTGGGGGGGAACTGGGCCGCGATAAATGTATAGGTTAATCAAATATCAAATGTGTGTGGGCCCCTCCTCTGTATTTACAGCAGTGGTTCTCGCTGGGTCTGAGCCTCAAACCTAGGCTCCTGGGGCCCCCTGAAGGGCCAAACTTTGAGGCCCTGTCAAGGGCCTCAAAGTTTTTTTCATTTTTCATTTTGGTCATCAGTTCACTATGGAAACAATACATTCCATGTGCTCAAAAACAACAACAACAATAATAATACATATTACACCAAAAAAGGTATACAATATAGGCTGAAGCTAAATAGCTTATTTTGCCTACCCTTTCAACATAAAGTACATACACATACATGACAAATAAAGAAAACAAAAAAGAAAAAAAAGAAAGAACAACAGATACAGAACTAGAAAAAGTGCTCCTCGGAGCACAGGTCTCCACCAGGTCAGGTAGGTTATTGTGGGCCAGCAATGTTTGGAACCATCTTGACCACTTGACTATAGAGATAATGGGTACCGATTTGCATGATCTAAGCTTTAACATGTTAACACACAGAAATAAAACATTTAATTTTAGTTGCAAACAGAAACAGTTGAGCAAATGCAGAGCTTGTAGAGTGAAAACAATCACTGCTCTTCACAGTGTTCACTGTATAAACATTGGTCTCCATACAACCTCAAGGTGCTCGGGTGGTGCAGTGGTAAAGTATCTGCCCACCACCATGGAGTCTGCGGGTTTGAGTCCACCGTGGTGCATCCGGCTTTGTCGAGCGTCTATGTGAACACAATTGGCCCGTGTGCGGGGGAGGGAAGCCGGACAGGGGAGGAGGGTGATATTTATTTGTCACTGTACTTACTACTATTGGGCATACGGAAAAGGACCAAAACACTATAGGAGCTCTTATGTACTACTGTAGCATTGCCAGGGAGCACTGAATCATGAAATGTTACAAAGAGGCCACATGCCTTGAGGTTATGCTCGGGTTAGCCCATTCAAACTGGGAAAGCATCAGTCATTTTGGATTTTAGCGCTATATATATATATTTATATGGCAACATAAGTTTTTCTGAAAACTCTTAGGATTTCAAAAGCTCACTACGCTCATTGAGTGCCGCACTGCAAGCTTGTACATCTGCTTATTTTTTTTTAATCTTAAGTGTTTGAAAAATGTTTGACATGTTCTTAACTGGGGAGATGTGAAGTAACCAGTACATGTCCTTAACTGGGGCTGGCTGTCCCTGGCACAAAACATTTTCAGATGGGGGTTGGTGCCATAGATATAGAAACCTAGATACCTCATTGGCCTCTGCAGTTCGTTGGAGCAACTCGTATCGCGGCCGCCATTTTCGCGTAGGAAAACGGACACTCAAAGTGACTACTGGCCAATCACAGCGCTCACAGCGCGTTGACTACTGGCCAATCACAGTGCGTCTTTTCTAAGATTTGTCAGAATGTAGTTGTCCCGCCCCCACTTGCCTCTGATTGGCCGACCGAACGCCCCCTTCTGTGACACACACGGAAGCTTCAGGGAAGCTTTCCTACGCTAAAATGGCCCCCCAATGATACCAATGCCTCAGAGCCGAAGGAGGCGTCTACCTTTATATGTCTATGGTTGGTGCGACCAAATACATATCAATATGCTCCATCTATGCACAGCAGCCATATTGTGGAGAAATGCACAGGTGTTGTCAATGCTACTAATGAAGGCTCTGTTCCATTCAGGTCAAACAGGACCCTTACGGGTCCATTTGGTTCCATTTGTACAATCTCACAGTTATGGTGGTCGTGGAAATTAAGAAGTCTGACTGTGCTACACTAAATGGAACAGAGCCTTCATTAGTATCATTGGTAACACCTGTGAAGGAAGTGATAATGTGGCTGCTGTGAATAGAGGCAATTTAGGGATCCTTGGCAGAAAGAGTTTGAGAACTAACTGATACGATACGATACGATAATACTTCATTGTCAGCGCACACTGAAATGTGTCTTGCGACCCAGCAGCCCTTTATGCAACACATTTGACATAGCACAGAAAACAAAAATAAAAACATAAAGACAAGAGCAATGTCCACCCTTCAGTCTACCCCTGGCCTTAACTCCTGATTTATATGTCTATATGAACACAATTGGCCCGTGTGCGGGGGAGGGAAGCCGGACAGGGGAGGAGGGTGATATTTATTTGTCACTGTACTTACTACTATTGGGCATAATGACTATGGGGAGAAAAAAACAACTGTCCCTGTGGCTGCACTGTAATGACATCCCCTTTTTAAACACACGCACGCACACGCACACACACACACACACACACACACACACACACACACACACACACACACACACACACACACACACACACACACACACACACACACACACTTAAAAGTAGAGCCTGCTCTGATTTAGTCAAAACAAACACATGATTCCAGTTCATGTTTTAAAGTTAAAACATTGTTTAAAAGGCATTTCTAAAATCCTTGTCTCCTGAGGTCATAGTCATAGTCAAAACATCATGTTGGTCATAGACACAACATGTGTTTAATCCTGAAACAGCCAATGTGTGTCCAGCATCATGTGTTTAATCCTGAAACAGCCAATGAGTGTCCATGTAACATCATGTGTTTAATCCTGAAACAGCCAATGAGTGTCCATGTAACAACCAATCACCCTGTTGAAGTGTCCTTGAGCAAGGCATTGCACCTGTCATTGTTCATTTACTTTGAAGTAGCTCTGGATGGTCGTGTCATAGCAGTTCAATATAATGCAACAATTCAATGAGTGCAACATGTTTTTTCATCTTCAGAAAGATAAAAGGAAGCAGCAGTTGCCCAGATACTGAATATATTGTAAGTACATCAGTACAGTTTTACATCAACCCAAGCTGTTTAGAGAGATATGGGTCGATATAACAGAGAATCAGTATCAAGTTTAGACTTGAATCGTGTCCTTTGTGCCTCACTGTATCGATGACAAAACGTGCCTTGTCATTTCTCATCTGCATCCCAGTGGCCGTCTCCAGCTCAGAGTCGGTGAACACCCTTGCCTGTAACAGTTTGTCCACAACACTGTTGAGATTTGGAAGTGAAATGCTGTCGATGAAGCTGCTCCGCACTGAAAACAGTCTCCTTTCTGCTGGAAGGCTCAGTGTGTGCTTAACTTGAAGTCTTCTTAAAGCGGGAGCTGAAAAGTTGACACAGCTTTCCCATGCAGAGACGGATGTGTTACTGTCTCTTAGAAGCAGCTCAACACGCTTAAACGTTTTCTCTAATGTCAATTCAAATGTTGAGACGAAATTGTGATATGATGATTCATCAACTTCAAACTTTGCCTTACAGGTATTTGGTTCAATTGTGATAGAATCATCTTGAGGGGAAGTGGAGAGGGTATACTCATTATGTGGGATTAGTTCACAGGGAGGCTTTGGAATGTAAATCTCTTCTCCATATATCTTCCTCCTTTCTGTCCTCACTCCCTCCAGCACAACATTCCCAGGTAGCAGCAATACATTCAGGGTCGATATGGGGTCATCATCATTATCACCACCATCAATAGGTGGTGTATAAAACAGTGACACCAATGCCTGGACAGGACTGGGCTGGACAGGAATGGGCTGTACAGGACTGGCCCCAAACAACTTCTTTTTGATGATACCAAATAAAGACAATCCAGTTACATTTATGATAACATGAGTGTCTGTGATCACATGGGGTTTGATCAGCTCAAAGCTATCATCATCCATCACATGGACAACAGACAAGGATTTGCTTCCACCCATGGAGAGGATCTCACAATGTGGAAATTGTAACTGACACACAGACCCCTGAGAACCTTTGATGTCAAACAGTGGTCCTGCAGGTCTCTTCATGCCAAGCTGGGATAGAAGCCCTCGTCCCCAGGGGACTGTCCTGTAAGTCACATCTCCCTCTGTCTCCATCTTAAACACCAGGTCGGTCACGTTGCATTGGAACAGTCCTGCTTGGGTGCAGTGGAACCTGTAGCTTTCCTTGTTTTCTACAACAATGATATCAGGTGTAATTGTCTGTGTTTTGTCCAGTAGTGTAACATCATTAACGCTGTGGGACCGCTTGGCTCTGAAACCTGTCTTGTTCTCTAAACACAGAATTTGGCTCAGTGAGGGTAAGCTGTGAGAACGAGGCAGAGAGATGGAATCTTCTAACCTCAAACCACTGAAGCATGAACTTTGATCAGTTTCATCTTGGAGCTCCAGAAAGTGATGTAGAGAGGACTGTGATTCTGTAACAGGATGGTCTTCTATCTCACCATGCAAAAGAATAGTTCCCTTAAAAACAGAAAAAAAGGAAATGCATTCATGGATATCAAATAAACACAAATAAAGAGTAACAAAATAAAACTGTTCTACAGCTCTTAAAAATGTTAATATCACTCAATGCTGACTGATTGTTGTGATTCCTGACTCTTTGCCAATGTTTTAACATGCCTCAAAGGTGCTCTACTAGTATGGCGCACAGGCTACACAAAACCACAGCGTTAAGCAAAGGGGGCACCAAAATGAGCCTAGCCGATCATCTAAATGACTAAATGATTAATACTTTTTGTTAATGTAACACACGCAACACAACAATGATTAGGCACCTAAGCATTCGACCATTATAGGCAATAAGATAAGCCTATACTGATATTTTCTCCACCTAAATAATCACAACGTGCGTGTCCATGGATCCTCGTCCGGTCTGGCAGTGAGTGAGCAGCGTGCATTTGTTTTGAAATGTATTTCAAAAATTAAGAAGTGAGGGAAAATGGGACCCAAGAGGCAACAAGAACCGGGGGGCAGAGAAGAGAAAAAACTATAAATTGGGAGATGAGGCTCAAGCATCACTTGCAGGTATGTACAAGTGTTAATTAGCACTAACATCAGGACAAATGGCGAAAGTAGCCGATCCACATGCTGAAACGTGTCACATTTGTTTATCGTTTAGTTTTCGTTGAGGAAAAAAACGTTGAAAATGGAATGTGAATGCCCGCGCTGGGCTCCGGTCTTGTGTTTATTGTATATTCCACTATTCCCTCTCCATTGCAGAGAAAATAGGAAGGCAACAGGCAGAAGAAACTTTGTAATAAGATACGCACGCACGGAATGGCCAGCAGCGGCCCTGAAGATAAGCATTAATAACAAGAATGTTTAATGGCCAGTTATGTTCAAATAACTGAACAAAGGACTAACAGTGTTAGCTCAGTGATTCAGCAGGCCTAGTTTATCCCAGAGTGAAACCATGAACAGCTGTCTGCCAGGATGAGGAGAGAGAAGGACGTTTAGGAATTTATTCTGCTGACTTGTACTGTTTCAACACCGTTAGTGTGCATTCTCATGTATTGTCCAGGAGGAGTTACAAGCCTTTATGCAAGAACTCCTGTCCTGATTGTCTTAGGAAGCATATTTGTCTATCATGCCCACAGACACTCTACCATGCCCTACAACAAGCAGAATGGGTCAAACCCATAGAGGCCACCAGCTGAGCTTTGACTGCTCATACCTGCCTAAGATAATATAAGCCATGTGTATGGAGGATGAAACACTCCATGAATAGACAGTACATTGTGTTTTCATTCTCCTCCAGCCTGTAGGTACCACGGAGACAGAAACAAGCCTAACACCCCTGGTCTGTCTGCTATGGATGTAGAGGCTGCTTTGTCAACTACGGAAGGATCTGCTGTCTCGTTTCTCCTCCCCTTCCACTGAGCATGGACCCTGTCAGCCTGGTCAAGCAAAGAAGCTACTATATGTAACAGTATCAATTATAAATAACGTTCAGTTAGTATAATTACACAAAATGTTACAAATTGGTGCTTCTACCTGTCTTTGTTCTAATCTACATGATTGGTGTGTATAATAATACATGCATTAGTGGTCCCAGCTCCTTGTCTATCTCCCATATAAGAGTCCTGCCACACCCCCGCCCGCCTCTTCCCTTTGTTATTTCCATATTGGAATGAGGTGGGTGTCTTTTGTTAGCTTCCCTGTATAACAAAATAACAATTGGAGTTGCAAATGACTTATAATGTGTTTGTTTAACTTCGTTTAGATAGGAGTCCATGCACTAAAGCCAAACTAACACAGAGACGTGTTTTTTATGTCATTCTGTGTCAGAATAGACCGAGTTTGTCTCCAAAGAGATTCCTGGGTCTACCCATTCAACACAATGCAGAGAAATAGTTACATTGGTTACATATATCTGGACTGAGAGTTGAATAACACAAAGAGCCAGGCCTTTACTGACACGAGAACTTATCTCTCCTTAGTCTGACTAGAGACTCTGCCTTTACATGGACTCTGGTTTTACAGCAGATAGTTCATTACATTCATTTGAGTTGAGAACCTCTGGGTTAATAATGATCTCACCTCTGGTTTCTCCTCCATCTTCACATCAGGTTGACCTTTGACCTTCTTGCTCTCTCCCTCTGCTCCCCCCCTCCTCATCCTCCTCTTCCTCAATCTTGACCCCTGGGAGGTCATGGAGTCGCCTGTCTGGACATGCTGGGAGCTGAGCTCTGTAAGTCTCTCTGTGAAAGTATGTCCTTCTGTCATCATAGAAGAACTCTGAGACAGCTGGGATGGATGGATGGATGGAGAAAAGAGAGAAAGATGATTTTTCTGATCATTTTGAATATTGCCTCTGACAAATATTCCATTGTATAATATATATATAAAAAAAACACTTAAACTAAAACTTTAAAGGCTTTACAAAAAGATAAACATACATGTACAGTATGTAAACTAGCAAACCTATAATCTCTCAAGACTGATTCAGCTAACAGCAACATCACTGCCTTAAACATGTAATGTTGTTGTTAGTAGGAATAAACACAGAAGCACCCGGGAGGAAGTGGACTAAGAAACGGGAGGAGCCAAGCCTAGTTCCTGTTTCTACACAAAAAAAGGAGGTGGTGGCCCCAGATTTTCTCCCCCTTTTTTTTCTCCAAATGGGTTCCCAGATTGGCAAAACTATAATAACCTTGTCCCCAGGAGGAAGGGGAGGTGTTGATGTCTGATCCATGGACTTCATCTCCATCTGACCAGACTGTTCCATGCTCACTTTCTCCTGGTACAACTCATCACTGACATCACTGTCATCGCTGTCCATCTGACCAGACTGTTTCATCTCTACAGAAGAACAACAAACAAACATTCGTTACACATGATGAGTATAGAAGACATGAGGTCTGATACATTGACTGTATATAATATCACTGTAAACTCAATTAACCATACACAGCGGCCATTTTGTTCTTACATCATACTTGGAGGTGGCCCCTCCCCCTCCAGTATGAGGTAAGAGTTAAATGGACACAGTGTGAATATGTTAGTTTAACCACATCAACCCTAGACTCACTATTCTGGGCAGCTCATAATAGATGAACATTCTGTGAAAATGTACGAACAACTGACAAAATCTGCCGATCTACAAGCTCACAACGCGTCACGTTGGGAGCTTGTAGATCTGCTATTTCTGACAAAGAGATTTGGTGTAGAGGGGAAAAGGAGTGGACCAAGTACAGACCCCTGGGGGACCCCAGTCAATGAAGTATATAGAAAGAGTGTGTGTGTGTGTGTGTGTGTGTGTGTGTGTGTGTGTGTGTGTGTGTGTGTGTGTGTGTGTGTGTGTGTGTGTGTGTGTGTGTGTGTGTGTGTGTGTGGCTAGAACCTTACCCATCTTCATCCGACTCTTCTTCCTCAGCTCAGACCTCTTCTCATCAATCAGTTTCCAGTATTCACCCTGTATTTTACACATCAACAGACAATGACAGCACATTTTTGAACATTTTAAAACATTTATTTATCGTCTATTTTTTATGTCACTGAATGAGGAACAGTTAAATGTTAAACATGTATTTGGAACCGCTACATGTAGTTTGTGTATTCATTAGGACATGTAAATGAATGTCATGGAGAGAATATTAGGTTCTTACCCCGCTATTAGCTGACTCATACATATTCCTCTCTATTTTCTGAGCATCAGCCTCCATGTCCTTAATGTCCTCAGCTGGGTCTCCTGTTGACATGACCCATACACTGCTCACCAACACACAGAGTATGAAAGAGACTAAGTCAGACATCAGATTCAACTCATCATTCAATAAGTGATAATTGTTCAGCTGGTCTGGGGTCTAGAAGATGGTGAGAACACATTGTATTGGTTATTCTTTCTGTGTGATGAACACTCACAGTAAGAGGACATAGTAGTCACGGAGGCTCTGTGAGCAGTCTTTATGCCAAGACTTCCTCTTGTCTTCTGCAGAGAGAGGGAGGGCTTTGATGGCGTCCAAGCTGAGAAATAGACAATGATAGAAAAGACAAAGAGACATAGAAAGAGGAGGGAGAAACAATAAGGAACACATATTATTATGACATGATGATATAATAGTATATGATATATATGTAACTGTACAGGTGGGAAAATTACAGGTTTTCTTATGCGGGAGCCCTTCTAGACCTGGTCTCTATGCTGGCAGAGGGAGTGTAGCTCCCAGGATTACTTCGATAATTGGCACTGGGTGAAAAAATGGGTTACAAAAATCGTGGGATCAAAAAAAAAAGGACACTGAGAAGGACACAAATGTAACCAAATTGACCATACAGGTCCATTTGGTTACATTTATAGTATACACTCCCAGAGTTATGTAGCTTTAAGGGTCTGAGTGTGATGTCACCATCATGCGGAAGCAAGACACGCATGAATGAACGGAATGACACAACACTTCAGACTGTTAGCTAATGACACAACACAACGATACAAACACAACAAAGTTATGAATCAAACACAAATCGCGTCACCAGGCTTTCCACATGGAGGAAAATGAATGAATAATCCTTTCTGCTGAGCAGATCAGAGCAACTTTCTCTATGCGCAGAGAGTTTAGCCACAAACAATGCCAGTGACCAGTGTTGCCAGATTCTGTGAGAGAAATAAGCAACCAGGTCTAGGAAAACTAGCCCAAAAGAAGCGACTATGAGCCACATGAGCACTTTAAACCTACTGTATACATCGGCTATTTGAAAATAGCAGATCTACACGCTCACAATGCGTCGCGTCGCGAGCAACGCGTTGTGAGCTTGTAGATCTAGCTTGTAGATATATTTTCAAATAAAATCTTGGGGGCTAACTTATAGTAAAAAGACCTGGCAATACTGGCACATCGTGTGAAGATAGGCGGTGCTTAGAGGGTGAAACCTGAGACAATAGGGCCATTGAACCAATCGACACCTTTCATGCAAATGTTAAGCCTTCATGTATGCTAATCTCCACGCCCCCAAAACACACAGAAACACAAACCAAGCCTTGTTTGTGATATAATTTTACCAATGTAATGACTCTAAAAACGACTCTCTGTTGGAATGAAGACCTTCTTCAACATTTGAACTGTGTAAATATAGAAAAAAACGAAAATCACAAAAAAGGTTATTTTCCTTGATTGTTCTGTTAAAAAACGGCCGACTTGATGGCCTTTTTTCTAGCATAGTCACATACTGTATATTAACACATCGGGTGCCGAACACGGTCTGAACCGTGTTTTCAGTCTTTTTGTTTTTTTCGTTTTTCTCCACACGGGCGGGGCTAGAGCAGAAGGAAGGGCCAGATAGATCACCGGAAACAAAAACATGGCTCCCATCCGCTTCCTGTCTATTTCCTTCTTTAAAACGCCTATATCTCCGAATCTGTTTCCGCTGTGGAAAACCGGTTATGCGCGGTGCGTGATTCGTCCCCGTTGTAACTTGCGAGTGAAATGTTATCGATCCAGGCTGTAGCCAGGGTCATCGCGCAAACATGAATTAGGGTGACCACCCGTCCCGAAATTCGCGGGACAGTCCCGAAATTGGACCCTCTGTCCCGCGTCCCGCACAAGCAGAGCAATGTCCCGAAAATCAAAGATATGAAAAAAAAAAAGAATTAAATAACATAGCCCTATCCTAACCCTAAAACCGAAATAAAGAAACCAAAAACTGGAAAAAAACGAACCCAACCTGCCCAGAACCGTGCAAAAAAATTTGCGCGCGCGAAGTGTTTGAATCTGAATTCATTCATTGTGTCATCAGTTGAGGTTCACACAGATCAGGGATACTTTGTGTTTTCAGGTCCAAGTTCACAACTGAAGTTCAAAGGGTAATCCTTTGAACTGTCACTGTTCATATACATGCAGCTGGATAATCAGAGAAATGTTCACCAAGAAAGAAAGAAAGAAAGAAAGAAATATAAAAAAATAAAGAAAACACAACAAGAGTCAAGTTAGTTGTGTATATAGTGTTAATGTGTATATTGCATAGTGTGTATATTGTATAGTGTTATAGAGTGTGTATATTGTATGGTGTTATAGTGTGTGTATTGTATAGTGTTATAGTGTGTATATTGTGGAGGATTCACTTACTGTGTGTGTGGAGGTCTAGGTTTAGTGAAGTCAGGAGGTTTTCCTTTAGACCGGTCACTCTTCATAGACACACGGCTGGATGTTCGAGACTCTGGTCTGTCAGATCCCTCCTCCTCGCTCTCCACAGACTGACTCATCTTTAGGTCTTTATTAAACCTGTCAACGTTACAGTCAATGCAATACATCAGGAAACAGGAAATGCTGGGAAATAAGGGTTCTGCTGAATGCATGAGTGGCATCATGCCCACTGTGGTGGGGGGGGGGCATACCGAGTTCAGAGCCAAATAAAAGGTCATGTTTGCTAAGTATTAAGGGTTTAAGTGGTTAAATGTCTGAAAAAACACATGAACATGAATCCAACATATTAATAGAAAACAATGTGTAAACAAACAAACAAACATTATTGACACACTAATGATAGAGCTGTCAATAAGTCTATGAAAATATTTATGAAATCTATGAAGAAGTTTAATCTGCAACACAAGCTGCAAAATAGTTATTATTATTATAATGGTTTAATGTCCTGCTCTATAAAAGTGTTGCTACGCACACGCGCGCACACACACACACACACACACACACACACGGATAGAGAGAATGAGGAGGGAGACAGAGCGAGATATAGGCTACAGATGGACGGACGGACAGGGTAATAAGTAGAAAGTGAAAGTAAAAACTGCTCCAATGTTTGTTAAGTTCAGACAAACGTTTGTAGACAATACTGAAGGTTTCTAGTATAATTTAAAACACACTTAACACTCCCACCATGACTGAGGTTTGACCATCCCCTAAGCTTGCAGGTCCAAAAGGCTGTTTTTTCCTGCCATTCTATTGGCCACTGCCTTCCTTCTGACTCCAGAGGAGCTGACACCTTGTCCCCCCGCGCTGCAGCACACTGCAGCGGGGGATTCCATTGTCTTTAAATACCTATTAACATTTCAATTCCACTCAGCTCACATATGTTGTCAGACTGCATGCAGGCAGAAACATTATAATATAGGCTAACTGGGAACGTGCATGTGTAACTTCACTAACTTGTAATAGTAACTGCAGATCATATGTCAAATCTGTATTTAAAAAAGCGTATAAAACAGCGTCTCCTGTCCTCCTTCTGTCAGAGCAACAAGTGAACACATCGGTATGTTCCACAAATGTGCTCAAATTCTCAATCCCGCTCTACTCCTGCGCTAAATATCTGATCTACAAGCATAAAACAGTCGCTGCCTGACGCGCCCTCTGCTTGTAGATCACATCTGTTGGCGTAGCATTACGTAGCTAAAAGTCAAAGTATCATGCAGGCAGTGTTGCCAAATTTGTTTGCGAGAGAAATAAGCAGCCAGGTCTATGACATTTTTAATGCATGCGTTGTGTTGGTCTGAGAGAGACAAAGAGACAGAGACAGACAGACAGACACACACAGACAGACAGAGACCGATCATAATAGCCGCAAAATAACGTCTGCGATTGTATAGGTGTATCTAATTTTATATTTAGGAAACATTTCAGATGCAAAAAAGCATGGATTATTTGAATCGAATATTTAGGAAAATTCATGAAAGAGGAACTTCATGAGAGAAGATAATCCACTTTAAAGTCTCAAAATCGGTCAGAATGGCTGCTTAATCACACAAGTGTTAAACAACATTAACTTTAACAACATAGAATAAGTTCTAAAACATTTAAATTAACTTGTACAACATAAAACTCTCACCCTATATGAACTTATGGAGGACTGTGTTTACTTCCTACTTCTGACTGTGTGCAGTTTGGTGTTGCCAGATTGTGTGACAGAAACAAGCAGCCAGGTCTATGAAAACAAGCCCAAAAAAAGTGACTAGGTCACATGATCACACACACACACACACACACACACACACACACACACACACACACACACACACACACACACACACACACACACACACACACACACACACACACACACACACACACACACACACACACACACACTCACACTCACACTCAGAGGGTGCACACACACACACACACACACACACACACACACACACACACACACACACACACACACACACACACACACACACACACACACACACACACCAGCTAAATTATGTAATAATGTAGCACAACACGTCTCTTACATCTTGAGAAAAGAAAGTGAACACTTTGTGTGTGTGACGCAGGGGGGACTTCCATAGAGTTAAAGACGCACTGAAGTGGCATTTTCGGTCATTTTATTTTGAAGGTTCAGCCCGAAACGTCGGCTCAACGACTCTAAACCAATCAGAAGGTCCCATCCCTTCAGGCTATGGGACGTTGGATCTCAATCACTTCAGCCGTGCTGGCACACGACTAGTGTTTGTTTACAAGTGAGAGAGAGACGGCCAGTGAAGCACGTTTGCTACTACCTGGCTTATTTCTAACCTATAATGTTTTCAGATACATATTTTAGTGTGCAGATGAAGTTTAAAATGAGTAATACACTCATCTTCAATGAGATTCAAAACGGAGTATCTCTGTAATTAAAATCAGCTGTGTTTGAAGAACGTGCAGCTATGGGAATCAAACAGGTGCATGTAATCAAGATTAATTTATATTCGTGAAGGCTGTATTATGTCATCACGCAGCACGTTTTCGTTTACAGGAAGTAATTAAGATTTGCCTTTTAGGGACTTTAGATGTAAAAATACACAAAAATGGGTTTTTTTCATTTTTTTTGGCATCTATTGTAAGGTATGCCCATATGATGACCACGGATATGCTCTAAAAGTGTGAAAAACATATTTTTCATTTCACTACACCTTTAAGGGGACTTCTAAACGGGCATGCCGAAAATAGGTTGCTTTATTCGGATACAATGTGCGGAACTGCCCGCCCCTGCCGGTTCTCTGAATTTTTATTTTTAAATAGGCTCTTTCATGATAAATTGACCACATATATGAAGTTAAACAACTAAATTCTATCCAAATGCTATCTTAAAAGTAAATGCTGTGCCTCAAAAAAGAAGTTTGAGAGCTTTTCAAAACCAAAAGTAAAAAGTTCACACGGACGCGCACATGCGTGCGTTAATTTACGTCCCGACAAACATAACATAAACAGTAGGGAAAATACGGATTTCAGAAAGAGGACTGTATTTCAATGCAGGAAAACACCCCAGCATCATTATATAGTGGCTGATAGAGGGGAAAAAATGCAAAATATATATATATAAATATTTTTTTAAATTTAGGCCTAATGTTGCCTACAATACCTTTAAAGACGCACTGAAGTGACATTTTCGGTCATTTTATTTTGAAGGTTCAGCCTGAAACGTCGGCTCAACGACTCTAAACCAATCAGAAGGTCCCATCCCTTCAGGCTATGGGACGTTGGATCTCAATCACTTCAGCCGTGCGGCACACGGCTAGTGTTTGTTTACAAGTGAGAGAGAGACGGCCAGTGAAGCACGTTTGCTACTACCTGGCTTATTTCTAACCTATAATGTTTTCAGATACATATTTTAGTGTGCAGATGAAGTTTAAAATGAGTAATACACTCATCTTCAATGAGATTCAAAACAGAGTATCTCTGTAATTAAAATCAGCTGTGTTTGAAGAACGTGCAGCTATGGGAATCAAACAGGTGCATGTAATCAAGATTCATTTATTTTCATGAAGGCTGTGTTATGTCATCACGCAGCACGTTTTCGTTTACAGGAAGTAATTAAGATTGGCTTTTTAGGGACTTTAGATGTAAAAATACACAAAAATGGGTTTTTTTCATTTTTTTTGGGCATCTGTTGGTAGGTATGCCCATATGATGACCACGGATATGCTCTAAAAGTGTGAAAAATATATTTTTCATTTCACTACACCTTTAACAGGAAAAACAAGCCCAGATTTGCTTATAATAAGCAGACATGGCAACACTAGGTGTTTCATGATCACTGCTCAGCAGTGATGTCGTCACATTCAGTCTGAAAGGGGGGGGGGGGGGTTGGATAATTATGCTACAGAGTTTTTATACGTGGATTTACTCTATACCTTTTACTTATTGTTATGTTTTATATAATATGGAGTTATGATGATTTTATATCATCATGAGTCAAACATATTCTTATTATTTTGTCGTGGATCATTCGTCTAAAAGCCCCCCCCCCCCTTTCCCTGTGGTAATGGTTTTGTCCAAAAGTTGCACAATATATAGCAGCATGTACAGCAGCACACACACATTGTACTGTGTGTGTGTGTGTGTGTGTGTGTGCGTGTGCGTGTGTGCGTGTGTGCGTGCGTGCGTGCGTGCGTGCGTGTGCTTTACAGCCGACGCATGGTCAAATGAGACCCATTGTTACAGAGCCTGAATTTCTGAACCAAAAAGACCCCTTTGCTTTCCTTAGTTCACTCTCTGTTAGAAAGTGGTTGTGAAATGTTTTGTGCTTTGTCAGAATGTGTAGTTCCCATAACCATCGTGGCACAGTGAAAGCACATGATCCAGTTGTGTTACCTGTTTTGCAGAGCTGGATCATAGCTGGATCCCTGAATTGAATACACAGGACCACAATGGAAACAAGCCACCAGGGCTTTTTGTGTTATCCTTTTAATAATCTTTGTAAACCGCACCTCTGTAGAATCTGCAAACTGTTTATAAAGTATTCATTCAATCAATCAATCAATGAACAGGCCTGCCAGGCCCAGGCCCAAAGGTCCATTTGGAAATTGGGTCAAATTGTTACAGAGCCTGAATTTCTGAAACTGAACCCAAAAAGACCCCTTAAACTGAGAGTGAACTGAGGACAGTTCCCTCTCAGTTAGAAAGTGGTTGTGAAATGTTTTGTGCTTTGTCAGAATGTGTAGTTCCCATAACCATCGTGGTAAAGTGAAAGCACATTATCCAGTTTCATGTTTTCAGAAACACATCTGAGATTTCACTTCCTTCCTTTTTCTCTGCAGAAGGTTTGTCTTTCCAAGTAAACTTTCTCCACTAGCACTACTGTGCGTTTTTTTCTGACGAGACAATATACATTTCCCATGTCTTGAAGATCTACTGGTCAATGCCAAGGGGCACGATCCATGTCTCTACCAGGATCCACCGGTCGAGACATGGATGTCCACCCTGCTCTACAATAACTGGTGGGTGATGGCACATGGCAGAAAGGCCTGATGTACGTATGTCTCAGGCTTTAAAGCGCCTCATGTCATCACTATCTAACCGGTATAAAGGACCTATAATGACCCTGTGTCCCCTTTGCACTGTACAAGGTGAGAAGGTCCTTTAGGGTGTTTTGTGTTGTTCCATTTGGCTATTTTAACAACTTTTTGTTGTCACAATGATATTTCGGTGACACATACAATATTATCTCATTAAAGAAAAAAACAGTGTAAACCGTTTTTAACATTTTAAATTATTGTTTATTCCCCCCCCACCAAGGACGGTTTCATCCATGCTGATAAATGAAAGACTTTGAAAATAGGCTATACTATACATACAAATAAAACTATTACCTAAAGTATGCATAATATTGTAACTCACCACATTTAAATTGATGTGTTATTGTATTAATGCATTAATAATGTATTATGACTTGCTTTTAAGTCAGAGACTTGTCCAAGTGACATTTGCACTAATAGAGAAAAATTAGCTATAGATTACAAACAAGTGGAGCTTCCTAGCGTAAGCATAGAAAAAATAATTGGTGAGTGTGATTTTGATTGAATGAAGCCCGATTTGCATGGGATTACTATTATGTGGGGACCTCTGGTAATTTAGAAATGACCCCCTGATGTCTGTTTTTTTTTTTTGGCACATTCGCACTCGATAAGCAAAGTATGTGTTTTACTTGAAATTACGGACATTATCCATGATCCTCAAAACAGAAAAGACCATTCATTTGTACACTCTGAGTTAGTGTTTACATTTACAGTATTTATTTAATATTAAAGTATTTATGCAGTCTGATTGAAATAATTCTGATTCTGATTGAGAGTCCAACAAGCCAATTGTGTGTGTGTGTGTGTGTGTGTGTGTGTGTGTGTGTGTGTGTGTGTGTGTGTGTGTGTGTGTGTGTGTGTGTGTGTGTGTGTGTGTGTGTGTGTGTGTGTGTGTGTGTGTGTGTGTGTGTGTGTGTGTGTGTGTGTCTTCCTGGTGAAAGTTGCATGAGTGTGATATGAAACAGAAGCTAAACACAATGATCATTGTTGAGTTTCTATCCTCTGTTCAGGAGAAATGAAACCTTTCTGTTGCTCTTCACTTCAGCGTCACTCTGTAGGGATAAATAAGCTGAGTCTTGATTAATTGCTACACTTGCTAAACTTTGTTTTCAGCATTCAATATGATCCATAGATATATTGATGTCTATTTCAGTCGATTCCACAATGTTCTTCTTTTCTTTTTCAGCTGAAAAAGTGCTCTAGACAGTGTTTTTCCTTTAGTGTGAACATACCTTTATGAAGTAAAAAGTAGTGTAAACATACCTTTATACAGTAAAAGGTAGTGTGAACATACCTTTATACAGTAAAAGGTAGTGTGAACATACCTTTATACAGTAAAAGCTAGTGTGTGAACATACCTTTATACAGTAAAAGGTAGTGTGAACATTAACCCTTAGTTTGTAATTTTATGTTTCTTTGCTTATGATTCCATGTCTTGTAACCTATGGCTCAGTAGCACATGTCTTTCACAGACCCATCCCAAAATATAAGTCAAACTATTCCTGACTTCGTATTGTGTTCTGTCCCAACTTATACCTATTACAGTACAATCCCACAGGGAACTTCAGTTTCCAGCTTCACCCAGCTGAGTGCTGCCCACAGAGGAGCGCGGAGGGGGAGCGGTTATTAGCGGTTACGTGTCTTGCTCAAGGACACTTCAACACATTCCTGAGGGCTGGAATCGTACCTGGGACCTCCAGGACCTCGAGAGTCCTAGGCGGGCTCACTAACCACTCAGTTTGTTTTGTAGTTTCTTTGTATTCACCTGCACATTTATAGTGATAATTAACCACCAATATGTTATAATATACCACATATTTCTTGGGTAAATACTTTTAAACTTTGGTGACTCTCTAAAAACAACAGCCAAACATAAAAAATGCCAACAAAGCGTTTCTAATCGTGAGGGAGGAACGCACCATCAGAAAAAGAGGAAGAGAGGAAAAGACATAAAAGAGATACAATACTTCACTTTTCTTCAGTGTGTGTAAAGAAGTGGACCGTATTACTTTAGAATCTAAGTCATAAAGGTAAAGAAGTGGACCGTATTACTTTAGAATCTAAGTCATAAAGGTAAAGAAGTGGACCGCATCACTTTAGTATCTAAGTCATAAAGGTAGAAATGTCTGTGGCTTTCCACTCTGAAAACATTGAGATGGAAGAGAAAGGTGATACGAAGGTGAACACTCCATTTCGGGAGCAACAGCCATACAAGATACTGCAGTCTGGTAAGATATGTTATTTTAGAGAAAGCCTTCCATGCAACTTGATAAGAGGCTTTCAAAGCAGCTCATCATATTTAACTGATTGTCTGTTGAGGTATTTGAGAACATTTGGAAGAATTACAGGTTTTATTTTAAGTGACTATGAGTTGAGAGATTTGAGACCATAGCTTGGAAGAATTACAGGTTTTATTTTAAGTGACTATGACTTGAGAGATTTGAGACTATAGTTTGGAAGAATTACAGGTTTTATTGTAAGTGACTATGAGTTTCCTCCACATCATGCTGCGGCTTTGATTGCCTCATATATTCATTTGACAGCACTATCATCAGTGTTGTGTAAATTACATGTTTTTTGTTTGTTCACACAATATTTTTGCTAATATGTCGGCTTCATGTTAAAGGTAATGTGAGTGATTTACTTTGGTTAAAATAAGTGTCCCTTGTCTCTCCAGCTCTTTATTAAACAGAAAATGCATTTTCATTGCTCACTCCTGATTGGCTTAAATGTTGTCACCTACCTGAAAATGTACTATTCTGTTTACTACAGAGCTGGAGAGACCTCTGTGACCGAACAAACACTCTGTAGCAATGATTACTATCAGGCTCAGCATATAGTACTTTAACCATTTAACAAAACAATTATAATAAAGAAAATATCACTCACCCTACCTTTAATGTGTTTTACAGACATTCACATTATTTTTTTTTAAAAAGAGGAAAAAATAGAAAAACATTTCTATCTCACAGATATGTGGTGGCCCCTGTAGTAACTCTAGGGACCCCTTAGAGTCCATGTTAAAGATCCATGGAATAGAGAACAATCCTGTTACTGCAGCACAGAGCAGCTGCCACGTGCCTCACTCTGTGGACAGTTCACCTACCAGTGACATCATCGATGTCATTATCCAAGCTGTTCATCTACCAGTGACATCGTCGATGTGACGATGTCATTATCCTCACTTTGTGGACAGTCTAGAAACCTGCCTACCAGTGACATCAACAATATCATTGTCCAAGCCAACTACAGCCTTTCTCGTCATTGAAAGTTGAAACGTTAATAAAAAACTCAAATAACAAGTTTGAAACCTTGACCAAACCTGCCTACTGATGATGTCACTGGTAGGCTGGCACGCGTACACACACACACACACACACACACACACACACACACACACACACACACACACACACACACACACACACACACACACACACACACACACACACACACACACACACACACACACAGCTTAACTGCTACACTGTGCTTGGTGTCAACAGTCACGTCAGTATATTCAGAAAGGAAGTGCAGCTCCAGGCTTCCTGTGGTCGCTGTGGGTCTGCTAGGTCTCCTCCTATTGGTTGGAATTGGAGTTGGAGTTCATAGTAAGTATATTCACCAATCACCATGTCCTCTGTCTGTAGAACCTGGCAACATAACATGTATATATGTCATCATTGTCCACTGTCTTTCAAACCTGTCATATATAACATGTCATATTAGTAGGGGGAATTAAGCTCAACAAATGGTCTAATTTTAATGTTGGCTGATTGTGCTAAGTATAGCTTTTACCTGGTATCTGACTATTTGGAACACATTGCTGCACTATTGATACTGTACCAGCCATGCACACACACACACACACACACACACACACACACACACACACACACACACACACACACACACACACACACACACACACACACACACACACACACACACACACACACACACACACACAGTGTGAGATATGATCTACTGATAAATACATTTCAACATAAAGTTGATGGTAAGGTTTACCACTTCTGTAACTTGTTGTCATGCTGGGGCCCTTTCATTTCAAATTATTTTACTGTATTTATTTGATTGACACATGAAAGTAAATAGAAGTGAAATAGTCTAGAAACAGCGATTATCTGCTGTATGTCATTCCCTATATACTCTCTCTGCGTTTCCTGTGTTTCTCAAATATCACTGTCAAATAAAGGCTTAGATAAAAACACACATATAACACACAGCATAATAACCCCTTACATATCTTAATAATAATCAAATCTTTTAACAACCTTGGCCCCTGCAGGGGGTCATGCATACTTAAAATGGTACACTACTGGTGTTTGTGGGCCAGTAAATGTGTTTTAGGGTTTGTATTTCTCATGTAAACATTTTTCATTGATTCCTTCCTTTCCTTTCCTTGCGTTGTGAGTGACACACAGAGAGAGAGAGAGAGAGAGAGAGAGAGAGAGAGAGAGAGAGAGAGAGAGAGAGAGGTGTAACTCTAACTCGGTTTTCTCTGTTGTAGGACCATAGTGTATGGTTTGCAAAAACCCTCTGTCTGTCTGTCTGTCTGTCTGTACCTTCTGTCTGTGCTCTGTTTCTGGGAAACTATAAAACTGCAGGTCTGCTGTAACTCTCACCCTAACTCAATGTGAATTCAATAGCATTCAATTATTCACAACCGGAAATCCAAGATGGTGGATTTGAATTCCCTGAACTACAGCCTTCAAAAACCTCATGTCCCCTTAGTTCATATTTCTAACCTCATGTCGGCTACATACTGTACCTGGTTCATACTATATGTACAGTATGTATGTAGCCTAAATATCTGAGATTCCTGCCTCTCCTTATAATATATGTACAGTATGTATGTAGTCTAAATATCAGAAAACAACTAAAAACAATAAAAACGATGGAGCTGCACAAAAACTAATGTCACCCACTTCTTTACACCTGTGAACTTGTGATCTGATGTTTTGAAAATGCAATTGATCCACAAAATCGACAAGGGAAAGCTGAAAGATTTGTTCAAATAAAATTAACCACTCAAATCTGTGTTATGTTTAAATGTAAACTGCATGAGTATTTATGATTGATTTAATGCTAATACTGCTAATTTCAGCCCTCCGTGCTCAGATGTCCAACCTAGAAATGAGGCTCAACACCACTGAGAGACACAATGCAGGTATTACTTGTGCTCACTTTATCCTTCAATTAACTGCTTCTCCTTTGAGGAGAGGAAAATAATAATTTCATTTCTCAAGTATAACCTCCCATTGTAGATTACTCATCTCTAGCCTCTTAATGTATTATTTAATTCTCTATGTAGATTTGTACTGAGGTGTCCATACAGAACACATCATTGTTCATTGTATAGTTGCCTGCAAATGCAATGCAATGCAATTTATATTTGATCCACAAAATTGACAAGGGAAGGCTTAAAGATTTGGTCAAATAAATGAACCACTCAAATCTGTGTTATGTTTAACTGATTGATTTATGATTTATTGATTTATGATGGATTTAATGCTAATGCTGGCATGATTTCAGCCCTCCTTGCTCAGCTGTCCACCCAAATGAGGCTCAACGCCACTGAGAAACACAATGCAGGTATTATAACTTCATGTTTAGTAATTAAATGTTCTAACTTGTGCTCACTTTATCCTTAGAATTTGCTGCTTCTCCTTTGAAGAGAGGAAAATAATAACAGTGTAGATTATGATGACATTGGCCGCGTTTCCCAAACGAATTTCAGCTCGTGCGTAGCCTAGAAGCTGCGTAGGAGCCTCCACGCAGCTGCGCAGTAGCAACCCCGCTACGCACTATCTTCGTTAGTAGCAGCTGTGTGTGCCCTACGTGCCATCTAAACTGGCTTCACGAGACTCCATCGTCGTAGGTTCTCAAGCACACAGTGTTACGTCTGTGCTAAAACTACATTCGGGAGACAGCATGCACGTAAAGACCTCCTGGACGAAGCCTACGTAAACTACGTAGTGCTGTCCAACGGCGCGAAACGGGCGACGTCTCCCCAAAAAAACAGACATACAAGCTATCAACACACTGCGACATGCCGTGTTGATACAGTAGCTTGCAGATCTGTTCTTTTGGGTAGGGCGAGCGGCTGTTAGGAGGAACTGCTGCGCTGGTTCTATGTGTAGCCCCCACACTCAAATTAGCGAGAAGTGGCGTGCAAAAGACCTGACTATCGGGCTCAGGCTTATTGGCATGACTGGTAACGCGTCGGGCTGGCGAGTGGGAACTTCGGGTTCAATCCCAGCTCACTGCTTCCACTACATTAGCCCTGAAACATGACTGTCATTCCATGACAGTCATGGTGCCAGTTGCCCCTGGGTTTTCGCGGATTTCTTTTTGTTTAGATTGCCAACTCTCACATGTACATAAACGTTCAGATTTCAAATATAAAGTGCTTACCACAGAGCCACGGATGTTACCTCGCGATGCGGACCACATTAAGTACCCGTATCTCCCGTATTGTTCAATAAAAAGCATTTTAATCCGATCGCCGGCCATTTTCTCCAAATTTTCTCCGATACTTTCAACCATGCGACACGTAATGGTTGGGAGGTGTATTGCACTCTGATACATTAAAAAAAAAAAAAACCTGAAAAAAGAAAATGGCCGGCGATGGGCTTAAAATACTTTTTATTGAACAATACGGGAGATACGGGTACTTAATGTGGTCCGCATCGCGAGGTAACATCCGTGGCTCTGTGGTAAGCACTTTATATTTGAAATCTGAACGTTTATGTACAGTACATGTGAGAGTTGGCAATCTAAACAAAAAGAAATCCGCGAAAACCCAGGGGCAACTGGCACCATGACGCTTGTGTATACAAGCGTCATGTGAACCATGGCTACCACTACATATGCATGAACCCGGCGTTTATAAATGCTGGGTTCTCTAAATACAACATTTGAATAATATATTTATGCATTAAACTACATCTACAAGCTTATGAGGCGTTGTGAGCTTGTAGATCTGCTATTTTCAAAAGATTTTTTAACCATTCACAGCTGTCACTTTGTGAGAGGAACTGGGGACTTTCGTCCTTTAGTTAACTTGGCTTGCTTAATATTTTTTTCAGATGATCAGATCAGAGATCATCCGTGAGAGTACAGTACAATTTGTAAACTTCGGGTTCATGCATAGAGGAAGAGCAGCGCAGCCACTCGCCCTACCTAAAAAAACAGATCTGCAAGCTGTCGACACGGCATGTCGCAGTGCGTTGACAGCTTGTATGTCTGTTTTTTTGAGAGGCATCGCACGTTACGCACCGGCCCGGCCGTAATTATATATATATATATATATATACTGTATATATATATATACATACACACACACACACACACACACACACACACACACACACACACACACACACACACACACACACACACACACACGTGTGTGTGCATGCTGTCTACCGAATGTAGTTTTAGCAGACACGTAACTCTGTGCAACCTACGACGATGGTGTCTCCAGAAGCCAGTTTAGATGGCACGTAGGGCACAACCATCTGCTACTAATGACGGTAGAGCGTAGGTTTTGCCGAGTCCCAGCTGTGTAGGAGGCTCTTATGCAAGCTGCGTAGGCTACGCATGACCTGAAATCTACGTGCCTGCTAAGGTACTGCGCAGCCTGTATCGACGCACGTAAGACCCGTCGTAGGACCTGCGCAGCATCTCTACGCAGCATATCTACAAAGCTCTTTGGGAAACGCGGCCATTGCCTTTCAGATCGCCACAGATACTCATCTCTAGCCTCTTAATGTATTATTTTTATTCCCTATGTAGATTTGTACTGAGGTGTCCATACAGAACACATCATTGTTCTTTGTATAGTTGCAGAGGCTGGAGCCAGGCTAAGATTGTATAGTTCAACTTGTACTTTTTCTGTGACATTTCTCTGCAGTGTCTGTCAAGGCGAGCGCCAAGATGGAGGAAGGTAATTTCAACATATATATTATATTCAAAATAGATAATGTTTTGAAAATGAAAATTATATTTGATCCACATAATTGACAAAGTGAAGCTTAAAGATTTGGTCAAATAAATTAACCACTCAAATGTTATGTTTAAATGTAAACTGCATGAGTATTTATGATTGATTTAATGCTAATACTGGGATGATTTCAGCCCTCCTTAGTCAGCTGTCCACCCTGGAAATGAGGCTCAACGCCACTGAGAGACACAATGCAGGTATTATAACTTAGAAGTAATTCTTAATAACTTAAAGGACAACTTCACCCATTTTCAGCCTATCTTCATATAATTGGTCCTCTCTAATGCTCATGGATTTTTTTTTAGTTTGTTTTTCTACTCATAGGACAGCTGTGTACAATTAATAAACCCGCCAACCAGGGACATTTTTTTTTCCCAAACAAGATTTCAAAGTGTTTTATTTAGATTTTTATTAACGTGAGAACAATGGCATCCATTATAGCATGCTAACTTTGGTGCCATCTTATAATGAGCATTAGTGAGGACCACTTACTGTATATGAAGAAAGGCTGAAAATGAGTGAAGTCGTCCTTTAAGCTCACCAGATTCATTGCACTTTTTATTTTTTATTTTATTTTCGTTTAATTGTTTTCATTTTCAAAAATACATATATTTTTTTTCTAAAAAGGGGAAAAAAGGTTATTGAAAAAACACAGCCCGCTCACGCATGAATCCATCATGGTTAAAATGGAGTTTGAAGTTACAAAGGGTTTATTATACAGGAGGTGCGTCTGTCTGGTAAAATGAATATCAAATCTATCTATATACTGAATAAAAGCAACTTAAAAACTGTCTGGGGTAATCTCAAAAGCCAGAGTAGACGTTAAAATGACCTTAAATATGTTTGAAAGTCAAGTATCCTTTTAAAGGGGCTACACCATGAATTTCTTTTTTTTTTTTGGTTTTTAGTATTTTTTGGGCTCCCCAGTGTCTCTTGTACCCAAAAAATTTTTTTTTTATAACATTCAGTCATTGATGCTCATTTCATGGATTTCCTGAATGGGCGTGTCTGAACAGGCCATTTCAGAATGGCAGGGCAAGTGATGTCACTTGCCCTGATTTTGCATTGATGATGGCCAGACAGAATTGCTCAGTAGCTCCCCCCTTCCCAATAGGACGTTTTGGTATTGCAGCTGAAAAAGCTTGGAATGACAGACAGTCAGATTGTGAGAAAAAATATCTGGATGTTTTTTAGGCTTACAACCTGTTTAAAACGTATTAGGGGGCAATATTTATATATAATATATTTTTTTTTAATTCATGGTGTAGCCCCTTTAAGCTGAATTGTCGATTTAATAACATTAAACATATTTCATTATGCATTTATTAGCGGTTAACTATTCACTTATTAACATTTTTCAACAAGTTTGCTATTACGGTCAATTTGTTTATAGCTTCATTTTATTGGCTGATTTAATTGGTTCATTTGATTGACTGCAGCCGAGCCAATCATACTAAGCTGGGAGAACAAACCAGTACAGGAAAGCGGTATGCTAGCTTCTGGAAACCTGTTAACTATGCTTTTTGCATCTACCTGCATGGTCTCAAATGGAAACACTGCCTTATTAAGGTTAAGAAATCCTTCATTGTACACTTATTAACAGTTAACTATACATTTTACATATACCTGGTCTACAGTGGGGAAACACATTGTAGGGGTTTAGGGAATATTTAACTTTCTCTGTTATATTTTTTTCAGATATGGCCGGCAGACTGAATGCTAGTGAAAACAATGAGGGTGACTCGAAGAAAGAAAGTGAAGGTAATTTGGAGATGACAACATTTAAAAATGACTTGTTTTAATGTTAAAGGTAGGGTAAGTGATATTTTCTTTTCTTTTCTTTTTTGGTTGAAGTACTATATTCTGATAGTAATCATTGCTACAGATTGTTTGTTCGGTCACAGGGGTCTCTCCAGCTCTTTTGTAAACAGAATATAGTACATTTTCAGGTAGGTGACAACATTTAAGCCAATCAGGAGAGAGCTCTGAAAATGCATTTTCTGTTTAATAAAAAGCTGGAGAGACATGGGAGACTCCTTTTACTGAACAAACAATCTATATCAATGAGTGCTATCAAAATATAGAGCTATTTAACACTTAATTAAACAAAAATAAATAACTTACCCTACCTTTAATACAAATTAATTTGAGCTCAGAGAATACATTTTTGATAGTTTAGATAATGTAATTTACTTTATATGTAAAGCTTACCCACTCAAACAAAACTGCATGAGTATTCATGATGATTGATCTAATAGCAATACTGTTGATTTCAGCCCAGCTTGCTAAGCTGTCCACTGTAGAAACGAGGCTGGATGAAAAAGAAAACCAAATAGAAGAACTGAAGAGACAGCATGCAGGTATTGACCCGGTACATTTGCTGTTGTCCTCAGATACAAACGGAAAAAGAAAAATGTTCAGAAATAATGTTTGTTCATGACTATATCGTTTCTAGTTTCGTTTAATGACTATAGAGATACTGTGTACCGATTTGCGTGATGTTTGGACAAAATCTGTAGGATTAATGTAAAAAAAAAGGTTTTGCAAAACACTGACGCCTGGTGGCGCTATAACAGGCCCATGTGAAAAATGTGGGAAGCCAACGGTGCCGGAGATTAGCTGTCCACAGACGGACACACACACACACACACACACACACACACACACACACACACACACACACACACACACACACGGACGGACGGACAGACAGACAGGGTGCCAAACATAGTCTCCCCATGCCTACGGCCTGGCGGAGACAATAATACTTAACACTATAAACACTCTTAACACAATCCTAACCAGGGGTGCACATAACTGGTGCGCAGGTGCGCATGCGCACCCAAAATAAAAAAATGAGCACCACATCAGACGACGTGAGGCGCTTTTGCGTACCAACAGCTGGGACAGGAATTTCCAAGCTTTTATTTTTTAGCAAAACTAAAAAATAAAAGCCTGGAGATCGAGGACGCATGCTGCACGTGATTGTGTGAGTGTCTCGCATCGCCTCGCTGCGTGCACGCAGCCAGCATCGGCTGTTTAGAGGCACTCGTCACCGATGATGAACGCACCGTGATGGTGCAAAATATGCCGTGAACGTCCCAATCTGGCGGATAAAAGCAGCGCAGCACAGGGCACCAACCTTGGGGGCTTCACCAAACGATGTGAGAGAAAAAGAAACGGCGAAAATCAGCGGAATTTGCAAGCAGAGCGTCCTCTTTTTCTTTTTTTTTCTCGCGCAGCTGCAGCCAACCCCCCGTTGACAAAACGGGACGGGACCATTTATTTGTTGCGCACCAAGTCACATCTCCAGGTGCTCTTCTGAGTACTAGACCTAAAAAGTTATGTGCACCCCTGATCCTAACAATACTCCTGACACAATCATAACAGTAACAATACTTAACTATTGTATAAATACTTAACTCTATCAACACTCTTAACACTAACTCACTGAACATGAGCCTGATGGGTTGTTGCTCTTCTCAAAACTTCACACACTCACACTGTTGCAGTGTGTGAGTTGCACACATTGGTCTGACTAACTTAGCTATTATGTCATTGTTCAAACTTTATTAAAGTGATATTTCACTTTCAATAATGTTTGGGGTCATTTTAACACTAGCCTCGATCTCCAGGTTTTTATTTTTGCTCAAACAGATAGCCTGGACCAAGCTGTTGATGTTTCTGGCATAGGAAGTGGGAGTCAACCTTTCATTTCCCAAACCAAGCAGAGTGCTGTGGGCGTCGCTCCAAATGTTGTGACGTCAGGGCTCTCAATTCTGCACATTGGGGGAGGAGGAAGGGCGCGGGGTGGGGGAGGGTGCACAGATCGGTGAACCAATAGGAGCCCACGGATGTTTTTGCCGTAGATTTTGAATCCGCCCCTTTATGCCAGATATCAGACATGCTGGGGCAGGCTATTTTAACACCTACTTCGGCTTTTGTGTTGCTTGATTCAGTATTTAGATATTTTATATTCATTTTATCAGACACGCACCCTTCCTTTAAAAAACCCATTGCAACTTCAAACTCCACTTTAACCATGATAGATTCATCTTAAATACCGTCTTTGGTTCTGACAGTGACGACTGATATCGTCCTTCTAATGTGTAAAGGGGAAATGTTTAACTCTCATCTTCAACTTTCACTAAGTTTCTCTGTTCTATTCTTTTCAGATATGGCCACCAGACTGAATGCGAGTGAAAACAATGTGGAGGACTTGAAGAAAGAAAGTGAAGGTCATTTGGAAATGACAATTTAGAATTTAAAAATGACTTGTTTTATTATTAATACAAATTAATTTGAGCTCAGAGAATAGATTTTTGATAGTTTAGATAATGTAATTTACTTTATATGTAACATTACATTATATGTATTATGTCTGAGCTTACCCATTCAAACAAAACTGCATGAGTATTAATGATTGATATAATACCAATGCTGTGTTGATTTCAGCCCACCTTTCTAAGCTGTCCACCGTAGAAACGAGGCAGGATGAAAAAGAAATCCAAATCGAAGAACTGAAGACACAGCATGCAGGTATTAACCCGGTATATTTGCTGTTGTCCTCAGATACACAAAGAATGTTATTTGTGTCATTGTTCAAACTTTATTAAAGGGATATTTCACTTTCAAACATGGTTGGGGTCATTTTAACACCTACTTGGGCTTTTGTTTGGCTTGATTCAGTATTTAGATATTTGATATACATTTTATCAGACACGCACCCTTCCTTTACAAACCCATTGTAACTTCAAACTCCACATTAAACATGATAGAATCATCTTAAATACCGTCATTGGTTCTGATGACTGATATTGTCCTTCTAATGTGTGAAGGGGCATGTTTAACTCTCATCTTTAACTTTCACTAAGTTTCTCTGTTATATTCTTTTCAGATATGGCCACCAGACTGAATGCGAGTGAAAACAATGTGGAGGACTTGAAGAAAGAAAGTGAAGGTAATTTGGAGATGACAATTTAAAATGTAAAAATGACTTGTTTTATTATTAACACAAATTAATTTGAGCTCAGAGAATAGATTTTTGATAGTTTAGATAATGTAATTTACTTTATATGTAACTTTACATATACTTTATATGTATTATGTGTCTGAGCTTACCCACTCAAACAAAACTGCATGAGAAATCATGATTGATCTAATACCAATACTGTGTTGATTTCAGCCCACCTTTCTAAGCTGTCCACCGTAGAAACGAGGCTGGATGAAAAAGAAAACATAATCGAAGAAATGAAGAGACAGCATGCAGGTATTAACCCGGTACATTTGCTGTTGTCCTCAGATACACGAAGAATGTTATTTGTGTCATTGTTCAAACTTTATTAAAGGGATATTTCACTTTCAAACATGGTTGGGGTCATTTTAACACCTACTTGGGCTTTTGTGTGGCTTGATTCAGTATTTAGATATTTAATATACATTTTATCAGACGCACCCTTCCTTTACTAACCCATTGTAACTTCAAACTCCACATTAAACATGATAGAATCATCTTAAATACCGTCTTTGGTTCTGATTACTGATATTGTCCTTCTAATGTGTGAAGGGGGCATGTTTAACTCTCATCTTTAACTTTCACTAAGTTTCTCTGTTATATTCTTTTCAGATATGGCCACCAGACTGAATGCGAGTGAAAACAATGTGGAGGACTTGAAGAAAGAAAGTGAAGGTAATTTGGAGATGACAATTTAAAATGTAAAAATGACTTGTTTCATTATTAATACAAATTAATTTGAGCTCAGAGAATAGATTTTTGATATTTTGGATAATGTAATTTACTTTATATGTAACTTTACATTATATGTATTATGTGTCTTAGCTTACCCACTCAAACAAAACTGCATGAGTATTCGTGATTGATCTAATACTAATAATGTGTTGATTTCAGTCCACCTTTCTAAGCTGTCCACAGTAGAAACGAGGCTGGATGAAGAAGAAATTGAAATCGAAGGAATGAAGAGACAGCATGCAGGTATTAACCCGGTACATTTGACTGTTGTCCTCAGATACACGAAGAATGTTATTTGTGTCATTGTTCAAACTTTATTAAAGGGATATTTCACTTTCAAACATGGTTGGGGTCATTTTAACACCTACTTGGGCTTTTGTGTGGCTTGATTCAGTATTTAGATATTTGATATACGTTTTATCAGACACCCACCCTTCCTTTACTAACCCATTGTAACTTCAAACTCCACATTAAACATGATAGAATCATCTTAAATACCGTCTTTGGTTCTGATGACTGTTTATTGTCCTTCTAATGTGTGAAGGGGGCAAGTTTAACTCTCATCTTTAACTTTCACTAAATTTCTCTGTTATATTCTTTTCAGATATGGCCACAAGACTGAATGCTAGTGAAAACAATGTGGAGGACCTGAAGAAAGAAAGTAAAGGTAATTTGGAGATGACAATAACATTTTTTTAAATTACTTGTTTTAGTATTAATGCAAATTAATTTGAGCTCAGAGGATAGATTTATGATAGTTTAGATAATGTAATTTACTTTATATGTTTCTTTACATGTACTTTATATGTATATGTGTCTGAGCTTACCCACTCAAACAACACTGCATGAGTATTCATGATTGATCTAATACCAATACTGTGTTGATTTCAGCCCACCTTTCTAAGCTGTCCACCGTAGAAAACAATGTGGAGGACTTGAAGAAAGAAAGTGAAGGTAATTTGGAGATGACAATTTAAAATTTAAAAATGGCTTGTTTTATTATCAATACAAATTCATTTGAGCTCAGAGAATAGATTTTTGATAGTTTAGATAATGTAATTTACTTTATATGTAACTTTACATGTACTTTATATGTATATGTGTCTGAGCTTACCCACTCAAACAAAACTGCATGAGTATTCATGATTGATCTAATACCAATACTGTATTGATTTCAGCCCACCTTTCTAAGCTGTCCACCGTAGAAACGAGGCTGGATGAAAAAGAAATACATATCGAAGGAATGAAGAGACAGCATGCAGGTATTAACCCGGTACATTTGCTGTTGTCCTCAGATACACAAAGAATGTTATTTGTGTCATTGTTCAAACTTTATTGAAAGGATATTTCTCTTTCAAACATGGTTGGGGTCATTTTAACACCTACTTGGGTTTTTGTGTTGCTTGATTCAGTATTTAGATATTTGATAAACATTTTATCAAACACGCACCCCTCCTTTACAAACCCATTGTAACTTCAAACTCCACTTTAAACATGATAGAATCATCTTAAATACTGTCTTTGGTTCTGATGACTGATATTGTCCTTCTGATGTGTGAAGGGGGCAAGTTTAACTCTCATCTTTAACTTTCACTAAGTTTCTCTGTTATATTCTTTTCAGATATGGCCACCAGACTAAATGCTAGTGAAAACAATGTGGAGGACTTGAAGAAAGAAAGTGAAGGTAATTTGGAGATGACAATTTAAAATGTAAAAATGACTTGTTTCATTATTAATACAAATTAATTTGAGCTCAGAGAATAGATTTTTGATATTTTGGATAATGTAATTTACTTTATATGTAACTTTACATTATATGTATTATGTGTCTTAGCTTACCCACTCAAACAAAACTGCATGAGTATTCGTGATTGATCTAATACTAATAATGTGTTGATTTCAGTCCACCTTTCTAAGCTGTCCACAGTAGAAACGAGGCTGGATGAAGAAGAAATTGAAATCGAAGGAATGAAGAGACAGCATGCAGGTATTAACCCGGTACATTTGACTGTTGTCCTCAGATACACGAAGAATGTTATTTGTGTCATTGTTCAAACTTTATTAAAGGGATATTTCACTTTCAAACATGGTTGGGGTCATTTTAACACCTACTTGGGCTTTTGTGTGGCTTGATTCAGTATTTAGATATTTGATATACGTTTTATCAGACACCCACCCTTCCTTTACTAACCCATTGTAACTTCAAACTCCACATTAAACATGATAGAATCATCTTAAATACCGTCTTTGGTTCTGATGACTGTTTATTGTCCTTCTAATGTGTGAAGGGGGCAAGTTTAACTCTCATCTTTAACTTTCACTAAATTTCTCTGTTATATTCTTTTCAGATATGGCCACAAGACTGAATGCTAGTGAAAACAATGTGGAGGACCTGAAGAAAGAAAGTAAAGGTAATTTGGAGATGACAATAACATTTTTTTAAATTACTTGTTTTAGTATTAATGCAAATTAATTTGAGCTCAGAGGATAGATTTATGATAGTTTAGATAATGTAATTTACTTTATATGTTTCTTTACATGTACTTTATATGTATATGTGTCTGAGCTTACCCACTCAAACAACACTGCATGAGTATTCATGATTGATCTAATACCAATACTGTGTTGATTTCAGCCCACCTTTCTAAGCTGTCCACCGTAGAAAACAATGTGGAGGACTTGAAGAAAGAAAGTGAAGGTAATTTGGAGATGACAATTTAAAATTTAAAAATGGCTTGTTTTATTATCAATACAAATTCATTTGAGCTCAGAGAATAGATTTTTGATAGTTTAGATAATGTAATTTACTTTATATGTAACTTTACATGTACTTTATATGTATATGTGTCTGAGCTTACCCACTCAAACAAAACTGCATGAGTATTCATGATTGATCTAATACCAATACTGTATTGATTTCAGCCCACCTTTCTAAGCTGTCCACCGTAGAAACGAGGCTGGATGAAAAAGAAATACATATCGAAGGAATGAAGAGACAGCATGCAGGTATTAACCCGGTACATTTGCTGTTGTCCTCAGATACACAAAGAATGTTATTTGTGTCATTGTTCAAACTTTATTGAAAGGATATTTCTCTTTCAAACATGGTTGGGGTCATTTTAACACCTACTTGGGTTTTTGTGTTGCTTGATTCAGTATTTAGATATTTGATAAACATTTTATCAAACACGCACCCCTCCTTTACAAACCCATTGTAACTTCAAACTCCACTTTAAACATGATAGAATCATCTTAAATACTGTCTTTGGTTCTGATGACTGATATTGTCCTTCTGATGTGTGAAGGGGGCAAGTTTAACTCTCATCTTTAACTTTCACTAAGTTTCTCTGTTATATTCTTTTCAGATATGGCCACCAGACTAAATGCTAGTGAAAACAATGTGGAGGACTTGAAGAAAGAAAGTGAAGGTAATTTGGAGATGACAATTTAAACATTTAAAATGACTTGTTTTATTATTAATACAAATTAATTTGAGCTCAGAGAATAGATTTTTGATAGTTTAGATAATGTAATTTACTTTATATGTAACTTTACATGTACTGTATATGTATATGTGTCTGAGCTTACCCACTCAAACAAAACTGCATGAGTATTCATGATTGATCTAATACCAATACTGTGTTGATTTCAGCCCACCTTTCTAAGCTGTCCACCGTAGAAACGAGGCTGGATGAAAAAGAAAACATAATCGAAGAAATGAAGAGACAGCATGCAGGTATTAACCTGGTACATTTGCTGTTGTCCTCAGATACACAAAGAATGTTATTTGTGTCATTGTTCAAACTTTATCAAAGGGATATTTCTCTTTCAAACTTGGTTGGGGTCATTTTAACACCTGCTTGGGCTTTTGTGTTGCTTGATTCAGTATTTAGATATTTGATATACATTTTATCAGACACGCACCCTTCCTTTACAAACCCATTGTAACTTCAAACTCCACATTAAACATGATAGAATCATCTTAAATACCGTCTTTGGTTCTGATGACTGATATTGTCCTTCTAATGTGTGAAGGGGGCAAGTTTAACTCTCATCTTTAACTTTCACTAAGTTTCTCTGTTATATTCTTTTCAGATATGGCCAGAAGACTGAATGCTAGTGAAAACAGTGTGGAGGACTTGAAGAAAGAAAGTGAAGGTAATTTGGAGATGACAATAACATTTTTTTAAATTACTTGTTTTAGTATTAATGCAAATTAATTTGAGCTCAGAGGATAGATTTATGATAGTTTAGATAATGTAATTTACACTATTTGTAACTTTACATGTACTTTATATATATGTGTCTGAGCTTACCCACTCAAACAACACTGCATGAGTATTCATGATTGATCTAATACCAATACTGTGTTGATTTCAGCCCACCTTTCTAAGCTGTCCACCGTAGAAAACAATGTGGAGGACTTGAAGAAAGAAAGTGAAGGTAATTTGGAGATGACAATTTAAAATTTAAAAATGGCTTGTTTTATTATCAATACAAATTAATTTGAGCTCAGAGAATAGATTTTTGATAGTTTAGGTAATGTAATTTACTTTATATGTAACTTTACATGTACTTTATATGTATATGTGTCTGAGCTTACCCACTCAAACAAAACTGCATGAGTATTCATGATTGATCTAATACCAATACTGTGTTGATTTCAGCCCACCTTTCTAAGCTGTCCACCGTAGAAACGAGGCTGGATGAAAAAGAAATACAAATCGAAGGAATGAAGAAACAGCATGCAGGTATTAACCCGGTACATTTGCTGTTGTCCTCAGATACACAAAGAATGTTATTTGTGTCATTGTTCAAACTTTATTAAAGGGATATTTCTCTTTCAAACATGGTTGGGGTCATTTTAACACCTACTTGGGCATTTGTGTTGCTTGATTCAGTATTTAGATATTTGATATACATTTTATCAGACACGCACCCCTCCTTTACAAACCCATTGTAACTTCAAACTCCACATTAAACATGATAAAATCATCTTAAATACCGTCTTTGGTTCTGGTGACTGATATTGTCCTTCTAATGTGTGAAGGGGCATGTTTAACTCTCATCTTTAACTTTCACTAAGTTTTTCTGTTATATTCTTTTCAGATATGGCCACCAGACTGAATGCGAGTGAAAACAATGCGGAGGACTTGAAGAAAGAAAGTGAAGGTAATTTGGAGATGACAATTTAAACATTTAAAATGACTTGTTTTAGTATTAATACAAATTAATTTGAGCTCAAAGAATAGATTTTTTATAGTTTAGATAATGTAATTTACTGTATATGTAACTTTACATGTACTTTATATGTATATGTGTCTGAGCTTACCCACTCAAACAAAACTGCATGAGTATTCATGATTGATCTAATACCAATACTGTGTTGATTTCAGCCCACCTTTCTAAGCTGTCTGTAATGTATTGTGACTTAGCCTTTGCATTCTGGGCTTCCGTACACTCTGTCTAGTTTGTCCCTCTGTGCCTGCCGTACCTGCTGTTCCGCGCCGGTCTGAATAAACACACAAGCTGATATAACATGCTCGTAGATCTCTGTGCTTTTACACACTTTATAAGTATCTTACATGGTGTCAGAAACGTGTCAAGAACACACCGCGCAACCATGGCTTCTGCAGCGTTTGATCACCCCAAGATTGACTGGGAAGCTGCCGATCTATATCAAGAGTTTGGGAGATTTCGCAGCCACGTTGAGTTCGTCTTCGACGGTCCTCTCTCTGAGCTAGAAGCTAAACAACGAGCTGGCTGGCTAGGAACATGGATCGGCGAACAAGGCAGAGAAATCTACAGGACGTTAAACTGGGCCGACGGTGAGAAACAAGATCCAGTCAAAGTTTTGGATAAATTTGCCAACTACATAAGACCGAGGAAGAATAAAAGAATAGCAAGGCATCGTTTCAAGCAAAGGAAACAAAGTGCTACGGAGGGTTTTGATCACTTTGTAAAGGATTTGAAGCTACTACTGATGGACTGTGAGTTTGCAGACTCAGATGACATGCTAATTGATGCTATAATAGCAGGAGTAAGAGAAAAACGAGTCCAGGAGAGACTGTTAGATAAAGGTGAGGAGCTGACACTGGCCAAAGCCATAGAGATTCCCCAACAGTTTGAAATGTCACAAAAACAAATGCTGATTGTCAGAGAGGAAGATTCACAAGTGTCAACAGTGTCCAACAGGCCACAGTACACAGGCTACAATAAAAAGCCACAGAGCTATGTACAGTCTAAACCCACTCAGCAGAGACAGACAGCAGGAAATCAAACCAAATGCCCAAAATGTGGAAAACACCCCCAGCATTCATACAATCAAGGGAAATGTCCAGCACAGGGCTCCACATGTTCATATTGTCACAAATCAAACCACTGGGCAGCAGTGTGTCGCAGCCGTGGCATGAGCTCAGTGAGTGTGGAGTCAGCAGAAGAGGACCCACCAGATGAGGAAATACTGAATATAAGCCTGACGCAAGAGGAGGTTCCGGTAGCCATAGTGGCAGATGACAAATGGGTGGTAAACATCTGTGTTCTGTCTCAGAAGGTGCAGTTTAGAATAGATACCGGTGCAAAGTGCAACACACTGACTCTAGACAGTTACCAGCTACTGGAGCACCATGGCGAGCTAAAACGCTCAAACAGAATACTGCGCTCCTATTCAAACCACAGGCTGAGACCAGTTGCTGCAGTTGATCTTCCACTCAGTTACAAAGACCGTGAAGCAAAAGCAGAGCTGGAGATAATGGACATTGCTCAAGAGAATGTGCTCAGTGGCGCTACAGCTGAGGCCTTAGGCCTAATTATTCGACTGGATTCCCTGCAAGATGGTGTCGAAATTAACAAGGTGAGCACTGTTAATGACACCACACTGAAACCAAATGTACCCGTGGGCCTGAGTGAATTTCCAGAGCTGACACGCACTACAGGGACTTTGCCAGGCAAATACACAATTAAAATTGATCCAGATGCAAAGGGTGTTGTGCACCCAGTACGCCGGCAACCGGCAGCACTCAGAGAAAAGATACTGGATAAACTGTCTGAGATGGTGGAAGATGGTCACATCACAAAGGTGCACCAGCCTACAGAGTGGGTCAGTTCTATGGTAGTTGTCACACGAAAGGAAAAGATAAGAATATGCATAGATCCAAGTGACCTGAACAAAGCGATCAAAAGGGAACATCACCCAATGCGCACAATAGAAGAAGTGATTTCCACCATACCAGGCGCAAAAATATTCTCAGTCTTAGATGCTAAATCTGGTTTCCTCCAGATAGAGCTGGATGAAGTGTCATCTTTTCTCACAACCTTCAACACTCCAATAGGGAGGTTCAGATGGCTGAGACTGCCCTTCGGGATTAAATGTGCACCTGAAATATTCCAGCGCATCATGGACCAGATGCCAGAGGGAATCAATGGAGCCACGGGTGTCATGGATGACATTCTGATAGCAGCACCCACAATGGAAGAGCACGATACAATACTCCGCAAAGTAGTCGAGAGAGCCACAAGCTACAATCTAAAGCTTAACTCTGACAAGTGTCACATTCGTAAGTCAACAGTGCCATATGTGGGTCACCTAATTACAGCCGACGGTCTGAAGCCAGACCCTGCAAAGACTGAGGCAGTTAGATGCATGCCACCGCCGACAGACAAAGACGGTGTCCGCCGTTTCCTAGGTTTTGTAACGTACCTGTCAAAGTTCATTCCAAACTTAAGTGAGGTAGACGCTCCACTGCGACAGCTCCTGAAGAGCGACGTCGAGTTCAGATGGCAGCCAGCGCAACAACAAGCGTTCGACGAGCTCAAGCAGCTATGTACGCACCCGCCGGTGCTTAGGTACTATGACACAGCCAAGCCTGTAGAGATATACAGTGACGCCAGCAGCATGGGACTGGGAGCAGTGTTACTGCAGGACGATCAGCCTGTCGCCTTCTCGTCCAGATCATTGACCGATGCAGAGACGCGCTATGCGCAAATTGAGAAGGAAATGCTCTCCATTGTTCATGCCTGCATTAAGTTTCACCATTACATATTTGGGAAACACGTCACAATATTCAATGACCACAAGCCGCTCGAGGACATCTACAGGAAGCCGCTGCTGTCTACTCCTATGCGCATCCAGAGAATGCGCCTGCGACTACAGTGGTATGATATCTCAGTCAAGTATAGAAGAGGAAAGGACATGGAGCTGCCTGACACCTTGTCCAGAGCACAGCTGGAGGACAGCACACCAGAGGCAGGTAGCCTAGAGTGTGTCTCCATGCTCAACTTTGTGTCAGTGAGCGAGCAGAAATATACAGAGTTACAAGAATGCTCAAAAGAGGAGCTAAGCCTTCTCCAGCAGACAATTCAACTAGGCTGGCCAGACAGCCGAAGAGACGTGCCGATTCTTGTTCAACCATACTGGGACTCAAGAAGCCAACTAGCTGTGTCTGATGGCATAGTGTACAAGGGCCTGCGTATTGTGGTGCCTCGCACCATGCAAGCAGACATGTTGAAGCTCATACATCAGTCTCATCTAGGAATAGTGAAGAGCAAGCAGCGAGCTCGGGAAGTCCTATACTGGCCAGGCATGAGTGCTGAAATTGAGAACATGGTCAGAAATTGCTGCAAGTGTGCTGAGGTCCAAAACAGACTTCCCAGAGAGCCGCTCATACCGACGGAAACACCAGAGCTACCATTCGAGGAGGTGGCCTCGGACCTGTTTGAGTTTGAAGGCAAACACTACATACTGCTAGTGGATTACTACTCAAAGTACATCGAAGTAGATGAGCTGAAAGACCTGCGCAGCAGAGCTACAATAGAGGCTCTGAAGGCTCAGTTTGCCAGACACGGAATTCCATCCATTCTTCGAACAGATGGTGGACCCCAATATTCGTCAGAGGAATTCAAAGAGTTCTGCAAGAGTTATAGCACACTGCACAAAACATCATCACCACACACGCCACACTCTAATGGTGAAGCAGAGCGTGCAGTGCAAACAGTCAAGAGACTTTGGAGTAAAGCACCAGACAAACACCTTGCACTACTAGATTACAGAACCACTCCACTAGAGTCAGTAGGCCTGTCTCCAGCTCAACTGCTCATGGGCAGAAGGCCTCGCAACAAACTGCCTGCTACTCGTGCGCTCCTCGCACCCATGGCCTATGACTCACTTAAAGTCAAGCGCCTGCTCGACAAGACTAAGGACACACAGAAGTTCTACTACGACCGCAAGAGAGCGGTTAACCCCCGCACTGCCCTGCAGCCTGGAGACGAAGTTCGGATGGCACCGTATCCTGGACACCGCAGATGGACCCCTGGAGTCATACTTCAACCGCACAGCGATCCACGATCTTATGTTGTGGAGAGTGGAGGCAAGCAGTTCCGCCGCAACAGTCAGCACCTTCGCACCAGCACTCCAGCCGCCAACCGGTCACGCCATGACATGTTCAACGAGCCTCTCAACCTGCCTTGGACCGAACCACCTGATGCAGTACCGGCGACACCGATGCGACCTCTAGACCATCCAGAACCGCACCCTTCGCCACATGGGGAGCCACCGAGGTCTGCACGAGCCCAGCCAGGCCAGCCAGGTGAACTGTATACTACCAGACGGGGCAGAGTTGTGAAACCCCCTGATAGACTGAACTTGTAATTTGATAAATTAAACAGGCATGGTAAAGATGCCTGATGGAAGTGATAGTGCTGGTAACCTCTCCTTCCACTTTACAGACATTGTTGTGTATGTTGTTGAGCAAGGACATTGACGGGGCTGACAGAATGTTTGCATTTATTATTGTGTTTAAAAAAAAACAAGAGGCATTATTTCATTATTTGTGTAAACATAAGCTACAGGTAAAAACAGCTGTTTATAACCTGCGACAATACTATTGCACTATTGTTCTCTTTGCATTAATAGCCTTCTTTGCTGAAGAAGGGAGATGTAATGTATTGTGACTTAGCCTTTGCATTCTGGGCTTCCGTACACTCTGTCTAGTTTGTCCCTCTGTGCCTGCCGTACCTGCTGTTCCGCGCCGGTCTGAATAAACACACAAGCTGATATAACATGCTCGTAGATCTCTGTGCTTTTACACACTTTATAAGTATCTTACACTGTCCACCGTAGAAACGAGGCTGGATGAAAAAGAAAACATAATCGAAGAAATGAAGAGACAGCATGCAGGTATTAACCTGGTACATTTGCTGTTGTCCTCAGATACACAAAGAATGTTATTTGTGTCATTGTTCAAACTTTATTAAAGAGATATTTCACTTTCAAACATGGTTGGGGTCATTTTAACACCTACTTGGGCTTTTGTGTTGCTTGATTCAGTATTTAGATATTTGATATACATTGTATCAGACACGCACCCTTCCTTTACAAACCCATTGTAACTTCAAACTCCACATTAAACATGATAGAATCATCTTAAATACCGTCTTTGGTTCTGATGACTGATATTGTCCTTCTAATGTGTGAAGGGGGCATGTTTAACTCTCATCTTTAACTTTCACTAAGTTTCTCTGCTATATTCTTTTCAGATATGGCCACCAGACTGAATGCTAGTGAAAACAATATGGAGGACTTGAAGAAAGAAAGTGAAGGTAATTTGGAGATGACAATATAAAATGTAAAAATGACTTGTTTTATTATTAATACAAATTCATTTGAGCTCAGAGAATAGATTTTTGATAGTTTAGATAATGTAATTTACTTTGCATGTAACTTTACATGTACTGTATATATATATGTGTTTGAGCTTACCCACTCAAACAAAACTGCATGCGTATTCATGATTGATCTAATACCAATACTGTGTTGATTTCAGCCCACCTTTCTAAGCTGTCCACCGTAGAAACGAGGCTGGATGAAAATAAAATCGAAATCGAAGGAATGAAGAGACAGCATGCAGGTATTAACCCGGTACATTTGCTGTTGTCCTCAATTACACGAAGAATGTTATTTGTGTCATTGTTCAAACTTTATAAAAGGGATATTTCACTTTCAAACATGGTTGGAGTCATTTTAACACCTGCTTGGGCTTTTGTGTTGCTTGATTCAGTATTTAGATATTTGATATACATTTTATCAGACACGCACCCTTCCTTTACAAACCCATTGTAACTTCAAACTCCACACTAAACATGATAGAATCATCTTAAATACCGTCTTTGGTTCTGATGACTGATATTGTCCTTCTAATGTGTGAATGGGGCATGTTTAACTCTCATCTTTAACTTTCACTAAGTTTCTCTGTTATATTCTTTTCAGATATGGCCACCAGACTGAATGCGAGTGAAAACAATGTGGAGGACTTGAAGAAAGAAAGTGAAGGTAATTTGGAGATGACAATTTAAAATGTAAAAATTACTTGTTTTATTATTAATACAAATTAATTTGAGCTCAGAGAATAGATTTTTGATAGTTTAGATAATGTCATTTACTTTATATGTAACTTTACATGTACTTTATACGTACATTATATGTGTCTGAGCTTACCCACTCAAACAAAACTGCATGAGTATTCATGATTGATCTAATAAACAATACTGTGTTGATTTCAGCCCACCTTGCTAAGCTGTCTACCGTAGAAACGAGGATAGATGAAAAAGAAAACCAAATCGAAGAACTGAAGAGACAGCATGCAGGTATTAAACCGTTACATTTTGCCGTTGTCCTCAGATACACAAAGAAAACCAAAATATCTGAAACTAGTCATCTGTGTTATTTTAAGTATAATGAATAGTAATTCCAGTTGCACGTTTTAACCCCTTTTGGAACAGTCTAATGGAGGCATGAAGTCGCCTATCTCTTCCAAAACAAAACAAAAACAGTCCTTTGAGGAGCACAACACTAACTCTTCCTACCTTTTCCTCCTTGAGGAGCACAACACTAACTCTTCCTACCTTTTCCTCCTTGAGGAGCACAACACTAACACTACAACACTGCGCTGCCCCAATATGTTATTCTAGCACCTGCGCTACCCGCCCCCCATTATGCCGACTCCGTTATTTGCGCGTGGGGGCGTGCCCGTGGGCATGTTGTTGCTATATCCCCCACGTTGCCATTCTGCAGACACACATGGGTACGGCTTTGGGGGGGTGATAGTGGATTCTAAAAGCACCCGCCAAGTGCACGCAGACACTGCAATGGCTTTGTGCGTTGGACCATGAGCCGTGTTGCCAACCTTGGCTAGAAATAAGCAACCACGGGTCTATGAAAACAAAAAGAAGCGACTATAGGCCACATGAGCACTTCAAACTAGCTTTCATAGCCCCTAAATATTTCAGCCTGGCTCGACTAATAATTTACAAATTAGGGCCAGACCAGCCCGTCAGTCAATTTTCTAAAGAAGGCTTTTTTCTCATTAAATCTTGGTAATTCGTTAACAGGAGTCATTCTACCCTATTCCAACAGTCTACATTTTATTTAAAAAAAACAGCATGGAGCAAATAGGCTATATAAATGTATACACTGGCCCTATAACCATTTAAAAAATTATATTTGGTTATTCTATGAAATATATTTTAAATTGAGATATTTTCGTTTTTTTCCATATTGCTGTCATGTCTTAATAACATCATGCTTTTAACAAGCAAAATAAGCAGTACAAAATATGGTTAAGTAAGATAAGTTTGGATTACTTTGTTTGATGGGAAAGAGTTGCATGGAGAAATCACATTCAATGTTACCTCGTACTGCCCGCTGCCTGCTCTTGTCATTTGAAGAAATAATCCAATTTGTCTGAAGATCCATTCTATATGTCATGTTGGTTAAACTTTAAAGAGTCCTGCGCAGTGACAGAAAACAGCTGGCTGATCGATTGATTTGACCTACTTTTGCGCTATGGTGATTATTAGCTGCTTAGCAGCTGTGTAAGAATAATATTTAAAAAAAACGTCGACCCGGCCCAGTTGGTGCCGACGGGCCGGGTCGGGTCCCGTTGGGTTTGGAATAAAACCTTAAGCACTTACATTTTTTATAAGATGATCGGATCATCTAGTGTGATTTTCATTTTGGCTGCTGTCTCGTTAAACCCATGCTGCGGGTGAATATTATATTATATATTATATATCCTACTATAATTCTAGTAACCTCTGTCTGTCCGTCTGTAGTGGTGAGTGTAGTGGTGTCACTACCCGGTTCTCCTCACTGGCTGGAGCAATTGCTCTGATTTTGCACACAGCCATTGACCATTACCATCTGAACTTAACTGTGAAGCCCGTTTTTCAATTTCATCAAATCTCAGCTTCTTATTAGCGTTTATGTGTAAAACACTGTCGCCATGGTTACGGGGATGCCCAGCTATGGGACGAACTGCCTCCCGGGTTGCCAGATCATGTGCGCATATCCCCCCACGGATGCGTCGACCGGGTATGGTCTAGTATTATATTATTATGATATTCCCCACGTAAACGCTACGTTCATGTTTACTGTTAAAGGTTCTCAATCTTTTCAGGCCATCGACCCCCCAATAACCATATTTGAACTGGGGACCCCCCCATTTTGTTTGACTCGGTTCCACAGATAAATATTGTGAAAATAGCAGATCTACAAGCTCACCAGGCGTTGGGTGCTCCATTGTGGTCTCGACCCACAGGTTGAGAACCACTACATTAAAGGCTCCTAGCAAGTTACATGTCTATGTTGTTGACCACGTAATGTAATATTTTTGGTTTAGTGTTAGGCTACTCCGTGGCGCGCGCGCATCATTGTTTACGCTGTCCAAAATAACAGATCTGTAAGCTGTTGACACGAAATGACGCAGCGTGTTGATAGCTTGTATGTCTGTTATTTTGGGTAGGTAGTAGAGATGCGCGGATGGCCTCTCACGTCACCCGAATCCAAATGTACAAATTAATTATCCGCCCGTTATCCAACCGCAATAATTATATTATCCAATATAAATATCCGCATCCGCACTAACCGTTTTTCCCATATGTCAAAATATTATTATTTTCTGGTATTCCCCGTTAGTTTTAGTATTAGTTGTGCGATGCGAGCACAAAATGCATTGATTTAGCCTATGGAAATGTCAGTACGTCTTTTTTCTTTTTTTTAAACCGGTGCTGCGCTGAACATTCTGTGCGGCATCCCAACATACAGGCATCCAACCAGTGGTGGAAAGTAACTAAGTACATTTAATTAAGTACTGTACTTAAGTACAATTTTGAGGTATTTGTACTTTACTTGAGTATTTCCAATTTCCAATACTTTTACTTCTAGGCCTACTCCACTACATCTCAGAGGCAAATGTTGTACTTTTACTCCACTACATTTATTTGAAAACTTTAGTTACTAGTTACTTTTCAAATATAAATGATTATATTATGAAACATACATTAACCACTTTAGCCCTATTTTATACATAGGCTATTTGAAAATAGCCGATCTACAAGCTCTCAACGGTCGCATCGCGACGCGTTGAGAGCTTGTAGATCTGCTATTTTCAAATATTTTAGTACTTTTACTTTTGATACTTTAAGTACATTTTGATGCCAATACTTTTGTACTTTTACTCAAGTAAATTTTGAATTCTGGACTTTTACTTGTAACAGAGTATTTCTATATTGCAGTATCGGTACTTTTACTTACTGTAAGTAAAGAATTTGAGTACTTTTTCCACCACTGCATCCAACATACATGCGGAATCCAACATACAGAGCACACTGCTAGCACCGGTTTAAAAAAAAGAAAAAAGACGCACCGACATTCCATAGGCTAAATCAATGCATTTTGTCATCGCATCGCACACTGCTCTACACACTCACACAGACACAAGCACGCAGAGATTTAGCTATTTTATGGATAGATATAGGCTATTAGATGTCATTAATTTATTTACCGCAATATTTCACCCGCGGTTTATCCGATATTAATTAATAATTGTATTTGATTGACCCGAACCCACCCAAACTGCAGTTCACAGCAATGTGTCTGGGTTTGAGAGGCTATGATTGATGTAAACTTAAAGGGGCTACACCATGAATTTAAAAAAAATATATTATATATAAATATTGCCCCCTAATACGTTTTAAACAGGTTGTAAGCCTAAAAAACATCCAGATATTTTTTCTCACAATCTGACTGTATGTCATTCCAAGCTTTTTCAGCTGCAATACCAAAACGTCCTATTGGGCAGGGGGGAGCTACTGAGCAATTCTGTCTGGCCATCGTCAATGCAAAATCCGTGCAAGTGACATCACTTGCACAGCCATTCTGAAATGGCCTGTTCAGACACGCCCATTCAGGAAATCCATGAAATGAGCATGAATGACTGAATGTTTAAAAAAAATATTTTTTTGGGTACAAGAGACACTGGGGAGCCCAAAAAATACTAAAAACCTAAAAAAAAATGAAATTCATGGTGTAGCCCCTTTAAAGTGTAGCTCTGTTCGGGATTACTGAACAAAGGTGGATGATGAAAGATAACGGGGACAATATGGATGTATAAGTTAACTTTAACTGCGTCACTTCAGAGGAAACTATGGAGCAACTTCACACCCCTGTTTACACGGGTGCAATACGTTAGTCCGACAGCGCATTCCTCCGACAGCGCAGTGCTCCGACATTAAACAGTGAACCCGAACCAAACCCGCACCCTAACCCTAACCGCACGCGGATGCCACATAGTCGGAGAAAAGGTCTGTCGGATTAACGCATGCCTCCCGTTTACACACCCCTGGAATCCATTAGAATGGTGGAAATAGAACAATAACAGCCAAAGTGAGTACATACTGTATACTTTCCTAAAACTGTCCCATTTATTATACCCATGTGCTATGTCAGTGTACCACCGCCCAGCCCTGTGGTCGACCAGCTGGAGGTCCATCGGTGCCTGTAGGAGCGTTGTGGCAACATGATGTAATTAATTATTTGGGAGCAGCCGGTGTGTACCAATAGTATAAATATTTTAAATGGCTTTAAGTTTCATAATACTATTCCGGATCTGACTAATATGACACGCTTATTGTTAACACAATAGGCTACAAATTAATATAAAAATGTATTTGGATAAATAAAATAAAAAAGAAGGAAAACAAGCCCAATGTGGCTTATAATAATCAGACCAGGCAACAGTGCAGACAGGGAGATAGGCTAGAGCATATTTGGATCGGGGATGACGGCTAGCGCAGTCTTCTCTTAAAGGCAATGGCTTCTGGCACGGTGATTGGTTTTATCATTGTAACGCCCAAACCACACCTATGCATAATGTAACGGGTAGCGCAGGTGTTTTGCGGGGGGGGGGGGGGGGGGGGGAGTACCACAGAATACCAAATTTTGCGGGGCAACGCCTCTTGCCTAGTCCGCAATCCGTAATTAGCGGTTTGTTCAAATTTCAGTCAGAATAGAGCCCTAACTCTTCCTTTTCCCCAAATCCTCTCACTCTCACCAGTGTGCCAGTGATCCTCCTCCCCTATGGCAATGATGGCACCCGCGCCTAAGGTTGCCTACCCCTGCCCTGTGGGGGACGTAACCTATAGCCCGGGAGGATGTAACCCATAGTCTGGTGGGAACCAACCCATAGCCCGATGGAACGTATATGTGTCCCATAGCCCAGAGGGCCAGATATGTATCCCATAGCCCAGAGGGACTACAGATATGTATCCCATAGCCCAGAGGGACGATGGATATGTATCCCATAGCCTGGAGGGACAGATATGTAACCCATAGCAACCCTCTGTTTTACCATAGCAACAACCGTTTTACCCTAGCAACCATCTGTTAGACTATAGCAACCACTGTTTTCCCTTGACCACTCACACACACACAACCGGACAAACTGTTCTCAAATTACTATGAATAATTTAATGATAGAATGAATGAATTAAATAATTAATACATTTTTATTTTATTTTTATTAAAAGCATAAACAAAAACAACAACAAAAGTCCACAAACAACAAAACTCCACAAATAGTGGACCTATATACATATTCCAGTGGTTCTCAAAGAGGGTTCCGGGGACCCTCAGGGGTCCTTGAGGGGGTTCCAGGTGGTCCTTTATCCATTTCTACATTGGCTATTCAAAAATAGCAGATCTACAAGCTTACAACGCGTCACGTCGTAACGCGCTGCAAGCTTGTACTGTACATCTGCTATTTTTGAACATTTTGGAAAAATATCGATCGAATCTTCTCTTCTGGGGGTCCCTGGCACAATGCCTTTTCAGATGGGGATCCACAGTCAAATGCATATCAATTTGGGGGTCCTTGACATATAACAGTTTATAGATCTGCTATTTTCACTATTTCTTTTGACACTCTTGTATGATGAAGTAAGGCATTAATATAATAAATCATAAAGTCTAAATGTGGAGATGAAAGGTTTTCTGCCCAACAACAACAATATGTTAAATATAAGTAATGTTATAATTAATGGTATAATAAATGCTTTTATAATTATATAAATGATTATCTAATTATAGTAAAATATATGCTCTTATTATTGCTGTCAGGTGGAAACCTGACAGCAATCATTCCTTTTTTATTATTATTTTAAAAATCAATCACAAATATTGTTTTTTCGAGTGATCTAAATGGACGATCTAAAAGATCACAATGTGTCGCATTGCGATGCGTTTTGTGCTTGTAGATCTGCTATTTTCACAATTTTTGCAACACTCTTTTAAAAAAACATATGGAGGTATGTTTCTGCCCGACAACAACTTTATAATCATACAAATAATTAGATAATTCATTGTATAATATATGCTTTTATAACAATATAAATAATGTGATAATGCTCCTGTGTTGACAGACCAACCAAAGGTGGCCTTCTCTGCTGGGTTGAGTAAGGATGGATACGTTGGACCATTTAGTTCTGCTACCACTCTGGTTTATAAGAATGTCATCACTAACATCGGCAACGCCTACAATACATCTACAGGTGATTATGTTAATTATCTCAATGAGCTTTACTTGAGGTGATTACATTAAATGATGTTAATGAGCTTTACATTAAGTGATTATGTTAATTGTGTTAATGAGCTTTACATTAAGTTATTATCTGAATTATATTTTAATGAGCATTATATTGGGTGATTATGTTAATTATGTTAATGAGCATTACATTAAGTGATTGCATTAATTATGCTATTGAGCTTACATTATGTGATTAAGTTGATTATGTTAATTAGCTTTACATTAAGTGATTACGTCCATTTCTACATTAAGTGATTACGTCCATCCGCGCGTGTGTGTGTGTGTGTGTGTGTGTGTGTGCGTGTGCGTGTGCGTGTGCGTGTGCATGTGCATGTGCATGTGCACACATATGTTTGCGTGTGCGCGTGTTTTTATATATTTTCTAGGTTCTTTCCGAACTCCAGTGAAAGGAGTTTATTACTTCAGATTCACTGCAGCTACCTGGGGATCATCAGAGCATATGTCGATCCACTTGTATAAAAATAATCGGCTACTCATTGATAACTATGGACAGAATAATCATGATTATTTTGAATACATATCTAATGGAGTGATAGTAGAGATGGAGCAGGGAGACACAATACGCATGAGGGTACCTGGTGGTTCCCACAGGCTCAAGGATGACGGATACAATCACAACACATTCAGTGGTTTTCTGCTCTATTCTATGTAACGCTGCTACTAGTCTCGCGTAGCCAGACCCAACTGAAAATGAAAAACAGCGACCTCTGCTGTTTGCATTGTCTGTTGGGTCTGGCAGGAAGCAAACGAAACACCAGTGCGCAAGGAAACCGGGGTTTGTGTCTGCCTTCAGCGCATCACTTCCGATTGGTGCGACTATGTTTTCATTCCCACTAACAATATTTCTACACGGAACACTAACACCACTTCTCCCAGAGAACATGGATGGTTTTGGTTACAAGCCCACTTGTTTCTATGATGAAAGAGTAAGTTAAAATGTGAATATCTTTCCGTGGTTTTGTCTGCTCCGAGGACGCTGTTGTTAAATTAGTTTTGGTTAGTTTCGAGGGGGGGAGGGTGGACGGACACGTGAATCCCGCCCACTACATTTGATTGGGTAAAGCGCGGCCTGCTTCCTGATCTGAAGGCACACCCACTTGAAACCAATGCGCACGGGTTGTCAACACGGCTACCGACAGATTCCACCGCAGAGCAGAATCTGTTCTTGAGAGATTATGCTGCTACTGACACGGCTGGAAACTCACTCAAGTACATTTACTCAAATACTGTACTTTACATATTGAGTGCATTTAGCAAATTTGAAAATACACTCGTTGAGTGCCATAAACGGAGATCTTCGTGAGGAGATTTTTTTTCTTCCCACATGGGGCACTCTAACGCAACTTTGGGATGATGAGTCTCTTAAATGGAGAGGAAGGATGTGGATCTGTGCCAAAAAAACTACCTCCCGTCCACTCCCATTATAACTCCTTGAGAAAAAGCTTCATATCTCCATATCTTTTTACCGTGGTGGAAACGAGACGTTTACGATGGGCGATCACTCTGCAATGGCGGATCGCGTTAGAAATATTATTGTTCCAGCAATAGTCTGGAACAATAATAATAGCGGATGTAAACCCTTTGTTTACATCCGCATCCTCGTCGTGGCGACTACAGCACTAAACAGCGCAGCGTAAACGGTAATAATGCCATCACTAGATTTACCCTGTTTAAATAAACCTCTGGCACTAAATGTGTTAAGTACAATTTAGAGATACTTTTATTTTAATAATAATAATCATCGTCATCATCACCATCATCATCATCATCATCATCATCATCATCATCATCATCATTTTAACCCCTATTTACGGGGCCAGAGCTCTGCTCTGGACACGTATTGTTATTCGCATTATTCTGTCACTTCTGCCACTTTTCGCAGTTCTGGCTGAACCGTGCAGTCGCTTTTTACGAAACTCGGCCATATGGTAGATGGTCATGAAAAACGATCAAGAAATAATTCTCACACTCATTCGTCAAAAGGTGGCGCTATAGCACTCAATTGAAAAATGCCAACTTTGAACAGGTACAACTCATGCCCTGTTTGACCTACAGCCATGAAACTTGGATACACATATGCGTCTCCTCATGCTGAACAACTTTCACACTCTGACTTTTGACCTCTGACCTTTAGATCTCCCACCATTTTGAATTATATGAAAAACAGTCATTGGCTCCTAACTTCTGCATTTTTTCACTTATGGAAAATCCGTTGGAATTTTTTGTAGAAAGTGGTCCAAAGTTCAAGTGTGAAACGTTTCGTGCAGATTGCTCAAAAATCCCAGGAGGAGATAGATTTTAACTATTACAGTTTTATGAAAATTATTCATCTGTGCCTAAAACATACATGCAGACTCACATTTCTTTGAAACTTTGCAGAAATGTAGAGGGTCATTCCAAATATCACTGAAACCAATCTTACTCCAATTGGCCAAAAGGGGGCGCTATAGCATTTTTTTGAAAAGGCAGACTTTAAACAGGCATAAGTCATGCCTCGTTTGGCCGAAAGTCGTGAAACTTGCTTACACATGTGCCTTGACTCATGAGGAACACACGTATCGATTTGACCATTAACACATTGCCTGCCAGAGTTTTTTCAGATTTTTAGCTGTTGCCTGCCAGGGTTTTGCCATGTTTTTGGTACCTGTTCGCGTATCCACAGATTTTTTTCCTCCAGTATGATTGATCCCCAGATGGTTTCTAATCACAGATGAGATTCAGGTGTGGTTTCACAAATGTCAACGAGGTCATTTTGACCTCGTTGACATGTTTGGTTGATGTTTCAATATAGCTCAAAAGCAGTAGTTTTAAACCAAAAAACAAAGTGAATTGTTTGTCCGTTTGAATTTTAACATTGAAGTGAATGGAGCAGCAAATCTTCGAACATTTTTAGCTCCTAATCTGTTCATAATTCGACAAGGGTTGAAATTATAAAAAAATGAAAAAAAAAAAAAAAAAATTTTTTTTTGAAAAAAAAAATTTTTTTTTCCCTTTTTTCCAAAGACGTATATATACGTCTTTGGCAGACAACAGCTGATAATTAAAAGACGTATATATACGTCTTTGGCAGCTAATGTGTTAAGCTCCGCCCTTAGATTTTCCGCAATTTTGAGCAGTTTGAAAAATACTTGTTTTTGCCAGTTCTGGCTTAACCGTGCATACGCTTTTTACGAAACTCGGCCATATGGTAGATGCTCATGAAAAACTACCAAGAAATAATTCTCACACTCATTCGTCAAAGGGTGGCGCTATAGCACTCAATTGAAAGTGCCAACTTTGAACAGGTACAACTCATGCCCTGTTTGACCTACAACCATGAAACTTCGATACACACATGCGTCTCTTCATGCCCGACAACTTTCGTGGTCTGACTTTTGACCTCTGACCTTTAGATCGCCCACCATTTTGAATTATATGAAAAACAGTCATTGGCTCCTAACTTCTGCATTTTTTCACTTATGGAAAATCCGTTGGAAATTTTTGTAGGCAGTGGTCCAAAGTTCACGTGTAAAATGTTTTGTGCAGATTGCTCAAAAATCCCAGGAGGAGATAGATTTTAACTATTACAGTTTTATGAAAATTATTCATCTGTGCCTAAAACATTCATGCAGACTCACATTTCTTTGAAACTTGGCAGAAATGTACAGGGTCATTCCAAATATCACTGAAACCAATCTCACTCCAATTGGCCAAAAGGGGGCGCTATAGCAATTTTTTGAAAAGGCATACTTTAAACAGGCATAAGTCATGCCTCGTTTGGCCGAAAGTCGTGAAACTTGCTTACACATGTGCCTTGACTCATGAGGAACACATCTATCGCTTTGACCAGTAAGCTCCGCCCTTAGATTGTCCGCAATTTTGAGCAGTTTGAAAAACACTTAAACCCAGGATTTTTCAGCTATTTGCGTGAAACTGTATCATCTGTGTGATCTCCTTTTTCACAGTTACTTATCTGTTGGGCCAATGGCGTCTCCCTTAAATGAAGGCCTTACAATCTCAGGGTCGCCAGTTCAAGCCTCACTTGATGCAGACTTAATTTAAGTTGAATTGCAAACAACATGACTGTATCATTGAATACATGTGCAACTGTTAAAGGTAATGATGAAATGCGTCTTGGAGAGAGTATGTTTTTTTAATTTATGACAAACTTCATTGTGAAAATAACCGATCTACAATCTCAAAACTTTTCAGATAGCAACATGTTTCTGAGCTTGTAGATCGGCTGCTTTCACTGGTTCACTTTTATCTTCAACAGATGACCTCAGCCTGGACGAAGCTATAGCGGTATAGGTAGTGTCTCAGCCTGTGAATCCAAAGGTCGAGAGTTTGATTCCTGTCAATGGCAATAGGTTGAGATGTTAATGGGTGAGGTTTTTCACCTGGGATTGCCCCCCTGCGTCCTATATATGACCACCTCAGCTGGGTTGGGCTAAAAAGAATTTTCGCCTGTTGGAATCATTTGCTTTGTCTCAATTTCAATCTATTCCCTTTCCATGTCTTATTGTGCTATTATTACGGGGCCAGAGCTCAGCTCTGGACCTGTTTTGTTATTGGCAGTATTCTGTCACTTCTTCTGCCACTTTTCGCAGTTCTGGCTGAACCGTGCAGTCGCTTTTTACGAAACTCGGCCATATGGTAGATGGTCATGAAAAACGATCAAGAAATAATTCTCACAATCTTTCGTCCAAAGGTGGCGCTATAGCACTCAATTGAAAATGGCAACTTTGAACAGGTACAACTCATGCCCTGTTTGACCTAGAGCCATGCAACTTGAATACACATATGCGTCTCCTCATGCTGAACAACTTTCACCCTCTGACTTTTGACCTCTGACCTTTAGATCTCCCACCATTTTGCATTATATGAAAAACAGTCATTGGCTCCTAACTTCTGCATTTTTTCACTTATGGAAAATCCGTTGGAAATTTTTGTATGCAGAGGTCCAAAGTTCAAGTGTTAAACGTTTCGTGCAGATTGCTCAAAAATCCCAGGAGGAGATAGATTTTAACTATTACAGTTTTATGAAAATTATTCATCTGTGCCTAAAACATACATGCAGACTCACATTTCTTTGAAACTTTGCAGAAATGTACAGGGTCATTCCAAATATCACTGAAACCAATCTTACTCCAATTGGCCAAAAGGGGGCGCTATAGCAATTTTTTGAAAAGGCAGACTTTAAACAGGCATAAGTCATGCCTCGTTTGGCCGAAAGTCGTGAAACTTGCTTACACATGTGCCTTGACTCATGAGGAACACATCTATCGCTTTGACCAGTAAGTGCCGCCCTTAGATTGTCCGCAATTTTGAACAGTTTGAAAAACACTTAAACCCAGGATTTTTCAGCTATTTGCGTGAAACTGTATCATCTGTGTGATCTCCTTTTTCACAGTTACTTGTCTGTTGGGCCAATGGTGTCTCCCTTAAATGAATGCCTCACAATCCCAAGGTTGCCAGTTCAAGCCTCACTTGATGCAGACTTAATTTAAGTTGAATTGCAAACAACATGACTGTATCAATGAATGCATATGCAAATGGTAAAGATAACCTGAAATGCTTATTTGAGAGTACGTTTTTTCAACGTATGACATACTTCATTCTGAAAATAGCTGATCTACAATCTCACAACCTTTCATGGTTTGTGAGCTTGTAGATCGGCTACTTTCACTAGTTTTGGTTCTGAGGAGATGTACAATTTCTTCATTGGTAAATGGTTTGTGAACGAGTGATCTTAGTGTTAGTGAAACAGGGGCTTGGTTCATGAAAGAAGGCAAGAGTTTATGATCTTCAACAGACAATATCAGCCTGGACAAAGCTATAGCACTATAGGTAGTGTTGCAGCCTATTAGTCTGAAGGTTGAGAGTTCGAATCCTGTTAATGGCAGTAGGTTGAGATGTCCAATCAAACCATTATGTTTCCATCTCTCTCTCTCATCAATCTATTGTTTCCATGTCACTCTCTCTCTCTTCAATCTATTCCGTTTCCATGTCTCTCTCTCTCTCTATTCACTGGCCCCGTATTATCGCTGCTTGCAGCTATATTTTTACTTACTATTCAGAAATAGCTGATTTAAAGGCTCACAATGATGTGTTGTGAGCTTGTAGATCTGCTATTTAAAAATAAACAATGAAAAACGTGGAATCATTTTGAAAATATAAAATCACAAATCTCTGGCTCTTAATCTTTGCAGATGGGGGTCTGCAGCCATATTATTAATTACATCTCAGTATAAAAATATTGTGCTTTTTACTCCATTACAATTATCCAACTGCTTTAGTTACTAAATACTTAGATTTACAGTATTAATACAAAACATACATTAACCGTTTAAGCACAATGTCATAACATCCTGTTATGATCTTGTAGATCTGCTATTTTCGAAAGATTTTGACAAAAAGAAAAAAGTGAAATAATCCATTCTGCATAATGAATACTGTAAGTTTGTTTTTATGACAATACTTTTGTACTTTTGAGGGTATTTTATTGTAACAGAGTATTTCTACATTGTGGTTACACTTGTAAGTCATTGTGGATAAGAGTGTAAATGTCTAAATTGTAACTTGTACTTGTAAATGGTATTTGTACTTTTACTCCAGTAAAAATGTGAGTACTTCTTCCACCACTGGTCCTGGTAGCATTACATTAAAGAGCTTCCATAATGTTCATATTCATGCTGTCAATAAAGACACATTCAAAAGCACTGCTGTGTCTATTGTATGTTTTAATCATCATTTTTAACCAGTTTATCATATTTTTATTGTATTATATTTATATTTATATTATTGCATTTTTAATCTGTATATCATTGCTGTCGTGCAGACACCTTGTATCTCCATATTCCTTCTTTTTAAGTGTTATATTTTCTCTCCTCTATGAATGCCCCTACGCTAAAAAGTAGCTAAAATAGCTGATCTACAAGCTCACAACGTGGCCATCCTGCAGATCTGCTATTTTTTCACAAACTTGAACATTTTTTAAAGGGAAATTGTGTGTGTTTTATGAATAGACCAATAAAAAGTGTTAACAAGAGCATGTGACTAAATAATAACTATATTGGATCCATTTCCTGAAAAGTAACAGTTTTGGACATACTGTACAAGGTTTCCACCTGACATTAAAGAATCATTTAGGTAACATTGTCTCATATGACATAATATTTACCCCAGCAACTAAACAAACTAAATAAAACCTAAGCTATGATGTCTACAACTATGACTAAATATACTGACAATTTCATCATAAAATAATAAAATAAAGGCTAGACTAAAATGTTATGGAGGACTAGTGGACAAGAGATTCAGTAGAACTAAGACAAGTCATTTAATGCTTCTGAAAATAGCCGATCTACAAGCTCACAAGTCACAAAGCGTCTGACTGCTTGTAGATCGGCTATTTTCGGCACACAGTATCAATCAGGCATTACGTCATTAATCAAGGCCTGCCAAACTTTATAGCCGACTAAATCAATGTAGATTTAGTGAGATCTAGAGAGCACTTTCCTGTAAAGCCTTGTACAGCATGAGAAATCTGAGATGGGAGATGATGACCTCAGGAGGCGGCTGTTTGTGGCTCCAGTAGAATCAGTACTGAAAATAGCTTCATCAAACCAATTAACTACTGTTATTCTATCAATAATTACAATATTTTTTAGAGAGTTTTCATTTGCACTATTGTAGACTTACAAATGTGTGCTCATTCACATAATATTAACTGAGATTATTGAAATTAAATGCTGTCCTCAGAAGGCATTCTAAGGCACATCTCTAAGATTATAGGTGAATGTATGATAGTTCTAAAAAGGTTATATACTTGGATGTAGGCCTACTGATCATTCTCGTTTTTGATGTTATTTCTTTTTTAAAGGCATTTTTTATTTTGTCCTCAAGAGGGCTCCGTTGTCCACTTTAGTTCAGATGTTTGGAATCAACTATATCTCTGCTCCAAGTCCACTTTATAGAGAAAAGGGTGTGTGTGTGTGTGTGTGTGTGTGTGTGTGTGTGTGTGTGTGTGTGTGTGTGTGTGTGTGTGTGTGTGTGTGTGTGTGTGTGTGTGTGTGTGTGTGTGTGTGTGTGTGTGTGTGTGTGTGTGTGTGTGTGTGTGTGTGTGGATCTGCTACTTTTGACAGTGCAGATGATCCCAAAAACACAAAAAAGCTCAAACATGGAGATAAGAGGTTTCTGCCCGACAGCAACGATATAATTAACAACCTAAATGACACAGATGCTTTCCCGGATTTAAAGGTATGACAACAGGCTTTCCAGGTCTGAATGGGTTAGATTTGCCAGTGTTATCATGGGATAGTTTACTGCCTTGTAGGACTGGGTGGTCTCTCTTTTGTGTTTTTCTTATTTGTTTGGTCATGTGTTTCTTAAGTTAAGAGTTAGGTAAGATCTCAGATAATATACTTGTATTTGTGTTAAAAAGCATCAGATTGTTGTTCTTGATAAACACTTTATGTTCAGGGGTCACCCTGAGGTCATTTACTATGTTTTGTGTTAATTCTATAATAAATGGTGACCCCTGGGCCGGTTCGTAACCTCTGGTGACCCCTGGGCCGGGTCATAACCTGGTATATGAGCTAGTGTAGTAGATTGAAATTATTTGATTTATTGATTCATACAAAAACGGTCTATTAAGCTATTGTTGGTCAAAAGTATTTTATTTAAATGTCTTTATTTTGGTCCAGCTAATTCAAGTGATTTCCTTTTATTTTAAGCAACATTGTGGGTTCGTTTTGCGTTTAATATGATTATAGTACTGTACAGCATTATCTTGATCTATCATTCTGTGATCGGCTAGTGAGTGTTTTGGAGAATCGGTGATCGATTATGTTGGTCTGTCAGGCGCTGTTTTCCTCCTCAGATACACTCTGGTGTTCGAGAGGAATGCACCGTCGTGTGAATTCATTATAATTCATTCATTCATCTTTGCCCCTGTTTACATGTAAAACTGTCGTCAGACGGCTGAAAAGTGTGAACAAATATAAATGTGAAAGATGCTTCATGATGGGAACATGTGAAACCGTTTTAGATTTACTTTAAGAGTGTAATTGAGACCAAATGATAACTAGTGGATTGTTTGAGCCACATGGTGAAGACGTCATTCTGCAGCCACACTAGTTTACATTGCTGCGCGTCGTGTAACTTTGTTTGTGTGATCTTTGGAGCCATGATTAGTTTGTCTAACAGCACATTTATTTGGTAAAGGTTTAAAGACATGATGTATTGATGATGCATTTAATACAGTAAAAACCATGGCCAAGTCATGGAGGTATAATGGGTACATTAGGCATACTGCACGTCGTGTATTACTGTGTTTGATTATCTTTTCAGTCATGATTAGTTTGTGGAACAGTAAATTCATTGGTGAAGGGTTAAAAACGGGCAATTAATGAGTGTTATTTGAATACATGAAGAGAATAACTTAAGGTTGAAAAGAGATAAAAAGAGTGATGTCAAGGAATGCATTTATAATTTAGTTAAAAACTGAACAAATGTGAATGTACATGGTTACAGGTGCATTAAGTAATCACTGCAGTTAAGCACTTTTGATGCACTGGTACTGGTCCAGTAATGGTAACATTTACATGCTTAAGCATACCAAGTGCCTGTTGTATAATGTGAGATTGTGCATTTATTTTGATTAATGTCATTGTGAGATACTATGATGATTCAGTTAATTAGACTGAATGGCACTTGATTGTAATTCATGGTTAAAGGGTCACATGTTTATGGCAGTAGTGGTTTAGTGTTTCATGACATGATACTGTGATGCTGCTAAATATTGTAGCCAATCTGAAAGAATGCAGATGTATGGAAAATGTATGGATATTGTGAATGTGTTTATTGCACTGTTGAACTTTGATATAAAGTCAGATACACTCTGGTGTTCGAGAGGAATGCACCGTCGTGTGAATTCATTATAATTAATTCATTCATCTTTGCCCCTGTTTACAGGGGCGCTACACTAGTCTATTCTAATGCCGTATGTGGATTCACATCAGTACATTACACAATGCAAAAACAATAGAGGCGGGAAACCACTGTATAATGCAAAAATATATAGGTTTAATGCCTTCAAACAGCTATTTTACAACTTTTTGTTTGAACAATCGATTGGCTCAAAACCTTACAGACAATACTCAGCAAACGAGAGTTTTAGACCAGCAATAAAGGTGAGAAATGCAGGCCACAGGATTTAAACCATCCAGGTTGATTGTCCACACACACATGCATTCATAATGTTAGAGGTGAAGGTTAAATGATCCTGAAGCTACGGCAGTGACTCTAAACCTCTTCTGGATCAGGGTTGGGCCAACATGAACATCTCTAAAGCCTTCAAGGCCCAACCACAGTCGTGGGAAAGTACTTTTTTTTTTTTACTTAAGTAAAACTATCAATACTGCAATGTAGAAATACAAGTAGAAGCCCGGTCGGTAATCAAAATGTACTTGAGTAAATGTAAAAGTATTGGCATCAAAATACTTAAAGGTACCAAAAGTACTCATTATGTTCCGTTTCACAAAGTATCATATTATGTATAAAATGAATTAAAATCTTTTGAAAATAGCCAAATTTAAATAGGGCTGGAGTGATTAATTTATGTGTTGTATTAACTATTAATCATTCAAATCTACAAAGTAACTAAAGTTTTCAAATCATTTTAGAGGAGTAAAAAGTAAAAAGTTTGCCTCTGAGATGTAGTGGAGTAGAAGTCAAAGTATTGAAAATTGGAAATACTCAAGTAAAGTAAAACTACCTCGAAATTGTATACTTAAGTACAGTACTTGAGTACATGCACTTAGTTACTTTCCACCAGTGCAGTTGTACAGCCTGTTGAGTCCTTCCATGTCATCAAAACTCAGCCTGGCGTACTGCTTGACGGGCTGGTTGTCATGGGAACCTTCCTGGTTCCCACTGTTGATGTTGTTGAAGCTGCCGTCCTCCTGGCCTAGAAAGATAACACGACAAAAATCAATACACTGAATGGTGTGTGTGTGTGTGTGTGTGTGTGTGTGTGTGTGTGTGTGTGTGTGTGTGTGTGTGTGTGTGTGTGTGTGTGTGTGTGTGTGTGTGTGTGTGTGTGTGTGTGTGTGTGTGGAGTAAAAGTATTTGCATCCAAATGTACTTAAAGTACCAACAGTAAAAGTGCACATTATACAAAATGTCCCATTTCAAGTTTTCAAATTAATACAAATCTTTTGAAAATAGCCGATCTACAAGCTCACAAAGCGACGCATTGTAGATCGGCTATTTTCAAATGGCCGATATAGGGCTGAAGTGGTTACTATATGTGTTGTAATAATGATCTAAATCTACAAAGTAACTAGTAATTCAAGTTTTCAAATAATTGTAGTGGAGTAAAAGTACACTATTTGCCACTGAGATGTAGTGGAGTAGAAGTAAAAGTATTGGAAATTGGAAATACTTGTGTAAAGTACAAATAGCTCAAAATTGTACTTAAGTACAGTACTTGAGTACATAGTTACTTTTCACCACTGGTTTGTCTGTCTGTCTGTCTGTCTGTCTGCCTGCCTGCCTGCCTGCCTGCCTGCCTGCCTGCCTGTCTGTCTGTCTGTCTGTCTGTCTGTCTGTCTGTCTGCCTGCCTGCCTGCCTGCCTGCCTGCCTGCCTGCCTGTCTGTCTGTCTGTCTGTCTGTCTGTCTGTCTGTCTGTCTGTCTGTCTACCTGTCTGTCTGTCTGTCTGTCTGTCTGTCTGTCTGCCTGCCTCATGGTTTTAGGAGTAATGATCGTACCAGAGACGACGGTCAGGAGGTCATTGTCCCCGTCAGAGTGGCGGTGTTTGGGGTCGAAGGTCAGGGCGCGGAGCAGCACACGCTGGACGCTGTTGTGGACGACGCAACCGTGGCGACTCAGAGACACCGTCTGGTTGTTACCATGACGACCCAAGTATGAGTGACACCTGCACAGCGAGAGAGAGAGAGAGAGAGAGAGAGAGAGAGAGAGAGAGAGAGAGAGAGAGAGAGAGAGAGAGAGAGAGAGAGAGAGAGAGAGAGAGAGAGAGAGAGAGAGAGAGAGAAGTGTGTCACAATATGCAGCAGAACACAACAAGGATTATTTTATAACAGTGCTTATCAAACATTTTCATGTCAAGGACCCTCAAATGAATATGTGTTTTGAAAAGATTGTGTGAATTGTGTTTTCTAAATACAATTCAACATCTCAGTGGTTATTTCTGATATTTACATAAAAGTAAATGAATACACAATCTGACATTGGTTTTACACAATGACTGCGTGAATGAAAAATAAAACGTTAATGAAATGTTAAGAGTTACTGTTGACTTAACTAGCTTTTTTCCTTACAAAAGCCTGTCTTTTTTTATTTTTTTTATTTACTAAAGCCTTTAGTTTGTTCCTCTCTGAAAATAACAGATGCATTGCATAGTGTTCCTGTCAGACAAAAACCTTGCATCTCCATTCAAAAGTAGTGAACATAGAAGATCTACAAACTCATGAGCCTTTAGATCGACTATTTTCACTAGTTTAATTGTTTAAAAAAGATTATAATAAAAAAGTAACGGTTTTGGACACAGGCCTACAAGGTTTCCACCCGACAGTGACGACATTTAGCTTTAAAATCATGTTATTGGCAGCAAGCTTCACCAATCAAGTTAAGTTATACGCAGTGGTGAAAAAAGTAAGGAAAAGTATCAATACTGCGATATAGAAACACTCTGTTACAAGTAAAAGTCCAGAATTCAAAATATACTTGAGTAAAAGTACAAAAGTATTGGAATAACAAATGTACAAAATGTACAAAATAGCAGATCTACAAGCTCACAATGCGTCGCATCACGACGCATTGTGGGCTTGTAGATCAAATGGCTGAAATGGGGCTGAAGTGGGTAATGTATGTTTAGTAACAATAATCTAAATCTACAAAGTAACCGATAACTAAAGGTTTCATATAATTGTAGTGGAGTAAAAGTAGATGTAGTGCGTAGAAGTAAAAGTATTGAAAATTGGAAATACTCCAGTAAAGTAAAAAATACCCCAAAAAATGTACTTAAGTACAGTACTTGAGTAAATGTACTTAGTTACTTTCCACCAGTGATCCTCACTCACCCGTTGAGGGACTGGATGTGGAGGTAGTCCCTCTGGATGGAACGCTGGACAAAGCGGACGCAGGAGAAGCCAGAGAAAGACTGAAGAGCTCCCTGGATGATTGACCGCTCCCTGACGGCTGTCAGAACATAGTAACAACAGACTCACTTCAGAACAATACAAAACGTTGTGTGGAACAAAGCTTTACAAACGCTACATGCACGTATGAAGAAGGGTGTTCAGGCCCAGGGGATTGATTTGCTGCGGGGAGAATTGTGGGGGGGGGGGTCAATATTTCCCTTTTGGGAAATATTGACAGTCTGATATTGTTTGTTTGATATTTATATTTTATATTATTAGATTTATTTATATTTTGATATCACAATAAAAAAAATGTCCAAAAATTCAAAACGTTTCAATTTGACCATGTTTTGTGTTTAAACAGCAAATGATAATTATGATGGTACCATTTTCCGTCTACTCTATGCGTCTCAGAGGTAGGCTGTGGTGGACAGTTAAAACACCTGTCTATATACCAATAGTTTCATCAGTGATGATGATGCAAGAACAATGGCTTCTATTTCGGCATGCTAACTTTCCAGGAAGACAAAGGCAGCAGGCTGTCTCTGGCAGGCAGGTTTCTGCACTGTCCATAGCCCATGAGACCCAGGCTGAGCTGATCATAGCAATGAGCAGTGAGGGCAAATTATATAGAAGATATGGTAAAAAAATGGTGAATTGCCCCTTTATGCTCTGTTGTTTTCTTTGTTTTGTTTTGTTTGTGTGTTTGCTAATCAAGAGCTGTCAGTATGACATAACTTACTGTAGTGGTTTGCGATAACATAAGGCACGTAGACCTTGCCGTCATGTGACTTGTTCCACATGGGATCAGTGTCCTCCTCTTTCTGCTTGTCATCAGTGGTCTCCTCTGCAACCTTGGACTCATCTTCAGTGTGCTCTGTGGACTGTGGACCTACAACAGAGAAAACCGCTTACAGTCACACTTCTCTCTCTCTCTCTCTCTTTGTGTGTGTCACTCACAACGCAAGGAAAGGAAGGAATCAATCAAATTGTTTCCATGAGAAATACAAACCCTAAAACACATTTACTGGCCCACAGACACCAGTAGTGTACCATTTTAAGTATGCAAGACCCCCTTAAACGATTTGATTATTATTAAGATAATGTAAGCGGTTATTATGCTGTGTGTTATACGTGTGTTTTTATACTTTTCTAAGCCTTTATTTGACAGTGATAGTTGAGAGACACAGAAAATGCAGAGAGAGTATATAGGGAATGACATACAGCAGATAATCGGGCCGGGTGGGAATCGAACCAGAGACTCGCTTATTGCACTCATGTGGTATGTGAACTAACCATTTGGCTATCAGGATGCCGTATGTTTTTAGACAGACAGACAGACAGACAGACCCAACGCCCGACCGACCGGCCGACCGACAGACAGAAAAAAATAGATTTGTGATTGTTGAAGTAAAGGTTTGTTACCTGCACAGGTCAAGCCAAATGTGTTGAAGGAACTATCAGACTCGAATGTTCCACACTCTCTCAGCGAAGACTCAGACCCAAGACAGACAGAGTTAGTATACCATGTAGATTGACGTGTAGCTTCATTAATCTTCTCTGTTGAAACTGCAGAGCCACAGCCTAGCTGTTTACACACTACAGATGACGAGTTCAGGTTCCAGGCAGACCAACCACCCACTGGCCTCCACTCTTCCTCGTGTTTCATCTCCAGCCTACCAGTACAGTGACTGGTTCCTCCCATCAACCTGACATCATTAGCACCTGTACGGAGACAACAGATTAAGGAGTTCAGAAAAAAAGAATAATAACTAGAAAACGTGCTCCTTGGAGCACAGGTCTCCGCCAGGTCAGGTAGGTTATTGTGGGCCAGCAAAGTTCAAAATTCACCAATCAGGATGGAATATGAAAAACCAGAAAGATCCGTCTTGATTGCTTGACTATAGAGATGATGTGTACCGATTTGCGTGATGTTTTGACAACATTTGTAGGAGTAATATAGATTTGTTTTTGTTGCAAAAATCGGCCTCCTGGTGCTGCTTGTAACAGCCCGATCTGATAAAAATTGGGGCAGAGGTTCTGCCCCGGCACCGAGGGAGTGTGCGTGCACACTTTCGCTGCGATCGGGCCAATGGTGCCGGATATTAGCTGCTCACAGACAGACGAACACAAAGACAGATGGACGGACGGACAAACAGGGTGCAAAACATAGTCTCTGCCACGCCTTCGGCCTGGCGGGGACAATAATAATATATGACTCTAAAATGATCATACATGCATGCATACATACATACATACATACATACATACATACATACATACATACATACATACATACATACATACATACATACATACATACATACATTATGTATAGTACTAGAAGTTCGGGCCGCTACGCGGCCCGAACGTCTAGCGTGACGCGTTGTTCACTTTGCAGTGCCACCTTACAGGCACCTCACAGTGTGAGAGAGAGTTTTGTGCTCTCCTAAATCCACGGCAGGCTTTGAAAGTACCCACTTCAGAAAGAGGTGACGTGCATCACCTCTCCAATGACCAAAACCCACTTTGTGATTACTCAGACCTGGTATGGCAGACCTGTGGGGAGTGTGCAGTGGTGTACAATGTGAAAAGATAGTTGAAATCGCAGGAGATGAAGTTAGCAGTTTATTTGTGTAAAGGGTCGTCGGCGTGGGTTGTGTTGAGGATGGAAGCCGTCGAACTGGTGCATCCTACCTATTTATAGGTAGGATGTGATGTCATGCTGTCGTGAGATTACGTCACACTGGCGTGTCTCATCGTGATGTCACGACCGTGATGTCATATGACGTCACACTGGCTACATACATACATACTGACAACCGACATGGCGCAGGATTCAAATTGTATATATAGATTGTTGATAATGGTTCATTACCTGTACATGTCAGGTCAAATGTGTAGAAGGAGGCATCAGACTCCATTGTTCCACACTCTCTCAGCGAAGACTCCGACCCAAGACAGAAAGAGTTAGTCCACCATGTAGATTGACGTGTAGCCTTATTAAACATCCTCTCTGTTGCAACGGCGGAGCCACAGCCCAGCCGTTTACACACTACAGCTGATGAGTTCAAGTTCCAGACAGACCAACCACCCACTGGTCTCCACTCTTCCTCATGTTCCATCTCCAGTCTACCAGAACAGTGAGTGGCTCCTCCCACCAACCTGACATCATTAGGCTCTGTACAGAGACAAGAGAGTAATGAGTAAAAACTAAAGTAATATTACATTACATTAGTAATCCAAAATAAGTGCAGTTTGTGTTTTACCTGAGCAGGTAAGTCCCATAACTTTGTCAGGTGAGCAGCTGTTTCTAGTTGAGCTTGAGGTTCCACACTCCAGGAGAGCAGACTCGTTGCCTTCACACTGGAACTCTTTGTTCTGCATTGGAGCCTTCACTTCTCCATAGAGCGCCCCCTGCAGGACCGAAGGAGCCCCACAGCCAAGCTCCCTACAGACCACCTCTGCATCCTGCTGGTCAAAGTCACCTTCACACACTGAGACCCACGACTGTTCAGACTTCACCTCCACTCTGCCTGAACACAAACTAGTCCCATTCACCAACCTCACAGACTCTGGAGAGAGAGAGAGAGAGAGAGAGAGAGAGAGAGAGAGAGAGAGAGAGAGAGAGAGAGAGAGAGAGAGAGAGAGAGAGAGAGAGAGAGAGAGAGAGAGATGTTTAAACAAATACAGGATACATAAATCCATGGCGTTGTAAACACATCAGAGACTAGCTGTTTTCTTGTACTCCTAAATATTAAGACAAATACTACAACATTAAGATAAGATAATAAAAGATAAGATAAGGCTTTTTTCACAACCAAAGATATTGGGGGGAATATAAATTACATGTATTATAACGTCAGGAAGTGGTTAAAAAGAGAAAGTAGAAACACAGGAGAGATAAAACAGGAAGTTTTCGATAGTGGCGCCATCATTTGTACTACAACTATTAAAGAATTGTTCGTATTACCTGAACAGTTCACACCCAGTCTGTAGAAGGAGTTACTAGACTCCGTTGTTCCACACTCCTTCAGCGAAGACTCAGTACCAACACAGGAAGATGTGATCCACCACACAGGGTCTACAGCTGCAGAATGATAACTCCTTTCTGTTGAAACAGCAGAGCCACAGTCCAGATGTCTACACACTACAGATGATGACTTCATGTTCCAGTGCGGCTCATCCGCTGGTCTCCACTCTCCCTGATGTTTCATCTCCAGTCTACCATTACAGCTACTGGTTCCGCCCACCAACCTGACCTCGCCAGGCTCTGTACAGAGAGAAGAGAGTAAGCAGGAGAACAAGTTATATTACTTTAATTTGAAGAAAACCCTCTAGACTAAAATGTATAGTAAGGGATGGGTTTGATCCATGCCTCTGCTTTTGATATCCTCCCTCACATGTTTTATCCCCGCTTCTGTACAGTCTTAATTAAATACGTGCATATCTTTAGGGGAAACGTAGACTGCCTGATATGTTTGATATGCATGTTTGCTAATATCAAAATGTAACAATTTAAGACAAATACATGTATGTTAACCACATTAACCCTGGCGTCCCTATTTTTCACACATTTTCCAGATTTGTCAAAATGTGTACATTTTCAGCAAAAACAAAATGCTAAAATAGCCTATTTACAAGCCCACTTTGATAATTGCTATAAACCACAGATTGTGCAGTCATATATGTACAAGTGCCACCACTGCACTGGTCAAACTGCAAGCTAGAGTGAAGCAGTATGGGTATTGTAGTTATAGTCATACATGTATGAGTAATACAACAGAGGCACATGGAGCTGCCACCGCTGCACTGGCCAAAGTGGACAGAATATCCTGCAGCTATAATGAAGCATTATGGGTATTGTAGTTATTCGTTATTTGGGCCAGGGGAAAGTTCCTGCCACAGTGCAAAGATGGACAAGTGCAGCATAGCTGGTGGTTTTTGGTTCCTTTAAGCATAAAGTAGGTCCATAGACGTATATGTTCAAGAAGTTGGACATGATGATACACATTCGCCAATTTTCTACAAGCTCTCCAGCTTGTAGATCTGCTATTTTTGTCAAATATATTTGGTGTGGAGTGGAAAAATAGCATACAAATACAGTTGCAACTCAGGTCTGTTTGACTAAGTATAGAGTGTTTATGTGGTAAAAAGAAATATTGTCTTACCTTGAGAATTCACCAGGTTGAGAGTATGCATGCACACCAACAGGAGACAGCTTTGTGTTATCACATGCATGGTTTCTGAATCACCCTGAACAACACAGCAGAAACTTTTTTTTTACAAGGAAACTTATCGCTCAATGAGTTCCTCAAGTCAATCTCTCCACGGCTGTCAGGGAAAGGATGATTTAGGGGAACGAACACGGAGCTTCTTATATAGCAAAGATTTTGATGCTTGACGAACAGACAGCAATTTGGATTGGCTGACAGAATGGAATGTGGAATTATCCATATTGCATAACACAACAAGAGAGAGAGAGAGAGACTGTGTGTGTGTGTGTGTGTGTGTGTGTGTGTGTGTGTGTGTGTGTGTGTGTGTGTGTGTGTGTGTGTGTGTGTGTGTGTGTGTGTGTGTGTGTGTGTGTGTGTGTGTGTGTGTGCGTGC